>NC_088858.1:34511508-34865008 GCF_963853765.1 Magallana gigas
AAATTTATCTCCTTTCTTTAGCTTCACAACTGTCATTTTGTTACAAAGAAGGTATGTTTTAGAATTCACGTCACGACAATAGTTCCATGACTTGAACTGATCGTTAACGACAAGTGAAGTGTAGGAAGCTTGAATTGGGAATGTAACAGTTGTCCAGTCAAGCACGTAGATTCCACTGCTAGGGGTTGTGAAGATTCCGGTAGAGGCGTCGTATCCAAATCCTTCGTTCAGATCAACTGTTTCGAACACAACCCGCGCATTTTCGGCAAGATTTCTTTGATGATCTTTTAATCGAACATCGAAAGCAACAACCCGGTGATCTAAAATCATCGTAGGAAAATCGGTCAGGAACGCATACATTTGATTTATGATTTTTTTAAACGAACATCAAAAGCAAAACTCTAATGATCTAAAAGTAAGAATGTAATCATGTATAACGAGCATTAAAAAACGAAATAGATGAGATACATTTATCGTGTATCACAGTACCTATATATTTTAGTTTTAAAAGTATTTACCAAAGCATTTCCCTATTTGTACTTATATCCTGATAAAAGCGAAAACATTTCGCGACAGCGAGTTCATGAAATATAACTGTGTGGGTTTTTTTTAATTCAACTTTTGATTTTGTTCTCTCAACGAACGTTTAAAACGACAAAGCATATTTAAAACTTATCATGAAGAATACATTAACCTATAAATCATACTCGTTTTTGTCTTAGCAGTATTTCTACAGTTGTTTCTGACAAATCCCACAGCTAGACAGGTTTCTTCCACGCTTTTATAATCCTCTCTGAATAATTTCAGACCTGGATTTGGTGTCACTTTCTCACACGATCCACATTGTATTGTGATCATTAGTATGGCAAATGTCAACAACATCCTGAAACTAATTTAAATATATGTGTACAAATCCTATACAGTATGTATAGTTTACGTTGAATTTATTTTCGTTTAAAAGTGTATCAAACGATTTTAAAGAAAGTTATAATTAGAAGACAGACAGATATAAAGTTGAAGGTAATGAAGATAAATGTAAAATGTATACCTTAATATATCCCATTAACAAATAACATCTACTTTACAACAAACACAAAAATGAGGCATATTATTACAAAATCAGCACTTACGTGTAAGCTAGGCAACTTTAATTTTAGTTTCTACTGGTGGATGCTATGTACAATAAATATTTTATAAATATATAAGAACCATTATATATGTGTTTATTTCATTTAAAGTGAAAATCAATATTGCGTTTTGAAACATGCTGAATATTATACTGAAATACAATGCTAGAACTGAAATGCATATATACATGCAAAATTATGCATACTTTTGGTACATAAACAGATAAAATACTAATTATGTCGTATTTAACAATAATTTGGAAAGTTCGATCCAGACCATTATTTTGTCGAATATGTTTAGCTTTATGAAATATTCTTACACAAACGAAACATTATTGATACTAAACTACTAGGATAGTCATTGTTAAGAAAAATTTCTAAAGTTTTCTAAAATTATGATGATTAATCGTAAACGTAATAAAGTTTGTATTATAATTTGCAGGAATCATAAATGATAAATTATATTTCGTTTAAAAACATCAACACGGTAATCATATAGCTTCAAACCACATGAAGAATTTATAAAGTTGTCTGTACAGTAAAACCATACATATGCATAGAAAAAGGAATGTAAAATATTATCAACTCTTCTGTTTACCAATGGTTTAGACTATAAACTAAGATACTAAACTATAAACTATAATTTTAGTCTAAACTATAGACTAAAATGACGCGCGCCATTTGATAAAACGCATCACGCATAATTTCAGTGTTTATTTTTGTGGCGTTTTAAAAGCCTATACCATTGCATTTGTTTATCATGTTTAGTAACATATCAAATGATTTTGTCTTTGGCAAAACAAAACACCTACGTTTTTGTTCCCTTTAGATGTAAGTGATATGCTTTAAATTACTTGTTTCTGTATGTCTACGGAAATGACAGTTATGAACGTCAGGAGAAGATTTACTCTTGCCTCGCTTTTTATAGGTATTCATAGTCAACAATATACACCAACAGGTAATTAGTAATGAAATTTATATCTAACCAAATTATGTGTTTTGTTGGTCTCTTACAGAATTTATCCTAATTAATGATAAATTTGAAAATTTAGTTGCCCGCCAACTACAGACAAAAGTCGCGATATGTGCTGCAGTTAATGTTTGAAATATCTTGAAAATCGCAGAAAAATGAGGACGTTAAAGTAACGTCATTTTTGAGGGTCAAATCTGGCGAAGACAATGTAAAATGTAGGCATGTGAACTTTCAAAAATCCTAAGATACAACACTCTTTGAAATGGATAAAGTCTTTAGGGATGTCATATTATAGGTGTAAGTAACTTTTGTGAAACGTGGTTGAAATGCAGTTTTCCATTTTATCGAGATTACTACTCTTTGATAATCTGAAAGAATACAATGCAGATTAATAAACTGAATTGACGTAGACGTTGCAATATGTGTTCCATACCAAGTACATTTTATACATAATCTGTTGCTGTATGAATCGTGTGTGTTATTTGTGTCTTAGTTAAATTATAAGACATGAATTTGAACTTTCATTTGGCATAAAAATTAAACATTAATTGCATTCAGGTAAGAAAGATATAAAGATTTAAACTCCACCGAGAACAATTATGTTTCCCGACGACATTGCTCGAGGGAATTACGATTTTTTATGGTGTAATAGATTTTTATTCCCCTCTATTATCACTCTTTAAGCTGGTCATTATATTGGACGACATACGAAATACGATTTTCTGTAATACGTCAAACTCTACATGTAATAGCTTTACAACTTCACGTGATAGTTTTTCAACTCTACTCAAGCAACGCCGTCTTGAATTTTTGCATTTCTATGCTAAAATCTTTTGCATTTACTAAATCATGTATAGTTGAGCTTATTTTCTGATTTTCTAAGAAAAAATGTTTGAAATGTTAGATTTTATGATCATTTGCTATTCATGATGGTGGAAGGTAATGTGACCATCCGGGTCTACCTGAACGGCACCCGCTTCCACGAGAGGGGAGTTGGCATCATCTCCTCAGATCTTGGACGAAAGTGACCATTACCATGCAACTTCAGTGATATCTGGCTTATAATAACATTATGTCTAATTTATTGTATAAAAATACACATCAACACTTTTATTTGATTAAGGTAAACAAAAAAGCATTTGAAAAAAAATGATTGCTGAAAATTGTAAATCTTTGTGATATTATTCATTGTCTCAATTTGGCATTTGCGTGACAATTAATGCTTTTTAAAATAAAACTAATATAGACTAATAAAATTTAAAATAGTATATTAAATTTTATGTTCAATGGTAAGAACTTATTCTAAGATTTAAATCCTTCATTCTGATCAACCGTTAATATTAGGCGTTTATATATTAAGTCTATTTTGTTACTGATTTTAAAGAAAGAAAATATTATCTTAAAATCTAGTTATCTTATTAAAATCTAAGGTCTAATTCATAAAAATCGTTTTTTATTTTTATTTTTTTTTTGCACGTATTGTCTCGTATGTCTAGTAAATTTTCACATCTGTTCAACAGTTTTCTTGATTTTCTAATGATTATTCACTTCTATACTGTTTGTTTGCAAAGCAGTTGCAATGCTCTTATAAGAATGAAAAAATAAGATTTCTGACTATATTAGGCATATTATAAAAAAAATATCTTATACAAAAGTCAGTTATCGAAAGTTTATTAGAATAAACAGTCACAAAGGAAGAAAAAGCATGAGAATTACTTCTCATCTAGTATTTTGAATAAGCTATATTTTATTCTGATTACAGTTTGTAACCCGAAAATAAAGTATACTTATAGTACATATTAGCTGGTCCAGCAAAAACTCCGATCCAAACTTTGTATCCTTGCTTTAGCTATACTACTGTCATTTTGGTACATGGAAGCTGTGTTTTATCACGACAAGGGTTCCATGACTGAGACTGGTTGTTCACAACAAGTGACGTGCAGGCATATTGACCTTCCACTGCAAGAACTGTCTGGTCAAACACGTAGATCCCACCGCTAGGGGCCGTGAAGATTCTGGTAGAAGCGTCATATGTAAGATCAACAATATCAAACACAACCCGAGCTTTAGTGACAAGGTTTAATTGTTTCATGATCTTTCAACCAAACATCAAAAGCAACCACTCCATATTCTAAAAGTAAGGATGTACAAATGTATGAACCAACATGAATGAAAAAGATAGTCATTGGATTAAACGCATCCAGGTATATTTCTGCTGTCAATATTGATGTACGCAAAAAAAAGACATGAGAACGCCGGACAGAACGCCTTTATTAATTGTATTGTTTCTTATTTGCATACCAAATTATTTGATCATTGGTAAAACAACACACTTACACTTAGTCATAAGCTGTTAGTTACTTGTTACAAACTGTCTACGAAAAATGTCGGTCCACTTTCAGAAGTTCAAGATACTATATTTTTGCCTTGCATTTATAATATTCTGAGTCAGCAGTAGCACGCGCATATGTATATTAATAGTAATCATTATGACATTTACATGTAAACAACTAAAGAGTAGTTTTGGCCTCTAACAGAATCTACCTAGATTTATGATAATTCTGAGGTCATAATACGTCTCGCTTTTTTGATTTGCTCATTTAAAATGTACGTATTTTAGTCAAAATTTATCGTCAAATTATAAAAAGAATGATTTTTGACTTTTTTGGTCATTGCGTCCATGTGTCCTTCCTTTAAACCATATGAATTTGAATTGAATTGTGTTAATCATGGATATATTTTGTTTAAACAATAATATGATTTTGCTTTTTTCATAACATCTGTCATAGAATAAAAACTGATTTTGATATACTTAGAATATCGATGACAGTGAACCTAGATAGGTGATGCCTTACCAAGTTCAATTGTTTGAAATAATTATTTACTTATTTTAAAATTGATTGATTTATCAAAAAGAAACAGTTTAGGCCCTAGTATAAAACCGCTCCGCAAATTCTAGCAAACAGTGCTCCAACACAATTCATCTGTGCAGATAGTCGGTGTTCAATGAATTATTCCCTAAATCAAAATCAAAATTCAGATAGGAATAATCAACTTTAATCCTCCGAATAAGTAAAACAAACAAAATTTTCTGTCCTTTGTTTACTATTATTAACAGTGAACAAAACATCTTATTCAATAGAATTTAACAGACATAAAATTTTATTTTAATTACAGTTTATAACCAGAAAACGACGTATAAAGTCTAAATATATTAGCTGGACCTTGGTAAACTCCAATCCAAACTCTATCTTCTTTCTGAAGTTTTACAATTGTCATTTTGCTACAGGGAAGGTATATTCGAGAATGCCCGCCGCTACAATAGATCCATGATTTTAACTGGTTGTTTACGACAAGAGACGTGAAGGCATTTTGACCTGTCCATGCAAGAGTTGTCTAATCAAACACGTAGATCCCGCCGCTAGGGGCCGTGAAAATTCCGGTAGAGGCGTTGTATCCTAGTCCTTCGTTCAAATCAATTGTTTTGAACACAACCCGTGCTTTGTCGGCAAGATTTCTTTTATCTTCTTTTAAACGAACATCAAAAGCAACCACTCGATAATCTGAAATTAAGTTTTAAGATCTGTACAAAATAAATGTTATGTACAGATGTTTTACAATAATTTGATATTCGGATAGCAATACTAGTAACAGAAATTGTGATAGAAAACAAATTTAATAAAATGAGAATATGAAACTGCTGGCTCCCAAAAATTATAACGAAAGACTAAAAGTAATGAAGAATTTATGGTGTGGTTTCCTTTTGTTTATCGGGTGTATGAATTATAGAAGTTGTAATAAAACGTTTTAAAATGACATTGCGGTATGTACATGGCTGCCCCAGTTAAAATAGACGTATAAATGTTTGTCGGCTTGACGGGGATGATCTAATTTCTATGGCTTGAACATTGTCAATTTCTAAAGTCTGTTTTATGCTGATTTTTAAAAAAAGTTTACGTCTGGGTTTTTTTTTTCAAAGAAGAGCTTTTGTATTAGTGATTGTAGTTTAGTGCATATTTTCCGCGAACTAGTTTTATGAATAACAGGTTTAGATATACAGATAATTTGCAATACATGTATAGATCCACCAAACGGAGCACACATTTAAATGACAAAAATATTATTTTGCAATCTAGCAGAAAATATTATCTTACATGAACTCATTCATATAGGCATTTTAAACGACATGGTTGCCATTTTAAAACAGTATGGGAAATGTGTAAATGTTAAAAAAAAAAGTTTATAAAATTAAAAACATCATTTTTAAAAAATTGTAATAAAACAAAGCATGATCAAAGCATAACTCTATAATGAAAATCATATTCTTGTTAATTAATTTGTTATATTCATACTTAGCTCAGTACAGTTGTTTCTGACAAATCCGACAGCCAAACAAGTCTCTTCCACGCTTTTGTAATCCTCTCTGAATAATTTCAGACCTGGTTTTGGTGACACTTTGTCACACAATCCACATTGTATTGTGATCATCAGAACGACGAATGTCCAAAACATCCTAAACCTTATCAAATTTGACAATGTTAAAAATATCAGAAACAATTAAGATACTCTTTTATTTTTATGAGCATTAATATTTCTTAGAAAACAGAATACTTGCTCGGATAAACCAAGAGTAAATTTCAAATAATCACATAGTAATCATATGACAAAGTTTCATGCAAACATATTACAGTCGAGGAAATCAACTAACCATGCTAAAAATGTATCCTCCCAAATATTTTAAGTTATCATACTAGGTTGAAAGCAATAATTAATAATATTGTGAAAATACTTATTAAAAAAACCAAATGATATATGTTTAAAACAAACAAATCAGTTAAATTTTAAATTTAGTACGTACTTGTACGTAAGGCAAATAAGTCTAACCGGTAAATGATCTTCAGTAAATGCACGATAAGATTGAGGAACCATTATTATATATAATACTTTATAAAAGGAAAAACATCATTTTACCTTTTGTAACAGCTTGGACATTAAATTGAAATATAACACTAAACCTGACATATAAAACAGCAATTTATATTTTTTTTATTAGGATGTCAAATGATTATTTATGTTTAACTTAACCCGCAAGTGGATGTTAAGGAGAAATTGACCTATTGAGAAACAAACTCCAATATTTTATTTTTCAAGTTCAATTTTCCATTTTGCAAGTAAAATACTGCGATAAATAGAAATACGATTTTTAGGGCACATATATTTTCAAAATACTACGGGTACTCGATGGTATTGTCTTTACATCTGAATAGAAAAATCATTTAACGGCTAGTCTTAATGTGGCTTGAATAATGGTTTCAAAGTTGCTTTCTGTAACGTAGCTCGTGGGTTTGCTGACGTCACAATTGGAAACGACGTAAAGAGTTGACCGTCATAGTAAACTGATGAGATATTTACAAGCATAAATGAAAATATTTCAAAAAGCTTAAATGCAGTTTATTACTGTTTATACAAACTTTTATAATATCAAGTGCTGAAAATTTAAAGATGTCACATACTTTGTCACATTTTGTTCTATAAAGTCTGAGTGTGCTTTGGAACTCTTCCATTTAAAATCATGTTTTAGAATAGACAAGTAAATTAATTAAACTGTATGCATTAACTTCTCTTTTTTTAACAATTACAATTTCCGTAATTTTAACTACCGATCAAATTTTTTAAAATACTTTTGGATTGAGCTAATTATTTTATACGATTACAAACTTATTATGTCAGTAGCCGCCTGGCAATTTTTTTTTTTGCATTGATTGATTCAGAGTGTCATAAAAGCAAAAATAGCAATTTTCTGTATCTTGACAGCCTTACAATAATTGCATTTGTGCATTTGATAACATTCATAATAATGTCTAATTAGTATTTACATATTCTAAAATGTGTTAATCTGCTAGTCTTGTCAATAAATACATTTCAATTTTTTGGTTCTCAGACGTAAGGAAATGATGACGTCGGGCTAACATCGTAATGAAAACATAAGGTTTTGAGAAATCTTTCAAATCTTTAAAGTTGTTTTGCCAAAAATTGGCCGAGAACATGTACACATACTGATTATTTTTCATGAATTGATTCATAATTATCTCCTCTGTTATTGTGTTAAGTATAAATAATTTCGTCTGAATCGTTTAAAGGTTTGGAACACAGTTTTGTAATGCGTTTTTCGACTTAGATGTACAGTTGACGATATATGTCATTGAAATGGCGTTGCTTGATTTTATCAATGACACTGTATTTGAAACACGATAACCTTATTACCGCGCAAACGAATCTCAAATAAATTTTAGAAATAAAACTCTGAAACCTATGGATCACGTGGACAAATTTTCAAGGTAGGTTTTCTCACAAGCAGGTAAACCCGCGAGATACCTTTTAAAGTCAATCATTTGTGATAATGGTAATACTTTTGCTGCTTTTAAATACTGCTGACCCTTACGGTCTATCTGAACGCCACTCATTCTACCTACTGTTCACACTTTGACACTGAGGGGAAGGATCAGGCCATGACCACAGCTTCTACGAGAGGGGAGTGGCCATCATCTCCTCAGATATAGGATAAATGTAGCCATTACCAACTCTAGTGTTGATGATGTTTTACTTACTATATAAAAATGCATGTTAACAATTTTATTGGGATATATCATTTGAAAAAAAGACGGATTATGAAAAGATTTTTCATTGTCTTTACTATTCTCTGCATGACACATCAAGGAAAAAAAGGCTTAATGTACTGCTATTAACTTTTTAGGTTATTAGTTATGGCTATATTATGTACTTGGAATGTTGAAGAGGCGGGTGACCCTCCCTGACTATCTAAACGCCACTCGTTCCAACCTGTTGTTCAAGCTGGACTTTGACACGGAGGGAAAAAATCAAGCAAGGACCAAAATTCATCTCCTTGCTGTACATTGTAGCTTCACTATTGCCATTTTGCTGCAGGAATGCTCAGTTTTATTAATCGCGTCATGACAATAGTTCTATGGCTATACTGGCCGTTCACTGTAAGAGAAGTCTATGCATATAGACCTTTCCATGCATGCACTGTCCAGTCAAATACGGAGATCCAATAGGGACCCTGAAGATTCTGATAGAGGCATCGTATCCAATTCCTTCGTTTAAATCAACGCGTTAGAACACAACCCGAGTTTTTTTCCAGCAAGATTGCTTTTATAATCCCTCACGCAAACACCAAAAGCAGCAACCTTGTGATCTAAAATTAAAAAAAAATTAAGTGCGACAGTGGGTAGACACATCGACTGTTGTTATAATTTGTGAGAGTTGAAACCTACTTTGAAGATAATTATAGTGATTTTGTTTAATATGAATAAAAATATAATGTTTTATTCTTAATCTTATCAATAAAAAAACAAAGTTTACCTAAATTATACAAATGCATTCTAAAGAATGCAAGGAACCATTAGTGACTGATTATTAATTTGTATTATACTAGCTCAAGTTAAAGAGCATGAATGGATAATGCAGGAAGGACAAAAATAGGTCAACAGGATATTGATTTTTCAAACGAGAGACTTTAACTGCAGTTAAAAGGGCACGAATCGTTCATTGTCTGTCTTAATGTTTTGTTATTCATCATAATTGTGAAAATGACAGTATTTGCCGTCTTGAATAGTCTTCTCTTTTAATCAATAACATCAACAACAAGTGGGTGTAATGTAACACAATGCGAAATATCCCGTCGATATATATATATATATATATATATATATATATATATATATATATATATATATATATATATATATATATATATATATCGACGGGATATTGTATTTATATCAAAATAAAGCATGCATGTAGCGGAACATTCACTGCAGTTGGGTATAGGAGGAAAAGATACTACAAAGTCTGTCCCTTATCTGCTCAGGAAGACTTCCTTATAAGGCAGTCTCCCTTGTAAAGTTTCACCAAGTTTCACCATGACAAATATCTCACTCTTAACATTTGATCCTAACATTTCGATGCGATGATTATTTTAAAATGCATTTTCCCGCTTATGATTTTACCATTTCACCAGCCGTCGTCAATCTTTAATAAGTTTTTGTTAAAAATGTTTTCCCTTTTTTTCAATGTTTTATAAAAATCAAATACCTATTGCAAAATTGTTCTGTGGCTATACGGTTTACGTATTTTGTCGATCAGTCGATTTAGGTTTAATAGCATTGTTGTGTCATTGTATTTTTTCCGGAATTTTATTTTCTCCCCATGCTGATTTTTGTTTTTCTTTATATACTTCCGTGTTTGAAGCACGAGTTTCGGACACAAGTCCCTTCAACAATTTTCATCCTGAGTTATTAGTCCCCTACCGGTTTCACCGGAGGGGACTATAGCTTTCCTCTGCGCCCGTCAGTCCGTCTGTCCGTCCGTCCGTCTGACTGTCCGTCCGTCTGTCTGTCCCACTTCAGTTTTCCACTGTTTTTTTCTTTATGCGTTGGACGAATGATATGAAACTTGCTGAGCAGCTTCAAAATATCAAACTGCAGATCAAGTTTTTACTTTTGTAGCGTTTGGTTGACATATTTTCAAGAAAATTAATTTTTTATATTCCAATTTTTTAATGTTCGGGTTCGTTATCGGGCTCGGTTTGTATTAAATAAACGAGGAAAGTATGTTGTCAGTAATAATACCGTGCATTACTTGGACCATTCCTTTTATTGTTTCTAACAAACAAATAAGTTCTGTAAAATAGTATCAAGCATTGTGTTGTAAATTTAATCGACAGGGTTTTTTGTATTGTTACAATCGGGTTCGTTATCGGGTTGGTCTGTTGAGACGGTAAGAAATGATAATTCTGCATAACAGTGCATTGTTTTCACAAATTTCTACAAACCGGTAGGGGACATGTATTGCTTATGCAATACTCTCAGAATGCTTGTTTTAATAGGCAACCATGTAAGTTTAAAACATTATAAGTAGTATATGCTGGTGTTAATTTTCATAATGTGTCGGTAATAAGACAGAAATTTGGTTTATATCTGTAATTAACGATATCGCTATTTTTAGTATCATGCTACTTGTATTTTCAGTGCAGATTTTTCTAGGCCTTTTATGTAGAACCATAAACAGATGATGATTTGATAACTATGTATAATTTTGGTATATGAACAGTTCATTTATTGTTGGTATAATTTTCCAGCTTTCACAGAATGTCCCACAAAAGGACTGGTGTCTGTTTCCAGACGTGTTGTATTGAATAAACCGATAATGATACAGAATCTTTGGGATATTTTGTATTACTGACTAAACAAGCATTGAACAAAAAAAAAACGGAGCGGAATGACAACACATCCCGGCTGTTCCATTCTTGTAACTCTTTTATTGTTAATACATCATAACAAAAATTCTACAGAAAATGGATAAATTCATTATTAGTATAAGATAGCATATGCAAGAAAAAAAAGCATTCAAGGGACAACTGATGAGTAAATCGAAATACAATATTAAAATATAAATAGATCGAGTCTGAAAGTTGCCAACTGAGCTTGTCTTGTTACTGTTAAAAATATAACAAGAAACATTTCAAAGCAAAACAGCTCACAAAATTGTCGAAATAAGAATGATATTTTTTTCTTTGTGCAATCCTATATGAATGTGCTCTTCCAGGGACTTCTCTCAGTTCAATTCAATGCAAGCTTTTTAAAGTGAATCAACACGACCCCCACCCCTCGGAAGATTGGCTATACAGTGAGCCTTCTCCCGGGGAAATTTCATTATATAGCCATGCTTTCGGGGAGGGGGTACACTATTTACCACCCCCTCTGCCCCTTTGTACCAAGACTTTCCCTCTCAAGTATACTCTCATGATTAGTCATCTTCATTATAAAAACATTTTTTTCTGTATACCAACGTTTAAGTTTCAAATTGCTTTAGTTTCAAGCTGATTAATTCTTTGATTTTAGATTTATCCCTGCTCAAGTGTTTCAAATATAAATGTCAAAGTTTATTATCATTAACAGTAAAATTTCGAAACAATGAGTAGTTCTAAAATTAACTTTTATTCAATATATTTAAAAGGATCAGTCTGTATAATTTGATTACAGTTTATAACCAGAAAATGAGGTATATCTGCTATACATATAAGCTGTTTGAGTGAAAACTCCGATCCAAACTTTGTCTCCTTGCTTTAGCTTCACAATCGTCATTTTGCTACATGGAAGCACAATTTTGGATTCCTCGTCACGACAATGGTTCCATGATTTATACTCGTCATTAACGACGAGTGAAGTAAAGGCTGCTTGACGTCCAAAAGCAGCAGTTGTCCAGTCAAACACGTAAATCCCGCCGCTAGGAGCCGTGAAGATTCCGGTAGAGCCGTTGTATCCCTGTCCTTCGTTTAGATCAATTGTTTCAAACACAACCCGGGTTTTTGTGGCAAGGTTTCTTTTAATATCTTTTAATCGGACATCAAAAGCAACCACCTGATTATCTAAAATTGAGTTTGTATAAATGTGTAAAATATTCTTGACAAGTTATACATTCTGTATCTAATTAAAGTATATCATTCAGTTAATGAAAATTTCTCATTCCGTCTATTTGTTTAAGAATTCGGAATGATGGCAGTGCATGTTTAAAATACAGTAACACAGTGATGATTACGTATTGCAGATTTTTAAATCCATCATTTTATTCCTTTCATTTAGTAAAATAATCTTGCAATAACAAAGCATATAAAAAGATACAGATAAAATTTTGTAAAATATTTAATTTTGCAAATAAAAATATTCTTACTCGTCTTAATGTCCTTCCTACAGTTGTTCCTGACAAATCCAACAGCCAAACAGGTCTCTTCCACGCTTTTATAATCCTCTCTGAATAATTTCAGACCTGGTTTTGGTGACACTTTGTTACACCATCCACATTGTATTGTGATCATCAAAACGACGAATGTCCAAAACATCCTAAAACTTAATATTTAGATTTATTCGTATAAGATTCTCTCTTACTTAAATGAGCATGCATTGATCAACGTTTTCATAGAAAACAGAATACTTGCTCGGATAAACCGAGAGTAAATTTCAACCAATCACATACTAATTAATAACAAAGCTTCATGCATTTACGGATATGCAAACATATTACAGTCGAGGAAATGAATTAACCATGGATTGATTTTTTTTATATATTATACATTTATAAATGTTCTAGTCTTAGCATAATAGCTCACCACAATACGCAAAAATTATCTTTAATTAAGTATTTACATGTATCTAACCATGAAGATTTTATCATCATCGAGAAGTCATCATGATATTAGATTGAAACCATTAATGAATAATATTTGTGAAGGTACATGTAAAAACAAATGATATATGTTTAAAACAAATAAATCAGTTGAATTTTAAATACAAATTTAGTACTCACGTCCTTGTAAATAAGACAAATAAGTCTAACCGATAAACGATCTCCAGTATATGTAAGATAAGATTGAGGAACCATTATAAATATAAATACTTTATTAAAGGAAAAACATTATTTGACCTTTTTGTAACAGCTTGGACATTAAATTGAAATATAACACAAAACCTGATATATAAAACAGCAATTTATATATTTTTTTTATTAGGATGTCAAATGATTATTTATGTTTAACTTAACCCATTAGTGGAGGTTAAGGAGAAATCAATCAAACACCTTTTTATTTTATTTTTTCAAGTTTAATTTTTCATGTTGCAAGTAAAATATTGCAATATGTAGAAATACGATTTTTAGAGCACATTTTTTTAAAATCATACTACAGGTACCGATAGTCGATGGGACTATCTTTACAACTGAATAGAAAAATTATATAACGGCTAGTCTTTATGTAACTTGAATTATGGTCTCAAAGCTGTTACTTTAATAATTCTCCTGTTAAGCTGTTTATTGACCTTTTAACGCTACATCTATTCACTGAATATTCATGGTTGACCAAACTTTAAATTATACACTCCAAATCAGACCAGGTTAAAAATATAATATACTCCATATAGCAAAATTTTTGTTAAATCATTAATACATGTATATATAGGAGTGTTTCTCTTTATCCTTTTACAAGTGTCTTCTAGTAAACTAGCCGAGAGAGTACTAGTATGTAAATATTCAAAAGACTTAAGATGACAATTACATGTTATAATTGTATAAGATACCAATAGTGTATTAGATAAAATCCTAATATATAATTATAAAAACGACGTCAAAATTGTAATTTTATAATTCTCTGTACTAAATATCAAGTATCAGCTGCAAGTGTTTGTAGTGTATCTTTCGCGCTCATTAAACGATAAACTATTTCCAAGTCTTTTAAAGTCAATCATTTTTGATGATGATAATACTTTAACTGCTTTTAAGTACTGCTGACCCTTACGGTCTATCTGAACGCCACACATTCTACCTGCTGTTCACACTTTGACACTGAGGGGAAGGATCGGGCCAGGACTTCTACGAGAGGAGAGCGGCCATCATCTCCTCAAATATTGGATAAATGTGACCATAGCCAACTCTAGTGTTGTCTGACTCACAATTACCAGATGTTTATATAATGTATTAAAATGCATGTTAACACTTTTATCGGCTTAAGTATTGAGAAATACTATTTGAAGAAAAAAAAGACGGATTGTGAAAATATTTTTCATTGTATTTACTATTCTCTGCACGGCACATCAATGAAAATGCTTACTGTACTGCTATTAACTTATTAGGTTACTTTTATATATATATATATATATATATATATATATATATATATATATATATATATATATATATATATATATATATATATATATATATATATATATAATGCATTTCAAATGTTGAAGTGGCGGGTAACCCTTCCTGTCTGTCTAAACGCCACTCGTTCCAACCTGCTGTCCATGCTGGACTTCGACACAGCCGGACAGATCGGGCAAGGATCACAACTTCAAAAAATGGGGAATATTCATGTTCTCTTTAGACCTGGGAGAGATGTGGCCATTACCAACCCCAGTGTTGTCTGCCTGAAAATTACCAGAATCCTTTTATATGACAGTATTTTTCTTCGGTCGAGTGTATATTTTCTCCTTATGTTTGCGTTGGAAATCTTCTTCTAATACACTTAGCCTATTTATGCGCCATGGTCACTAGAATATCTATTAAAATTGTGAATGAAAACTTAATGCTTTGTATCCATTTAATGTCACTGTCTACCATTCATAAACTGTATTTCATTTGTTAAAGAGTTAAGCAATTTGTATTATTTTCACAATTAAGAAAATCTCAATCATAGAGTAAAATTTTTATGGATTTTTCTTAAATTTTCAAAAAATATTCAATGGGCATTAACTCAAAAAGTAGGTCATTGACCTACTTTTTTGAAAGTGAAGAATAACACTTCCATGTAAGGTCTATAACACACAATAGTTGGGTTTTCATTATCATCTGTTGATTTTTTTTTCATTCTGAGTAAACGTCATCCTTAACTCGACAATGATAATAATCAAAGTAGATGTACTTGGACTAATTTTTATGGATATTTCATTAAATAATTCAACGGTAGATGTAAATGTAAACAATAAAATACTTTCTTTGGATTTTTAAACTGCTTTTAGCGCTTTAGCATAGTGCAATGCATTTAGCAACCTCATTGCAACATTTATTCAATTATTTGTAATAAGAAGTGATTTATTTATTAAAATGTGCGTTATTTTCAACATTCCGAGATTATAATGCTATGATAATTTCTTTATTGGTTAAAACTCAGCTCAAATGAGAAGAAATAAAAACACCCGTCTGATGCAAAGTTCTATAGAAAAGATACCCACCTCTTTCGTATGTAATGAGAGAGGATTTCACCTTTGTTACGACTTGTGTTCAACACAAATGTATGAAGGTCTGATTTTAAGGTTAAGTTTGGTTAGATAATATATAAATAGTGCCTGTTTGGGATGGTAACTGTTGAAATTTACACCCCGAGACAACCATTGTCAACCGAGGGGTGTCAATTTCAACAGTTACCCTCCCAAACAGGCACTATTTATTTTATTATACTGAATGTCTTAATTTTAAAGAGAATTTTACTGCTTTTATATAGAAATGAATTGAATTCTAAGACAAACCGTACGTGCATAATTTACGCGCATGTAACATTTCGTAATGTTATCCGTTGCCAAGTGTGTTGCTAACGCTGAGGGTAATAGAACGGATTACCAACTTCGTCTAAACCAATCAGATTTCAGTATTTAACATGAAAGTATAATAATAGAAAATGTTTTAAACAGGGCGTGTATCATAAGTTTATTGCTCGAAACATCAAACAAGAAAACTCCACATCAACATCAGTACAAAATAATTCAATTATAATAACTAAATTAAATATTCGTACTAGAAGGGCTTTTCAGTCTGTATTTCGTTTATAGATTATAACCAGAAAATGAAGAATACGTTTCATATAAGTTAGCCTTTCCCATGAAAACTCCGACCCAAACTTTATCTCCTTGATTTAGTTTCACCGCTGTCATTTTGCTACAAGGAAGCCATATTTTGGATGTACTAGAATCATGACAATGGTTCCATGATTTCAACTTGTCATTCACGACAAGTGAAGTATAGGCTGATAACCCTCCCCATGTAAGAGTTGTCCAATAAAACACGTAGACTCCACCGCTAGGGGTCGTGAAGATTCCTGTAGAGGCGTTGTATCCCAGTCCTTCGTTCAGATAAACTTTTCCGAACACAATCCGCCCATTTCTGCCAAGGTTATTTACACGTCTGTTTAGCCGAGCATCAAAAGCTACCACCCGACGATCTAAAATTAAGTTTGTAAAAAAAATTAATTAATTTAAAAAGCCTTCACATGAAAGTAAGTCAATTATTCATGCAATGTTAATACTTAATATTAGTGTTCTTTCAGGTATAATTTGTTTTAACAAATAGAATATTCTACATGATTATTTTGAAATAGTCATTTTTTTTTTACATTAAATTCGTTAAGATAAAATGAATTATATCAGATTAAATATCAAATTAAAGTGTATCATACAGTTTAAAATGCCATGCTCATTTTATTTATGTTATCATTTATATGAAATATATATAAATTAAGAATTATATGTGGTTATTTTAACCAATTTTTTTAAAAATTTTAATCATAAAACAATAAAATTCGTGTAAAATTACAGCATTATCAAAATACAATATATACACACAGACAATATCTTGTAAAATACTAGTAAATAAAAATACTCTGCAGACTCGTCCCCCTCCTAGTATCCTTTCTACAGTTGTCTCTTACAAATCCAACAGCCTCACAAGTTTCTTCCACGCTTTTGTAATCCTCTCTGAATAATTTCAGGCCTGGCTTTGGTGACATTTTGTCACACCATCCACAATGTATTGTGACCATCAGTACGGCAAATGTCAACAACATCCTGAAACAAAAATGGTATCGAATAAAACCAAATTAATATATAATGTTACGGAGACATCCCCTGGGGTAATTATTGTTTATAAAGTGGTGGTATGAAAGCTAGGTATGATAAGGTTGCAGTTCCTGTTACTGTTGTTGACAATATATTATAATTGTGTATTTGATTAATTTTGATAGAACTGTTCATGGTGGACGCTGAAATCAACATCTCTAACCCCTTGAACAATAGACTATGCTAGAATGATATTAATTTGGATACATTTTCAATGAAAGTATGGACTCGTCTTAGTACATGTATATTAGTACACTACAAGAGAGTTGATCTAAAATCTGCAATTAGTGTACTGAAGAGTTTAATGGGATAAATGGTTGACATAGAAAACGTTCAAAGGCGGTGAAGATTAATCTGAAGAAAAAAACTTAATTTTTTTTTCTATTTTCATTTCATATAATTGGGTGATATTAAAATATCGTATGATTACTTTACAATATAAAATTTGCGCATATTAAACAATTTCAGTACTTACTTTTCATTTAACGGCAATTTGCGGTCTAACCGATGAATGTGATGTAGAGTTTGTCCGAAGAATCGTCGTACATACATTTATATAAATACTAAAATAAGAAGGAAAATATCAGTTTACGTGTTTGACAGCTTGAATATTAATTAAAATGCAATATAATATTATAACAGTAAAAGCTAAAAGTAAATGGGTTAAAATTATACATTTTTTTTTTTTAGAAAAACGTAAACGTATAGATATCTAACCTTTTGAAACAATTATATTTATATTTAAATCAATTTCTTTATTTCTATATAAAAACAACTAAAAAAAAACAAAACAAAAAAAACAACAACTGATTATAAGCAGTTGATGAACTGGATATATACAGTTCAGTCGATAAGGTTTTTGACAATAGAACAAAGATAAACTATAAGGTTAAAAATTACATTGAATGTATTGTGAAATTTTTAAAATCTTTTCTTCGTTATGTTATTTGCTTTAATACCATTGAAAAGGGATTTATGCTTCGTTATACTTTGCTTTTATGAGTTTACTCAAGATTCAGGCACGTACATGTAGCATCGGGGGGGGGGACCACTTTTTTTTCGCAGCAATTAATTATTTTAAATTATTTACCATAAAAAATAGAACATGGAGTTGTCCCCCCCCCCCACTTTTTGGGAAGAAATTAGGAGTGAATTTGAAGTTATAGATATACTACCCCCCCCCCCCCCCCCGACAGATTAGGACTTTGAAGATTTTGGAAAATTCACACCCCCCCCCTATTTTTTTTTTTTGCTTGTCAAAATCTGTTTGGATGAGTCTGTCCCCCCCCCCCCCCCCACCTTCAAAAAACGTACGATACTACGTGCCTGAGATTCATTGATTGATTTATTGATTGGTTTATCATTTCTAGCCATGTTGAACAAGAATGAAAGAGATGACAAGTAACATGTATATACGTTATATTACCATTGAAAATGAGCCCTCCCCACCCCCACCCCCTCCCCCGGTCCCCGGATTAAGGTAAAGGTTGACGAAATGTTTTGTTGGTGGGAAAAGTCTGCACCCCCTCCCCACACACGTTCAGAACCAATGTTGCGTGTCTATTACTTTACTTTATATGTCTGTATTTATGAGGTAGCTTATATTAAAAAAAAATAATGAATTTGATGTCAGTGTTCATTAGCAAAGAAAAATTTAAGTACGAGTTATCTAAAATAATTTGCCTCGTTTTGAAACGTATCTGGACGCGTGAGAAAGAAAGAGGAGCAGAGGTATATTCTATGGTTTAGTGTCTCATTCTGAATATAAAACCCAATCTGCAAGAGCAAAGAGTGACCATTTATCGACTAACCATGTCATAGTCTATCTGTAAACTATATACATGTTAAAATTTAGTTGCCAATCCTATTTTTTTTTCCTTTCTTTGTTATCTCCGCGCAAAAACGAAAGAAGGAAACTAAATTTCATTTCAATATACTTAGATTATTGCTGCGGAGGTATTTTCTGAGAATCTTTGCATTATAAACTCAGTAGGTAACTGTTAGCATAACTTATGACCACCATTAATGGATTATTTACGTTTCTAAATTCGAGGTCCGCGAGGGGGTGTTACAGGAAAAAAATCAAATTGATGAATCACGTATCGAAATTGAGATCACCCATATGAATAGTCAGTTTGAAAAATACATGTATAACAAAGCTGTATGAGGGTTAACGTTAAAATCAGATTGAGCACATTTTTTTTATGGTTTTTGACTTCGGATCAGAGGCCAATTGCCTGTTTAAAGAACACCTATTTGTCGTATATTTATCATTTTGATCATATCTGCTTACATTCATAGAGTGATAGAAAAATTTGTGTTGGTTAATACTGTATGTAATCCACACTGCTGTACTCTGACTTATACAAATGTTGTATTATTTAATGCTCTTTTTAGAGAAAAATAAAACCAGTTGGGCTTCCTTTCTAACCATAGAATTTATCTATAGTTCCTATACATAAAATTCTCAGTTGCAATTCACACTTCAAAAATGTGCTCTGACAGAACATTTGATTGCGGCAACCTCAAAGTGATATTACTGTCTTGGAGGTTTTGTTAGTTCTGTCAGAGACATAAATGTTATTTATGTCTCTGGTTCTGTATTAAAAAATTGTTTAACAAAATGTAACTTGCAGGTTACATATTTTATATCAGATTCTGTTAGTTCTGCGTTGTGTCATTAATCTAAAATTCTCAATGCTGTCAGAATTGTCATTCCAAGTGTTAATAAATTCTTAATATTCATTCACAATGGCCTAAATAAAGCCTTGTAAAGCTAGCTAATATATTAAATGATTAATCGAAACATTGACCTTTGAAACATTAAAGTTATTGGGGTCCAAGTTATTGTATACTGTATACCAAGTAATTTTTTAACAAATATTTTCTTATTGTAGTTCAGAATGCCACCCTCAATATCTACAAAGTTGTATATAGGGAATTTACCTGAAACATGCAGGAAAGCAGATCTACAAAAAATGTTTGAAGCCTATGGGAAGGTTATTGAATGTGACATCGTCAGAAATTACTGTTTTATTGTAAGTTGAAAACTTTCGGAGAAAATAAAAACACTTTAAAGGTCTTTTGTTTGTTAACATTTTGTATGATTACCCACTTGGGGTGTAGATTTGTATATATGACTTATTGATAAATTTTTAAAGATTTTTGATTCGAAACAATTAAGTTTTTGCAATAAATCAATGCATTACATGTGTCTATATTTAGTATTCCATGTATCAGAAATACATGAACAACCAAAATATTCAGTATTTGTGTTTGTAATATTTAGTATCATGTTAACAGGAATAAATGATCTATGAAAATAATTTTAATTTGCAATAAGTGTGTTGACAGTTTTTCTGTTTCTGTATTCTGTTTAATAATGTACGTGTAGATGTGTTTTAGCAGATATAATTAGTTTTAAAGCTTATTAATTTCACATTTCTTTGTTTTGTAGCACTTTGAAAATCCAAATGAAGCCAAAATGGCACAAGCCAATTTAGATGGTGTAGATTTTGAGGGAGTGAAATTGAAAGTGGAGGTAATATGCCACATAGACAAAATGATTTTTAAAATAACTTTGTCCAAATCAATGGACTTTGTTCCCATGAATGTGGGTATTATACAGTAATGAACTGATGGTCACTTAGTGGGGAAAATAGATACTGACTTTTTATCTTGAATATCATAGATGTCCCACAGTAAAGTAAGACAGAAACCCGGAATGGGAGGGAAAGGAGAATGTTACAGATGTGGCAAAGAGGGACACTGGTAAGTCTGAAAAAGAAGAGCTGTATTTTTAGATATTGATTTGAGTCTCTAATATAAAATTGTAATTTTACAGAATTTGTCAAATTGTAGTATTTTCTGTCCTTAAATAAATAAGTTTGTTTGTTTTTCTGAATAGGTCAAAGGATTGTCCTAAAGGACCGTAAGTATAGATTTTGCAGATTTTGTCAGTAGAATGTATTATGATGTTTATTTGCATGGTGAAAATTGGGAGGCTTTCCAAACTAAAATGTATCACTTTGCATCTCATTTGTTTAACTAGATTCTTAAAGCTATTCTGCCAAGTAAGTATTTTAGTTCTTATGCCTTGAGGTTTTGATTGTAGATCCCGTGGAAAACCCAGAGGTCCAGAGCCCCCATACAGAGACCCTTACAGAGATCCATATGATCCTTACTACAGGGACAGGTACCTGCCCCCACCCCCTCCCCATGACAGATACAGGCCATATCCAGAGCCTTACGACAGGAGACCCCTCCCCCCACCCCCACCAAGAGATCCTTACTTCAGAGAGAGGGACCCATATGCTAGGCCACCTCCAGAGTACTATGGTCGTCGATCACCACCTCCTCCTCCAGTTAGACCCAGAGGAGAGTAAGTAAATTCTTAGAAGAAAATTTATCTGTTTTTACATTTTGCTGTTGAAAAGATGTAAATGATCATATTTTTTATTGTATTTTTTGTGATTTATTTTTTCCAGTGATCCATATTATGACTCTTATTACTCCAGAAGGTCAAGGTGAGAGATTATACAGTTCATGACCTTTGATTGTTGTTAATAAGGAAGAAAAATGATTAAGTTTGAATACTACACTAAAATAAAAAAATATATGATCAAAACAAACTTGTATATTTTAAATGATAAACTCCTTCACAGAATTGTTATTTATTGTGAACAGCTACCCTATGCCACCACCTCCGGGAACTAATCGTTTGTCGCCACCTCGTAGCCGCGTCCCGGCACCTTATTGAACATCGCAGACCCGCGTCGGAGGCCAAAGATGGAACGCAGAAAAAAAAATTACGCTTTGATATTTTCATACGGACTTGTGAAACTCTGTCTTAGAGCTTTTGGTTGATAGAGAATAGATTTCATCCTAAATATGATTTATTAAAGAATAAGAAGAAATGAATGGACATAATTGTGCTAACTGACTCTACGCTTCTGACTGGACGAACTTGCTCGTGAACTTATCCAAGTCTACAATAGACTCTCAGTTTTAATTATTTTTATCGAATTTTCATACGTGTCATTTGTAAATACACTCATTGTTCATAATGAGAAAAAAAATAAAAAGAGTTTAAAAAAACATGCTTTTCTCTCGGTTTTGAATGATTTAGTAATTTCAGCTGATACGGGTATTCTCAGAGAGTATGGCCTTGATTTACGTGGATGAAATGAATGAAATAATATTGCGATCATCAAACTTTTGGTAAGAATGATATCGAGACGGTGAACCGCGCTGGACAGTGCGCTACTGTTTTGATTACTTAATTATTTGGTGCTTCCTCGTGTTTGTTAAAATATTGTCTTCCTATTATTGCATAGTGAATTGATAAATAGTCAAATTATACCGTAAATGATAAAGTATGCTTAAACGAATAAGACATGGATGTTTGGATACAACACATTGCTTGATGTTGTAAAACTTCATCTGTATTATTTAAACAGTAGACAGTTTGGCTGAGTGGCTGATTTCATTATCCTGCAGTGAGCCACCAGACTTGTTATTCCATGAAGACCCATACTACTTCCACCATCCAAGCTAGGACAAGACAACAGGTAATTTACTGTAAACCAACTTTTATTCGCATGCGAGAAATTTTGTGAAGTTTGCGAGAGCCTCCTTGTTGCAAATGCTTCTTGCTAGTCATAATTTGTATTTTATATATATATATGTCTCCAGTCGACATCTTAGACGCAAAATTTGTGGCCTCAAAATAGTTATAATCTCTTGTTAATCACAAATTAAAGTTGTTGCGAATAAAAGTTGGTTAAGAAGATTTAGTAATGCAATACATGTACTACATTTAGCTATACATTGTACTATTGCTCTCTGGGTATCAA
This sequence comes from Magallana gigas, assembly GCF_963853765.1. Classification (NCBI taxonomy): domain Eukaryota; kingdom Metazoa; phylum Mollusca; class Bivalvia; order Ostreida; family Ostreidae; genus Magallana; species Magallana gigas. Next base: position 34,534,922 of record NC_088858.1, read on the forward strand.
ATTTGAAAATGTGAAATCAGTGAGAGGGGCAGAAAGATTAATTTCATAAATGGGGTCTTTCTTTATTATTTACAAAATTAAAAGACCTCAATTTGACTTGATCCCTCCCAAAAGACTGATAGCGGTACATTTCAGGAAGTTTGATATGTATAATTCTATATTTTAGGTGGATTTTTGGGACCACAAGATCCAGAGAATAATTCCTCCAAACATTGGCGATGCTTAGTGTTCTAGGTATGTAGATGTTCCAAGAGAAATGTAGACTATTAAAACTGCAGTTGGAAATTCTTTACAAAGTGTGTCAACCCAAGATTTCATGATCTGCCTTTTTTCCCTACAGGTCAAAAGAACAGGGAAGCAGTCAATAAATTCATTTGTTATATATTTGTTAAATTAAAATGAATTTTAATTTTTATTTGTGTTAAGTTTTGTGTGAAGGTTTGATAATGACTAAACATATTCAATGGGAAGAGGGTCTTAAGATACATGCAACAGAGGTCGTTGTACATTAATGTGTAATACAATATATAACGTAGGCTCTGTGAGAAATTTATCAGATGTTCGAAATTTTTTGCGAGAATGATCAATCAAAGAACAGAAAGGCAAGCCATGCGATATGCATTTTGTATGCGAGGTTGTTACCTGGGATGCCCTTTTCAATATATAATTAATTTTAGTTGTAGTCGCGTGTGTCTTACAATGTAGGACTTAAATTGTCAGTGTGTTTGATGGATCTATGGAGCAAACGAAACTGCGGCACCCCTTAGAAAATGAAGGGAAAGTTATTGATTATAATGAGCTGAGCTTGCTGTGTACTGCAGTACATCTACCAAACGTTCTTTTCGTAAACTTGCGCGTGAAAAGACGACCGAATTAGAACCAAATTTTTAGCGACTCTTGAAAATGCACCAGTGTAATCTTTGGTTATCTTTTTCCTTTCCAATTGTTAAAGATAGGTTTAAATTCTCTGAATTTTAAAACTTTAATGTAACAGGTTATAACTCGTGCTGAGTTAACACTCAGAAATTATAACCTGTTACATTAAAGTTTTAAAATTCAGAGAATTTAAAACTATCTATAATTGTTATAGATAGTTTTAAATTCTCTGAATTTTAAAACTTTAATGTAACACAATTTCTAGCAAATCTCTCTCTCTCTCTCTCTCTCTCTCTCTCTCTCTCTCCAAAACTAGTCGCTAATATTAACATTGGGTGCTTATACTGCTAATGCTTGATGTAATTTTTCACTTTCCAAAAACTTGGTCGTAAAGCGTGTTTTAATGTGATTGTAAGTTGAACTTGATTGCTAGGTGTCGCAGAGGTTTTGATTCTATTTAATAATGACATTTGTTTCTTAAATCCCATAAATTACACTCAACCCATTTCATCGACCTATTTAATATTGACATGTGTTTCTTAAATCCAATAAAACACTTTCAACCCATTTGATCGACCTACAAATAGTGACCTTAGAAATACAAAACTATGTGGATCTTTCCGAAATTCTTGTCAGTTTTCTGATTTATTGGAAAGGTGCAAGATGTTGGATGAGCACACGTTGAAGGTACTTGTAACTAAAGTAATGCATTTCAAGGAGGCTGGGTGGTCAAAGATATGTCCATTAGTTTAAAAAAATGATGATTTTGGCCATTATTTGATATAGAAAAATCCAAGTATTTAAGATTTGAAATTAGGTTATTTGAAGAATATTTTCCCATATTTTTTGCAGAGTCCTCCGTCTAAAGGACATTAATATAATCTTAAAATGTTCACAACCATCCAACCATCGAAATCAATTTCAACTTTAGTGTAATTTCGAATGATTTATATGAAAAATTTGTACAACGCAATGCCCTTATTACCAAACACCTTCTTACCGTGATGTTCTTAAAAAAAATATTCGGTGTAGTGTATAAGCACTATTATTTGTGAAGACGCAGTTGAAAAGAAATTATGTAACTGCAGTGATTTTACAAGTACTAATGCATCAAAAGGATTTTATGTATTTATGCAAATCTGATAACATGCACGACCTGTTTTGCTGCCGCGAGAATGACATGACATGTACATTTGTATATATACATATGCATTCTAAATTATAGTGCGTTTCGAAACTTTTAAGAGTGTTGCAAATCTAGTACATTTAACGAAATGGGTCGTCAGATCCACAAGTATGTATCAGTTTTGAATACTATTTTTATTAGAACTGGTTTTGTAGTCCAATTCCACGATAGCATACAATATAACATATTATAGTATGTACTGAATAAGATGCATGAAAGAAGCTAGTACTGACGTCTTTCCAAAAGGCATACTTTTCCTCAACTGTCAAACAATATATAAAAGGCTTTTACTTTTGCGTAAAATTTTTACAAATGCAGATCGAGTTGCTTCCTCATCGAAAAGTGTTTTTAAAAAATGTGATGTACGTGTAATTATAGGACAGATGGAAAAAACGAATCTCATTTTCTTCTCATAAAATATATATTTTAATTGATAGGTATATATACTTGAACATGTATTTCTTTATGCTGTCATATATTTTCAGAAAATGTTGATAGAAGTTTGTTCCAACCACTACCATTGCCATACGAGAATATGAAAATATAAACAGGTTTATTTAAAAAGAATAAATATGGAGGCTAAAACTTAAGATTTAAAAAAAAACAACAATGAATTGTTCGTATAGAAGGAGTATTTCTTTAGTGGTCAGAACTTGGACGGGAGTCAAGTTTAATAAATGATATACAGAAAATCACTAGAAATACAATGTATGAAGGAGTTTTATAATATTCAGAAAAGGAAAGGGTTCGAAGATTTAAAGTTTTAAAATTCAGAGAATTTAAAACTATCTATAATTGTTATAGATAGTTTTAAATTCTCTGAATTTTAAAACTTTAATGTAACACAATTTCTAGCAAATCTCTCTCTCTCTCTCTCTCTCTCTCTCTCTCTCTCTCCAAAACTAGTCGCTAATATTAACATTGGGTGCTTATACTGCTAATGCTTGATGTAATTTTTCACTTTCCAAAAACTTGGTCGTAAAGCGTGTTTTAATGTGATTGTAAGTTGAACTTGATTGCTAGGTGTCGCAGAGGTTTTGATTCTATTTAATAATGACATTTGTTTCTTAAATCCCATAAATTACACTCAACCCATTTCATCGACCTATTTAATATTGACATGTGTTTCTTAAATCCAATAAAACACTTTCAACCCATTTGATCGACCTACAAATAGTGACCTTAGAAATACAAAACTATGTGGATCTTTCCGAAATTCTTGTCAGTTTTCTGATTTATTGGAAAGGTGCAAGATGTTGGATGAGCACACGTTGAAGGTACTTGTAACTAAAGTAATGCATTTCAAGGAGGCTGGGTGGTCAAAGATATGTCCATTAGTTTAAAAAAATGATGATTTTGGCCATTATTTGATATAGAAAAATCCAAGTATTTAAGATTTGAAATTAGGTTATTTGAAGAATATTTTCCCATATTTTTTGCAGAGTCCTCCGTCTAAAGGACATTAATATAATCTTAAAATGTTCACAACCATCCAACCATCGAAATCAATTTCAACTTTAGTGTAATTTCGAATGATTTATATGAAAAATTTGTACAACGCAATGCCCTTATTACCAAACACCTTCTTACCGTGATGTTCTTAAAAAAAATATTCGGTGTAGTGTATAAGCACTATTATTTGTGAAGACGCAGTTGAAAAGAAATTATGTAACTGCAGTGATTTTACAAGTACTAATGCATCAAAAGGATTTTATGTATTTATGCAAATCTGATAACATGCACGACCTGTTTTGCTGCCGCGAGAATGACATGACATGTACATTTGTATATATACATATGCATTCTAAATTATAGTGCGTTTCGAAACTTTTAAGAGTGTTGCAAATCTAGTACATTTAACGAAATGGGTCGTCAGATCCACAAGTATGTATCAGTTTTGAATACTATTTTTATTAGAACTGGTTTTGTAGTCCAATTCCACGATAGCATACAATATAACATATTATAGTATGTACTGAATAAGATGCATGAAAGAAGCTAGTACTGACGTCTTTCCAAAAGGCATACTTTTCCTCAACTGTCAAACAATATATAAAAGGCTTTTACTTTTGCGTAAAATTTTTACAAATGCAGATCGAGTTGCTTCCTCATCGAAAAGTGTTTTTAAAAAATGTGATGTACGTGTAATTATAGGACAGATGGAAAAAACGAATCTCATTTTCTTCTCATAAAATATATATTTTAATTGATAGGTATATATACTTGAACATGTATTTCTTTATGCTGTCATATATTTTCAGAAAATGTTGATAGAAGTTTGTTCCAACCACTACCATTGCCATACGAGAATATGAAAATATAAACAGGTTTATTTAAAAAGAATAAATATGGAGGCTAAAACTTAAGATTTAAAAAAAAACAACAATGAATTGTTCGTATAGAAGGAGTATTTCTTTAGTGGTCAGAACTTGGACGGGAGTCAAGTTTAATAAATGATATACAGAAAATCACTAGAAATACAATGTATGAAGGAGTTTTATAATATTCAGAAAAGGAAAGGGTTCGAAAAGTTAGATGATTTTTTTTAAACACAAAATATTAAGACTGTGTTTATATATATAAGTATTATTTATATAGCTGTAAATGTCAACAAGATACAATTTTTAAAAAAATTAAAAACCCTGTAAGAGTTCATTTTGATAAGGGCGAAAATAAATGTTAAATCACATTTCAAGGGATGATGAAATAAATGTTTTTTTAATGTTAATTCCGACATTATTTTAACCACAAAGAAATATTATGAGTGATTTACCTTCTCAAAAAAAAAAACGAAAAAAAAAAATCAGTACTCTACTGCTACCCCTTTATCCTATTATTAAAGTTGTTGAATTGAGTTGTTGAATTGATTTTTTGAATTTAGCAACATCTAACACAGAGAGAGATAAGGAAAAAAATATTCTCTCTCTCTCTCTCTCTCTCTCTCTCTCTCTCTCTCTCTCTCTCTCTCTGGTTAATTTTCTCGTTCAATCTCGTAATAATTTCCCATTTACCACCCAACTGGTACAGCCCACATTGTTGCATACATTAACTGCGTTCAAAATGGAAATAAATTGCATAAATGCGCGCACACCCTGTAGATGCATGCGCATATGGGGAGCAAATAAATAAGTTGATGGATGTGTACACATGCCTTAAAATTTTTTTTTGGATCGAACAACCGCAATATTTCTGACCTATTAGCTCCGCTTAATGAAAAAAAAAATTGTGAAACATATTGGCATATCACGTCAAATTCACTAATGTTTAAACCTTAAAAATAATTACAGGTAACCTTTTTAAATATACAGATGAGATGAACATTAAAGAATACGTTGCTAATTAATTCCAGATAATGATCCTTGATCTATTAATTGTATTGACAGATCACATGACCTTCGTTAAGTCTTTATAAATACAATTGGTCCATGAGCAGTTCTGCACACTTTAGAATTTACTTTTGACCAAAGGTACGTAAAAAAGTTATAATCTTTGAGTGTGAGAGGGTAGCTATATTTATATTCTCTCTCTCTCTCTCTCTCTCTCTCTCTCTCTCTCTCTCTCTCTCTCTCTCTCTCTCTCTCTCTGTGTCTCTCCCTCTATCTCATTTGAGAATGCTAATTAAATTTAAATAATTAGAGCAATTCAAAATGAAATTACAGTTACGCTTTTAAAATAGTGCTTTTTATTTTGAAATACATTTTGAAGCATATTTTATTTTTTGCAAGAAAAACCATTACGCAAATGATAAAATCTAGACAAATATCGTACAGGTTCGAACTGTGAGTTTAAGTTGATAAAATGTACTTTTAAATTATGTTAATTAATTATTCTTCGAAAAATGCTTTTTTAAGATTGATTTTCAAAATGTATCTATTCCCATTATCTGTACAGATGGACCAAAAAATGCTAACAATTGTGCTGCTGTGTTTATTACATTCGACCGGATCCCAGGTTATCATGGGTGGTCCTATGATGAATGGCCCTGTCCCAATGAATGGTCCAATCACTATGGTCCCAATCAATGGTGGCCCAGCCACCTCAATGGTTCCTGTTAGCGGCGTTCCTCCAAATATGATACCGACCAATGGCGGATCTCAAGAAACGGTTATGATAAATGGCATACCTATGAGACCGGTGGGAGAACCTCAGATAGTTGCCATTTCCCCACAGACGGGGTTACCTCTGTTCAACGGTAATGGGGATTTTAATGATGGCGACGGAAACGGCGAAACTGATGTAAGTGGCATACCAATGAGACCAGTGGGAAATTCTCAGTTAGTTGCTATGGTCACACCTCTGGGGTCCTCTCCATTCAATGGCATGGATAATGGAAATCAAGGGAGGATGAGAAACGGTTTTAGACCAGTCCGAGGCGGATCCAGCAGAAATGAAAACGGTGATAGAATGAGAGACAATGATAGATTCCAGGAAAGGAATGGTGGGTTCGAGGGAGAATCTAACGGTAATGGTGGCTTTGATGGTAGAAATGGTAGATTTGAAGATGAATTCAATGGCAACGGTGGAAATGGTGGATTTGATGGCGAATTTGACGGGAACGGTGGAAATGGAAATGGTGGAAACGGAGACAATTTCAACGAAAATGGTGGAAACGGAAATGGTGGAAACGGAAATGGTAGAAACAGAAACGGAAATGGTGGAAACGGAAATGGTAGAAACGGAAATGGTAGAAACCGAGACAATTTCAACGGAAATGGTGCTCCTTCTCAAAATGATTTTCCTGGAGACAATGTAGACATGATAGATGGTCGGCCAGGACTTGTAATGGTGCCTTTATCAGAAGGGCTACCTCGTTCTCAACTGCCAATGAGAAGGCTAATGATAGTGCCCCGCAGACGGCTTGTTTTCCTAAGACGTCCATCAAGAAGACTTGTTTTTATGCCTCCTTTAAGCATGACGCGGAGAAGGCTGCCAGTTTGTAAGTTTATTTCTTTAAAGATAGATTTATCGAGTGTGTTAATTAAAGGTATATGGCATATCATTGATGAAACATAACCTTTTTTTTATACATTTCAGATATGATGAACAGAAGAAGGGTTCTTTTATGAGCAGCTCTGACACTTCACCCAGAATCATTTAGAAATCATGAACATTAATCTTCGACGTTATCAAACGTGCATCTCTTGTATATATGTCATGTCACAAACTGTTTGTTGACTGTGTGTATTGACAGTCCTGATAGTTTACCTTCTCACATTTGTGTACATGCATTCGTGGTGTTTTTTTTAAATCCTGTTGATAATTTATTTTTTAAAAAGTCAACAACGTGTTTAATAATTCCTTTTATAACCAACATTATGTACTATAGATCTAGATCCATCGAAGCATCGTTATTTTGTACATATTGTTTTAGAATTCCAAATATATTTTTGACTTTGTTGAAATGTTTGTGACTTTTTTATTTAGTGGCGTTCCTAGGCAAAATTTGGTACTTATTTGAATCCGACCCTAGAATTCGTAAAATACTTGTAATTTACTAACCTATTAAAACAGACATACGTGCATGTACGTAAGTACAATGTACATGCAAAAAATGCATAAAATTAATGCGTACAGAAATGATGATTAGTTAAAGTAACACATTCATTATACTTGAAAGAATAGTATATATTTACGTATAAAATCTTGCCTTGAACATTAATAAATTACACATACGTGTATTAGTGATACATTAGTCATGTAAATATAGCTGTTTCTTATCAAATATTGTGGTTTCATTAATATTCAGGGGTCTCAATTTTCGTGGACAAAGTGAAAATCACAGTTTCAAGGATACGTAAATTCGGGGCCAATGACCCTACCAATACAAAATGTTAAAGAACATTTAATTTTGTGGATCAACTTAACAACGAAATCCACGAAAATAGGTATTCAACGAATATTGATGAAACAGTAGTTTGCTATTTACTTATTTTCTAAAATAAGAATAAACTTTGAAAAATCAGATTGTCTCTTCAAAAAACTCTTCGGAATGTTTGAAAGAGACTTTTGAAAATTGTTTATATTATGAACTATATTCAAAGATCATTCAGCAGATCAAGAATAAACCGTACCGTGATGCCTGCACAAAAAAAAATGATTCCGTCACTGACACGATTAGAGTGTTTTACCTGGTGCAAATTGGCAAATGCAACTTGATGTTGTAAGCTGTAGACATATGCATTCATTAAGGGGAACTGTACAGTACGTATATGCATTGTACATGTAATTATAAGACAATATTCTTTTTATTAAAAAAAAAACTACTGTACAATGTTTTTCTTAAAAAAAAAACAATCAACGATACTGGTGCGATGATATGATGAAAAAAAATGTAAACTGGAGTACATGTATTAATTAAAATAAATTTAAGAGATAGTCCCTTGATATAAGAAACATTTTCGTTATCAATACATAATATGATAAGGATTAATTTTGCATCACCTACTAAAATAAAATAGTAGATTCTATGACAAAACATTAGGTAACACATGCAGTAATATGTTTATCAAAATAAAGAAACAAAGAAGCTTTTTCCGCAGGGGATAGGTCCGGTGAATCCGATCGGTCCCTGGAACTATGAATTTTTTAGGGGGGGGGGGGGCAAAGACTGCTACCACCGACCCCCGTTGATCCGCTAGTTCGTTGGTGACCAGGAAGCGCCGATGAATGAAAGTTTCATCACCGAAGTCGTCGTTTCAAAGTTTCGTTAAAACATAATATTTTTCTCTTGTCGTTTATCCTTCTGCAAACAAAAATACTTCCTCCCCTCGCCTCATAAAATGAACAGAGACCACTAAAGAACAAACTAAATTGTCATGGACCAATTGAAGTGCACCAAAAGCCCATGTAAGGACACGGGGTCAAACAGCAGACAATGAACTCGGAGAGGGGTCAGGAGTACATGTTTCGGCACAATTTTCAACCTTAAAATGATCAAATACATGCATATATAGAGAGAGAGAGAGAGAGAGAGAGAGAGAGAGAGAGAGAGAGAGAGAGATGAAAAGAAAACACGAAAAACGTTCAATATTTTTCGTGTTTTCTTTTTTACTTTTTATCTATAACTCGCCGACCACTGTGGATTTTATTGTGCATGTTTCGAGAGAGAGAGAGAGAGAGAGAGAGAGAGAGAGAGAGAGAGAGAGAGAGAGAGAGAGAGAGAGAGAAGGCTTAGTGTGATTAGATTGGTTGCGCTACTTTCAATGTGAAGAGGGTTGGATGGCTATGGTCATTTTTATATGATATATTTATCGCTCTAATAGCAGAGCTCTATAAAAAGATGATAGGAAAATATTCAAATTTTAAAGCTTATATTTATTTTTTTTTTCTTTACTATGTATTTTGTAGCTCAAAATATCAAACAATGCTTCAACTAAATGAATTAATCATATCTGATAATTTAAGATAGATGGCGGGGGGGGGGGGGGGGGTAATTTGTTGACCACTAAGCGTCCTTAACTAGACAAGAAACATGTTTCATTTTTAAAAGGGTATCTTATGTAATAATGTTAATGCACTGCACATATTCGATGTCAATTGTATAATTTTTGTATCATGTTTTATTTAGAATCTTATGGCAAATAGCGAACCGAAAAATCAAACTTCCTGGGTATATATAAAAATCAACCTTTTATATAAAAATTATAAATTTAATTTAAAACTAATTTTGTTAAAGAATAATATATTACCCGCATCAGCAGTTTAGGTTTTGAGCGAATTCTTGTACTTTTTTGCACATATTGAGCACTATGCGTTTTATTCATGTAGTATAACTGCATTAAAATTACTTAATATTTTTCAAAGTCTTTTAATATGTGTCTCATAAAATGTCAGACTTTGCAAAGATGAGCTTATGATCTTGATCAATTAGGATATACCGACTCCCAAAATTAGGACGAATCAGAGCTATCTTTGTCTTAGTAATTTCCCGGTATTTCGTCATCAAAAGTCACATCTCTACCCTATGTACCCTGACCAGTACACGCTCTTGACAAAACTTCACATAAGACAAATCTTAGCCATCCATCAAATCACCACAGTTACACATAGCTTTCTTACCAAACACGGCTATTACGCCATCGACCAATCAAATACGCGGGTATTTCCACGTGACATTGCTTGTGTTATAAGAATCGAGAGCTTTATTTCCGCGTGTGCAGGAGTCGATTCAATCTTTCTAGGACTACAGGCCTGCACAGGGGTATGGCTATGATATACTAATATCAATTAATCATGAATTTTAATTAACTGGGTGTGAATGCAACGATTGAATCGCAATTATCGTGCTTATAAGTTGAAATATTATGATTTTTGTTAATGAAACATTAGTTCAATGAACTGTACAGAATCGGAAAAAATCATATTTTATATAGATTATGAGGACGAGGGTTGACGGTGTTTGTCGCTGATTTTGTATTACTCTAAGAATTTCGGTTCTGCTTAATTTTGTGGGACTGATATCTGATGTAGTATTGGGCTGCAAATTAAACTAGTAATTATAGCGATTTATTAAACATATTTTTAAAAAAAAAATAGATGTTTCATTGGGAGACACAGACGCCTGGCGTAAAATATTTCTTTTTCTAATTAAATTGTCTCATGTTCTGCTATTATTATAATATAGAAATTGCACTACAATTATCATATTTTAAACCAATTGAAACCATCCAATTTTCCTTTTTGTTTGAAGGTGAAAATGAAGTTCCTGTACGTGCTGCTGATCTTGGGGATCGCCGCTTCTGTTGAAGCAGGTGGATATGGAAAACGCCCCCGCCCTCGACCAAGGCCTAGTAAGTCGGAGAGAGAGAGAGAGAGAGAGAGAGAGAAGGCTTAGTGTGATTAGATTGGTTGCGCTACTTTCAATGTAAAGAGGGCTGGATGGCTGTGGTCATTTTTACATAATATATTTATCTCATATTAAATCATAAAAAAAAATACTAGATACATCAAAATCTCCAGAAATCATAGTTTAGTTCTATGACCAAACAATTAGGTAAACTTGGGGTTTATTATCCTTTTATTTTCAGCGATTATTGGTTTTATTCAAATATATTTCATAGGTCGATCCAAAGATATATCGACTTCACAGAAAAGCGTATATATATGATTTTCTGCGATGTCGATATATCTACGGATTTACCGAGCTACATTTGTCATTATATTATATTAATTTTAAAAGATGGAATGACATGATTTAAACAAAAATATGGAAACAAGGATTGCAGGTTTCCTTTTTTAACACATTAAACGTAAACCGAAAAAACGTATGCTAGAAAATCATCTTCGCTAGCAAATATTCGAGTTTTACAAGTTTATCATTAGAAAACACAGGTCTATCCCCATTTCTATACTTTAACAAATGATATCAAAGGACCAAACAATAAAACATGTTATATTACATGAAAATAATGTTATTTCATAAAGATAAAGAGTTATATTTATATTAATCAAAATAAATGATAGTGGATTGATACATGTATTATTGCATAAACAGTTTATTTCGAAAGTAAAATTTCGCTGGTGACGCATGTAGGTGTACATGTATACATAACATATATTGAATCGAAGACTCTACCTGCCTATGTACACAATGTGGTTACCTATTTTCAGTTTACAAAGGCTATGGTAAAGGATACGGTAAAGGAGGCGGTGGCGGCGGTGGTAACTGGGGTGGCTACGACATGTACGGTGCTGGTATGGGTGGATATGGATATGGAATGGGAGGAGGCGCATATGGATATGGAATGGGAGGCGGATACGGATATGGAATGAGCGGTAGCTACTATCCCAGCATGAGTTATGGAGGTTATTATGGTGGATCATATCCATCCTACTCTGGGGGATACTACAGTGGATACCCATCGTATTCCACTGGAGGTGGATATTACAGTGGGTACCCATCGTATTCCACTGGTGGATATTACTCTGGCGGATATCCTTCCTACAGTGGAGGCTATTATTCCGGTGGCGCCTCCTACTATCCTTCCTACTCCTCTGGTGGATTTGGTAGTGGATTTGGACTTGGTGGAGGTGCTGGATTTGGTGGAGGTGCTGGATTTGGTGGAGGTGCTGGATTTGGCGCTGGTGCTGGATTTGGTGCAGCTGGAGCCGCTGGAGCCGCCGCAGCTGGTGTCCCAGTGTCCGCTGGAACTTCTCTAGCTACTGCCATTGGTTCCATAGGAACATTCGGAACTGCCGGGCCCGCTTATGCAGGTAAGTAAAAACACCTTTACTTTTCTTTTTAATAAGAATGATGACTTTGTTGCTTTTTTTGTTGGATTTCTCATTTTCCTTTGCCTGTTAATTTGTATTTGTTACAATGCGATTTTACATCTATTTTGTAGGTTAAAGAAATACACCACCCGTGATAATAGTTGTTCTGAGAGAGTTGCTGGTCATCCTTATATTTTTACATTAAAAAGCAACTTGTGATTAAATAACCCTTATACTGTTTACCTGTTTGTTTTAAGTACTTGCGTTAGTATTGATTTTCATTTGAGTATTTTCAATACTTTGTTGTAGGCGCGTCAATATTTAATGCAAGAAACTTGTGTGTCCATTTTTCTTGTGAATGGTTTTCGCAGTTTATTATACAATGGTCTCGTGATGAATGATCTCGTTTTTTGAGGCAGATAGAGGAACATCAACTGCTGTTAAGTGTTTAAGTGAACATAAAAAAAACAAGAGAAGTGCGGATCAAGTTTTTTTCCCTCGGGGGATGGGGGGTGGGTTGGGGGTTGAGAGATAATTTTCTTTGCCGGGGATGAGTCCAATGTCTATATTTTGGAAATTAATGCTTATATTTTTTGCGGGGACCCCCTACCCCATTTAGATCCCTGCATGAAAGATGTGTTTCATTGAATAATTACATCAGGAACCAAAGCAAATTCAAATTCAAAAAAGCAAAGACATATCGAGGTCATTATCTGTTCTCGGATTATGAATATATGTAAGCAGTCATTTTTTCGCGGATCGCGATCGAGCATTTTTTTCCAAAGGGGGGGGGGGGGTTCCGACGATTATTTGAGTTTGCTAGGGGAGGGTAGGGGGCTTTGGCATCCGAGGCATATTTTTGGTAATTTTATAATGTAATTTAAAGAAATTTGAATTTTGCAAGGGGAGGGGGTCTGGACCCCTTGACCCCCCCCCCCCCCAGTCCTCTAAATCCGCGCGTGCATTTCATTCCTTTCTGTATTAAACATATTTTACAATTGTTAATGTAATATCAATATCACAAGAATACCTCATGGATTAAACATTTAAACTGAATGAAACCAAAATGGTTATGGGTTACATGTAGCCGGAGTTCCAATTATTTTTCTTCACCTCCTAAAATTTTTTTTATACAATTCTTCTTTTCCCATTTCACCCTTTTCTTTTCTGCTTTTTCTTGACCTTGATATATGAACAAAAAACAGGTCTGGTGATTTATTTTTTTACAAAACTTTGCTTATAAAACAAAAGATTGAATGCTTACGAAAGCTTGCAAAATTAGAGTTTTGGTCTTGAGATTAAAGTTAATATGGGTATGGAATTGGAGGCGGATATGGGTATGAAATGAGTTGTGCAATTGTAGAATTTATAAAAAAAATTTAAGTAGACCCGGTACCGGTGATCAACAATTTCACCATTAGATCTGCCTTAAATTAAAAAAAAATGTTTTTCTTAGCTGTAGACTAATGTTTCGTTAAGAAAAACTCCAATAATCTTATCTTTAAAATTTACAAATTATTCTTTAGATAAGAGCTCTTCTTTTCAAGAAGATTAATATTGTAAAAAAAAAAAGGCCTTCACCATCCAGCCCTCTTAATTAAGAAAATTGTGACCTAAAATTTTGAATCCGCCAAGGTCTCAATAAAGTGGACCTTGTAAATATACTAGCTAGTATACTAAATAATATAATGTGTAAGAATAGAGCCAATACAGTTTGTTGTGATCTCGAGGGCGTAAAAGCCCCTCGGAATGTGTGTGCTCAGACATTACAATATGTGGGGTGTTGTCGTGTATCAGGTACGAATGTACAATATGCCTAAAAAGCCATATATTTTTTATTTATAACAAATGCGATTGATCCATGCGCATTAAGTTATATATGCATATTAGTTCTTTATCAAACTTAGTTCTTTTGTATTTAAATATATGAATATATTTAAATTTACCGAGTATGATTCCATCTAATTCTTACAAAAACTTACAGTTGATTCATAGCTCTCTCTCTCTCTCTCTCTCTATATATATATATAGAAACAGCAAGACTGAAATCTTCACGCCCCGGATACGATTGGTCGAAACCAATTTTACAGCAACCTAAGAAAATTCACGGATTGCATGAAATAATCATGTCAGACTCAAATTCCCATAGGAGACGATTTGGCTGTTTCTTTTAGCTAAAGCACTGATGTACATTAACAGTATTTAAGTAAATTTTACTTACTTTTTAAAATCAATTTAATTATTTTTTAAATAAAAGTAAAAAGTAAATATACACAATAAAATGATTTCTTTGGTGATTCATCCGGGTTATGAAGGTAGCGATCATTGCAGATTTTTTTTTAACAAAACCCGCTGGTTATGTATTTTTCTGCAACGTGGCCACCTTTATATCCCACATGAATCACCAAAGAAAGCACTTTATTGTTGATAAGTGTACCCAATAAATTGCTTTCCTTGGTGACTTAAGCGGGTATGAAGGTAGCGAAAAAAGAAAGTTGCTAACGGTTCAAAAGTTGCTAACGGTTTCAACCGATCGATAAACTGGTTAAAACTCAGGATCGTGTAGATTTCAGTCCCGTCTGATTCTATAATGCTGTGAATTACGATACATTTCCGTAAGAAATAAAGGAGATGTAAATATAACAAAATAAAATTAATCAGTATCAAACTTATTTAAAGATGTATAAAATCAAACAAAGGAACACAAAAACACAGTAAAACCATCCCACTGTTTATTGGACTCACTTTTCAATGACATGATATCTCACAAACTGTAACATTACAATGAGTGTTCACCCGTGCAAACAAAATACCTCGCATAATAATCCAACAGAACAATCTGTAATACAAGTAATAATTTTCTACATGTTTTAAGTTGTAAATAAAACTACATGTTTTAGGTTGTAAATAAGACAGTTACATATCAGTGAAGAAATCACATCCATCTTCTTCGAAAGTTTGTTTGGATTTTTTAAGAGTTTTTGTTGAAAGAATGATGGTTTTCAGTTGTACACACTGCAACACTGCTAAAATTAACGATTCACCTCAGCCACAGTTTTAACCGTAGAGCATCCACGCCATTCAGATAATACCTAAACAATCGTTTGTCTCTCACAAAACCAAGGTTTTCATACAACCTTAACGCTGCCTTGTTTGTAATTTCTGTCTCAAGGACTACCTGCAAATAAAATGAAGTAAACGAGTATAGCAAATAACTTAATTATTATTCATACTGTTCATACTGTAGAAACACACATATTCGCTGGGTTAAAATTTCGTTGTTTTTTAACACTAAATAACATTTTGTTGGGATTGAATTTTATCATACCGTAATTTCTAAAATGTATAACGCATCATATCCATATTTATGAATGCTTTGGTTACAAATTCGTCATGGATTTAATTTAATTGTTTAATTTGATCAATACTGCCCACGAAAATAACAAAGTTAAATCCTCAACAAATATTTCTGCTTCTACAGTATATGATGAAAACTCTTTCATGCACTTTGCCTGTGCTTACTGATACTCATCAAAGAGTGGATATAAAATTCAGTTGACTCAGAATAATTCAAATGTGCATCATATGATCATTTAAAAATATCCTTACTTGGAATACCTCCTAGTATTCATACCATGTGAAACACAATAAAAAAAATTATAACTGTAAATACAGCACAACATAATTAAAAGCTGTGCTCTTTCAAATATAGCATTACTTATACATTAGTTAATTCATAATCATTTAAATTTCATGAGACATTTTTTCAAAGAGAAATAAGATACACACATATCAAAACATATATGCATCTGATATTAACTGTTTAGTAAAAAGGAACCAGAAAAAGATATAATCCTATGTATTATCAAATATTCAAACTGTTTACCTCATCACAGTCATCAGCAATCATCCCTTTAATGGCCTTCATAACCAGACGTGATCCTGAAAGATGGAGAAGAAAATGTGACTCTAATCAATAACTATTTTTTTTTAGTTTTTCATTTGCCAAGTCCACTGAATTTCAAATTTGTTGTTTTCTTTCCAAAGATGTCTGTTTTTCATATAATATTTTAAACAAGAGGCCCAGGGGCCACATTGCTCACCTGAGTGACAAAAGCTATAACTCAGATAAATTCAGCATTACAGTACCAAATTCATACATGTAGTCTCTTGACAAATAAGTAGAGTAGGGTTAAAAAATCTGCCGATTTTTATCCACATATTTTTATGGTAAATACCATGCCCCTTTTGTTGTTTTAGTATTTCTCAGAAGATTTTTTTTTCAATTCCTATTTTACCCCCCCCCCCTTTCGTGGCCCAACTTTTCTACCAGGGAATCATGGTTGGATCAAACTTTAATCTGCACAACCTGTGCTTTCACACAAGTTTCAGCTTTTTTTAGCTGACAGCTTTTCTAGGAGATTTTAAAAGATTACTCTCAATATCTTCCTATGTATAAATTTGACAACCCCTCATTGTGGCCCCACCCTACTCCTGGGGATCGATCATGATTTGAACAAACTTGAATCTACACTAACTGAGGATGCTTCCACAAAACTTTGAGCTTTTTGTAAAATGCTTTTTGAGAAGAAGATTTTTGAATATTTTCTCTATATGATACATGTACTGTGTGAAACTTCATCCCCCATGGTGGTCCCACCCTGCCCCTGGGATCATGATATGAACAAACTTGATTCTACACTACCTGAGGATGCTTTCACACAAATTTGAGCTCTATTAGCCAAATAATTTTTGAGAAGAAGTTTTAAAGATTTTATCTTTATAAATCTACACTAACTGAGGATGCTTTCACACTTTGAGCTTTTGTTGCTACATGCTTTTTAAAGAAGCAGATTTAAAAGGAATTTCTCAATATATTCATGTAAGTTTCAAATGTCTGCTATAATTCCCGTCATCTTTGCATGCGAGAAAAACTCAAGGCTGTTATCAAATAAATTTAATATATTTACAAATTACATGTATTTATAATGCATCAAATAGCGCAGCGTAATTTTATATAAAAAGAAACTGTCTTAATCTTGTTAATAAAGTTATCAAACAAATTACTGATGCATGAAAAACCTAAATGATAAAAGCTACGTATTGAGATAAGGCCTAACAAAAAAAATGGTTTGTTTCTGCTTTCATGCTGAAAAAAAGTAGGGTCGGTCGGTTGGAAATTTTTTTTTTTTCAAATATTTTTTTCCCTTTAATATTGCAGTATCCATACATGCCGGTTAGATACTGACACTGCTGAATGGTATAAAATGAGAAATACTTTTAATATCATTCCTGACCATTAAGCTGGTCTTAAGAAAACATAAAAATGATATTATATATCAGATACTTCCTCAGCCAACGATGAGAGTATTATTAAAATCTACAACACATGGAAACATGCAACCATTTTGAAACAAAACGTTTGAATTACACTGATTTGAGAAGAGTAACTGTTTCAAGCGTTTTTGTGACCAAAATTTGAGTAATTTTCCTTCCAAATCGGATAAAAACGAAAATAAACGATTTTCCATCAAAAATCCTTAAAAAGAGTTTTGAGTCTGGGGGTATAAGCTAGGGTCGGTCGGGAAAGCGGAAACAAACACTTTTTTTCTTAGGCCTAAGAAAATCTATGCAATATGATATCTTAAAAAGTGATATCCAATATATTGAATGTTGGTACTTGGTTTCTTTAGTAAGCTTTGCATTATTTTTTTTCTTTAGCCATGTTTAAATTAGAGAACACATGTATCTTTTTATTTTTTTATGATCAAATCTAAAGTATGTTGACAAACTGTGCCTGCTATCATGAGTAAAAAATATTAATGTAAAATAGATAGTAATAACTAGTGTGTTAGTGCATAAGTAAACTTATACAATGTACCTACAGTATATAATTGTGACCTTAATTCCCTTAAAATGCAAACAATTACTGAACTATTGGAATTTCAAATTCAACTATTATGCCAAAACCAATTTCTAATATAATATGAAAACACTGGCAGCTGAGATATCAATATAATAGGCTGTGAAATATTGATATGTATTAAAATATCACTTTTTTCCTATTAAATGACAAGTAAAAACTTCTTTCCACAAAATGTAAGTAAACTCTAGTAAAAATGAATTGCCAATATAACATTAGTCCCCTTACTCTTTCTACCAGAATGACCAAGCATGAAGGAAACAGGAAAAAACACTTACAAGAAAACCCAAAACACTTCATTCATCTAATCATGCAGAAGCATTATCACTACAGATAATCATTGAAACCATGTCAGAATTCCATTCCCTTGGTGGCAACTCTTACCTATTTGCTTTCTTCTGTAGTCAGCATCAACAGCCAACATGGCTATGTACCCTCTTCGTACCATTTTCTTGTGCATATCTAATTTACAAACTATGGCACCCACACACTTCTCTTTATCCATGGCCTACAACATTTTACAAACAAATATAATTTACAGTATCAACATATATTCCAATTTTTTTTCTTTTTACAAAAGACGAAGTATCTTTAATGAACTTAATTATTTATAGAATAAAACAGTACAAAAACATATACTTAACTGGAATAGATCTGATTTTGATAAAGAACAAATTATGAAATTAGATCAAAAGTAATTCAGAAAGAGTACAATAGATGCTTTGAGAATAATAATTCAATTTCTGTTTTGGTAAGATTTTAGCTGCTAATAAATAGCAACTAGCATGCAATCAGCATGCATACATATTTTGAATGAAATGCTACATGTACTAGGCTTAAGCATTGTGAGCAACCTCACAATACGATACACATCACAATGCATTACATTATGTACTGTACAGTGAATTATTAAATTAACTGAACTGCATATTACATGTATTATATCATCATGATCATTATACTTCCATGATACTGAAATCTGATTGGTTTAGACACAGTGTATAATTTGATCTATTAACCTCAGTTCTAGCAACACACTTGGCAGTGAATATCACTATATAAATAGTGCCTGTTTGGGAGCGTAACAGTTAAAATTGACACCCAAGAAAACCATTGTAAATCAAGCACCGGTCACTTGGTTGACAATGGTTTTTGAGGGGTGTCAATGAAATTGCAAGAGAAAAATCCAAGATTTCTTCATTGATATTTACATCTTTTACATGGAGAAATTGACAGAAACCAATCAAAGATAACAATGGTCTTGTATCATTTAGAATTTATATAGTCTTTTATCATTCAGGAGTCGCTCAAAACTTCTTGCACAATGGTATTTAATGTAATCATCCAGGTACAGGGTCACTTGCAATGCAAAATCACTGCAGACTTTTTATTTTTAACTATGTATTGAAGTCAGTAACTCTAAAGGGGGGGGGGGGGGGCATTACTGGTACATTATTATATTGGAGAAATACTGGGATTTTTTCATACCATTTGAACCAAGAGGTAATTTAAATAAATATCCAATATTCATGCATATTGGGATGTGAGGATATCTTGGTACTGCTTCCATACAGATGATTCACTCTGATCCTCTAAAATGCATCTCTCTAACCACCAGAGCGAGTCTGTATCACTACCTTTACATTTTCAGATAAACTAATTCTCGACCAACACTGAACATTAAATCTGTTCATCATTTTTTTCATGTCTTACCAAAAAGCACAACTTTGGCCAATTGTGGATAAAATATCTGTATGTGTAAATGGAATACGGTTCAGAAAGATCTTTGGTTATGAGCCTCATAATGTCTGGCATTTGTTTTTCTGATTCATATACTGTGTAACTTATTCCATCTATTTCCTTAATGTCATCTTCCAGTTGCGATTCAATGTGGACTCTTCTCACAGACTCGCAAAGCAGGTGCTCTGAACTTTCATCATCATTATCCACTTCGTTTGAATGCTGCACACCACTGCCACATGTGCACTGAGCCACTAAGTCCATCTTATGATTATCTTGATCTGTAGATATATTTCGCACAATGCGTCCATTTTCGTCGTTCAAGTGGTTGATTTTACCGTTTGGTATTTTCCCTTCAATCCGTGGTTTGCTATCTTCTATGGAAGTGGGGAGGGTTAAATTTTTGTTCACGTCCGAGCCAGTGAGAGGATGTTCTGATTCAGAAATCATTGCTTTGAATAGTTGTGTCAATACTCTGGTTTTTGTAAGGGTCTGATTTTCCAAAAATAAATCATTTTAACATAAAACCACAAACTTGCCCTTGCAACAGTAAAAACGAAGTTCATGTATCGTCCATGTTGCTGTGGAATAGTCAACTTCCGGTTTCGATATATATTAATGCGCTCTCTCCATTTGCCTTTAAACCATGTGCGGCTTTCAGCAATAATTTTTGACAATATTTCAAAATAAAGGCGTATCAACATTAGACCAGTATACCATTAATCTATTATCCCAGCCATAATATGTTCTGAACTATTTACTGCGAATTTAGTTCCGTAGCAGTTGCTGGGCACTTCCGCTCAAATGAAAAGCATTGCAACGACCAATGTGCAAAATATTTTATAGAGGGTCAGACCATTCAAACTTGATGATACACACTGAACATCGTAAAAATTTGGAAAGAAACTGACAGATATCTCCACAGGTGCGTCAAATTGCAGCCAACCCCCAAAAAGTAAGCACTATTTGAACCAAGTCTTTTGTGGTCATTACAATGTCAAATAAAATTATGTAATGTTGGATATACAGTTGTAAAATCACATAACCCTTCTGTAAATTAAACGATTTGTTTGATTTATATATCATTAGTGATAATTTAGTAGCATAACAATTATATGTGTTAAGACTTTGATGAATATGCTATGTAATCCATTCTGAATTAGTTTTCAACAGTTTTATGCAAGTTAATTTTCTTTTTAATTTTTTAATTAACAGGAAAACTAGAGTCGCGTGAATTTCATCAATATGAGCTCAGACACTGCTCTTGCACCAAACAAAAAAGCTCGAGAAATTTGTTGGTCATACAGAGACAAATTATTTGATTGTCTTGACAAATATAATGATGATCTATCGAAATGCACAGAAGAAATACAAGGTGTTGAAAATAATTGTAAAAAAATGTGGGTAAGTTATATATGATAGATAAACCCAGGGGCGTATATTTTAAGTAAGCATATACATCCCTGAAAAAATTGTTGCCTTTTATTTTGAAAAATAAGTTTACAAATCACATCTTATATTAAAAGCATGTTATTAAAAAATAGTGATACCTATTAAAAATTTGTTTCAGTCAAAATATTTTTTGAAAAGAAGAAACTACCTGCAATTTCGAGAAAAAGTGGAGAAAGAAGGATTTCAATACACAGATCCAGAAAGTGATAAAAAATAAACAGTAAAATGAACTATTGATTATCACCTCAATGGTTGAATTTGAATGTTGACATTGTAACTCATGTACATGTATCAATGGAAGAGTATCATTTTTTATGCCATTTATCTGTACATAATGTTACATATATGTGTTTTAATAAAATAAATAATAGCTTTCACACTGGCCTTTTGTTAATAATTTATTGTAGTGAGGGATGATATTACAAAGAAATGCAAATACATTTAAATGACTTTTAATGTTATACGGTATTTACAATGAAATCATATATATTTTTATAGCACATAATTTATAATATAGTCAGTTACAAAGGCTTTCATTGTAAAAAAAGACTGTTAATAAATCTTGCATCTGTAAATTGTACATATGCGTTTTCAAAACTCATAATTTTTTCTCATGATTTTACAACATTGTATAATAAGCAAATAAAGAATTTCAACAAAGTTTCATGAACCTGCAAATAGGAGAGCTAACATTTTAAGCAACTGCATGAGGTCCAATAAGATGATAAAAACCGCCATTCTTAGAAACTATTATAAAAACGGATATTATTTTTCTTTTTTTATAGACTAATAAGTAAAAAAAGAAAAAAAAGTGTATGAAAATAGAATAATTTTAAACGAAAAAAATCTTAAATGCAAGACAAGGCTAACATAAATAAAAATTTGAACAGTTCTGCCCAACATCTGGGTAGAAACTTTACCTAGACATACATGTAAAATAAGCACTACTGTTGAATGCAATACTTGTAAAGTCTGCCTTCTTGACTTACAACCATGATAAACATGCAACACATATTAAATAAAATGGAGAACAAATTCAGTAATTTGTCCATTTTTTTCCCTGTAACATTAAGAACTTTGAATGCCACACAGTTGTAATGTACTAATACATATCATGTACCCTCTACGAAGAGAGTAAATTAATTATAAAACTAGAACTGTCCTAATGGGACTAATACCCCCGCTAGGCTAATTTCAAATGGGACAAATAATTGAATTGAATAATAAAGGTTTGGAGCACATACAAAAAAAAATTTCTAGAATTGTAAAAAAAAAAAAAATAGTTAACAAAGAAAAATTAAAATCAAAATTGTCAGAATTTCACTGTAAATACATATCTATAACAGTAATACATTTACAAATGTATGTATTTGATGATATATTTTTTTAATTTAATTGATTTAAAGAAAAACCAACAAAATGACAATAACCCCTCCCTTTGCAGTGAATAGAAATACCGGTAGCCAAGCAATGCTCTTCTGTTGATAAAACTTTCAATATCTTTTTAATAAGAGTCTTGACAGATGCAATTAGTTGTTTCAAATTTTCCTCACTTTCTCCTATGGCACAATGGAACTCCATATCAGAAAATTGATCCCACAGGACTATGATTTTCTTTTATGAACTTGTTAAATTTAATAAACTCCCAAAACATTACCATAATTACCATACTACATGTATATAAAAATATGTAAAAAAGAAAATTAAATATTACAGTCAATTTTAAAATTGCCAAAACACTACAATCATATCAGTAATTTTGAATTTCATTTAAATTAATGCCCAATAGGGTCACTTCATCAATTTACTTGACAAATAAATTTAAACAACCTCTAAAAATAGTTTAACTTCTTTATAAATAATGATATTATTTATTTCCTTATAATGATAGACCTTTTGGTTTACATGAAACAGTTTTAAAATAGCCCCAAAACCATCACCCATTTTACAGATTATCAATTTCCCCTAAACACATGCTCCATCTGAACCATGGCTCAGATAATGGCTCCCTTGGGATAAATGAATTCAGCCACACTTGTCTTTGATGTTCTTATTAACTCCTAAGAATTTATCATTGACAAACAAAAACTTTGCATTGTCAGTTGATAGAATACTTATAAAAAATATTTTTGTTTTATTAATTAAGACATAAAGACAAAAAACTCCATCTGGATGTATTTATATAAATATATTTTAGAGTGTTTTCTAATAATTAATTAATAAAATCTGTAAGGATTACCTCCCTTACTTTTCAACATTAGTGTACAATATATAGAATAAGGAAAATAAAAATTGTCATAAAATCATTAAATCTTGTCTGATCTTACAAAAAAATTGCAGGTGCACATCTTCAGATGGTGTTCAACATATGTACAAATTTTCAAACTGTTCCATGCAGTAATAAAAAATTCTATAGGGGGGACAAAGTTGCGTCTACAGACAGACGGACAGATGGACGGATGGACAGACGGACAGGGTGAAACCAATATAACCCCCTAAACTTCGTTTGCGGGGGTATAATGCTGTAACTAACAAAATATGTAAATCTGAAACTTTTACAAGGAAATATACATATAAAACATTGGGAATCGTGTCACAATCTTGAACTTTAAACACACACATATAAATTTTTTGAAGATGCATCTATTAACACAACTTTTTGGCGCAAGTCTTCCATGAAAACATGGTAAAACAGTCACATAGCACACAAACACAATTATACACTTTAATGTCGAACATACACAAGTGTCTCCCAGATTTAGTAAATTAAATTGTCTCATTCCGTACACACTGTACAAAATTCTTAAGAATACAAAAATCTGTTATTCTGTGCATGTACATAGAGGATAATTATGATCTCTACATGAACTGCAACATGTCCATGACAGCTACAATTTTCAATCTGAGCTCTGTATGATTCACATTTCTGGTGTCCTGCAGGCAGATAGCTAGCTACGGGACAGAAGTCCGGCGTAAGTTTAGACATGACCTTGACATTTTTACCTGAGGGATCATGGATTTTGTAGCCACAGCAATATGCTGTAAAAGCACCACCTAAACTCAAGTCTAAAGGAAAAAAAAAGATGAATAAATAGAAAGGAAGTCCGAACAAAATGTGTTTGTTAAAAATTGAGTGTAGCAAAATCTGTTTTATACCTTCATAAACATTGCACAAAGCCCCAGCTTCAACAAAAATCATACTCTGACTTTCGTTTCTGTTTTAGTGCCTACAACAAGAAGAATCTAGAATAGTAAACATTGTTTATATATTTTGCATAATTTTATGATTTGAATTGTTCTGTTTTCTTAAAGGGACTTGGACACGATTTGAACTCAAAATTTGAAATTTTATTTTTCTATTTTTAATGTTTAGAATGGTTAATGTGCGTATAATTATAAATGCTTTGACTAAATTTGAAATTAAAATATTGAGTTATAAGCAAGATACAGAGTTTGAAATTCTTTGTTTTGTAAACAAAGCTTGGGTCTTGTTATTGTTTACAAATGTATTTTATTGGCATAAGTTTCAATCAAATGTTGCTTTCTTTTGTTGATAATATTATTCATGAACACATTTAATCAGTTTATCTTGTTTGGCACGGGTAATTTTGTCAAAGAAGTTGTAATTCCATACTTTACATTATTTGTAAACAAATATAAGACTCTAGCTTTGTTTACATAAATGAATTCTTACCTCTGTATCTCTCTTATAACTTGACATCTAACATTCAAATTTTGGTCAATCATTTAAAATGCACATGTAAACCATTTATATACAAAAAAAACCCACAGAAAATATTATTTTGATATAAAATCGTGTCCAAGTCCCTTTAAGCTGTTTTACCACACATACATATCAAATCCATAAGGCCTAAAAAAAAAAATTGTGTGTTTAGGGTAACACTGATGAAAAAATTAGGTTAGGTAGGTAGGGATTTTTTTTAATTTTATCATATTTATTTTGCATGAATCTGAAGAATGTTTGTTTGTTTCATATTTAAAATCGTATTTTTATTGGAAATAAGATAAAATTCACAATCGGATAAAATCAGGTATCTAAAAATGGTAGGATCGGGCCATTTTTGTAGGTTAGGTCGGGTTACCCGAAACACACAACTTTTTTTTTTAGGCCTAACATATCACGTACCTTTTTAATTGCTGTCCAGTCTTCAATAATTTCTACATCTTTTAACATGTATATGATATATGGCCCTGCAAGGAAATACAATGTATGTACATATATAATCAGTGGACAAATTAAAAGAGAGTACTTCATTGAGAAATGATTAGTTGCATTACAATGATTACATAAATACTGAGGTAATGCACTTCTTTTAAATGTGGATAGATATTATTTTCACATACCAGTACACTCATAACTGTTAACATGGTTTTTATATTTTTTTTTTTACAGAGATCTACAGTATGAAAGCAGTGTTAAGACTTGTTGAAAATAGTTCATGCCCCTAATTACTGTAATGATAGGAAAAAGCCAAATGTGTTGAATGGAAGGACTCCCCCCTTTTCCTCATGAAGGAATGGGGAGGCTTGAAGGGTGTGTTTCTTGTTCACATGTTCATTGCATATGAAAGCGAAAGTGGTGGCCAGTTTCTTCTGTATGTGACACCTGGGACTCATGTCAACTTAGTATGGAGTATTGGAGTTTATGGTACTGGCATATGTAATTGTAAAACAACAATATACCCGAACTTTCTTTACAAAGTGCGGGTTTATAACATAGTTTAAAATACATATATATACATGTTGCTATATAACTGAAACAAAAAAATTGAACAATATTACTACAGAGTTAAATTTAAACTGATTTTTGGTATTCTATACCTGACACAGAAAGGGGCTTTTTTCTTCTTTCTGATGAGGATCCATCAATTTTCTTTTTACTTTTACTCATTGTTTGTGTTTCATCCCAGAGATCTAAAAGAGGATAAATTTATATCAGTAATGAAAAATAATAATACATGAATTCATTCCTTTGTACGTACGAAAATGTAGTATATAAAAATTTCAATCGAGAGAGAGAGAGGGAGAGAGAGAGAGAGAACATATCTTATATATTCATTGGCCCCATATTTAGTGCGAGTACATACAGAAAATACAAACTTACCAGATGATATATCTATATTATGTCTGTCCTCTTCCAGTCTGCGGATTTTTTCCTCTAATTCATTTTTGACTGTGTCATATAAGAGTTCTTTATCACTCTGAATTTAAAAAAGAATAAATTTACTCTTTACAAGTACTTGCATCATCTAACATTTTAAAGGTTTCAACAAGATGGCAAATACTAACTTTATTCATACTACTACTAACTTTATTCATCCTACTTGATAAAGTATTGGAATAAATATAAACCATCTGAGATCAAAGAAGTAATTTAAATAATGAAGGTTGTAATTAACTGTTTAAAAATCATCTACAGCAAAACTTTATGATTAATGTTCAAAAACATTTTTCATGTTATTTAAAATGTAACATGTAGTCATGTAATAGAGGTAGTAAATGTAAAATGCTATGATAATTCTCTTTGTTCTGTGTATACACTGATTTTTACAACAGAATAAGGAAAAGGTTCTCAATGCCATGATACATGTATATCAGTTGTTCATTGTTACAACCAAAACATTTTGATATCTGTGTTAACATTGAATTCATGATTAATACAGTCAAGAACTACTGTCTGCTAAATGAAAGCCTACCTCTAAATTTTGCTGGGCAGCTAATACTTCACTTTCAAATTTATTCTGAATGCTGTCTATCCTTAATTCTCGAAGAATCCCTAAGAAAAATGAAAAAAAATAAATAAAAAATTACCTCTATTTTTCCAATATAATTCTCTCAAAGCCTATTATTTGAATACTGGCACATGTGACTGTTGACAGCCTGTCATTCATATGTGAATGTTGCACATACAATAATATTTTTAATATACAGAGTTTGAAGTGGTATTTTATGTTATTATTCTTAGACATATTTGTTGTTCCCCGTTGATCTCTATCAGAACTCACCTTCTATAGACAAGCAGCCTGTTGGTGGAACTATTAGAAACAATGGAACAAGGGGGAAATGAAAATATATCTAGAGCTACATGTAACATCTCATAGTCAAGTAAATACAGGTCTGTTTTGGATCTATTGTTCACCTTTTGCTCCCTAACACATCCCTATCACATATTTTTTAACCATGATACATATTGAATTTTTGTCAGATCTTGTTTGAAGACAGATGCATTTTCAAGGCTAAAGTTAAAGCTGCTGGTTAGATCTAAAATAAAATGTTGTGTATGCTTTTAAACAATGGTTATGCTAGTAAGTATCATGGATATTATAATAGACACCATGCAGTTGTTTTCCCAGTCAATTAAACCATATTTCAATAAAAAATATGAGGTACAAAAATTTGTTTACAAAACTAACGACATATAAGGGTCTCGTGTCAATTAGCATCATATTAAAATTCGCCCCCGACATTGAGATATACGGTATTACGACTTTGACGTCGCTATTAATAAAGGTCATAATGTTTTGACAAATTATTAATAAAAATAAACCTCTGTACATTTCGTTCACTAATATTTCTGAAGTTTGTTTTGTTTACAATTGATGCATATCCATGTTTGTTGAATAAACTCTATCATTCAGGGGACAAAACCAGACGATGTCCTCTCCTTAACATTCCCATGATACATTTGGTTTGATATAGTGCATTCCCATAAAGAAATTATTATTCTTCAGTTTGAATATTTCAACTTTGAGAAAAGACCAATTCTGCTGGTGTTCATTGGTGAAAGTCTATAACTTACAACGATAATAAGTTTGTATTAAAAATTATTTGATAATGTTATATCCGGTAGCTAAAAATCAGACCATGCAGCTTTAAACAATGGTGGAAACATTATTCTCATTTCAAAAACGTCTTTACAGAGAATCATCAGGACTCCGTATTTCTTAAACTTTCGATAGGTGCTCAAAATCCAACTGTTTCATAATGTTGAGGATAAAATTATCAAGGATAATTAAAATGCAATATCCAAATGTAATCCAAAATATGCTTTTATTGATTAAATTTGCATTTAAACTGTTAAATACTGCTTTCTATCAATTCTTTTAGCCTGAATATGATATTGACATTCATTTCTCATCCAAAATTTTTGTATTTAATAGGAATTCACAATTTTTTTCCTACCAAATAAAGAAATATATATGAAAGAAATTAATGACAATATCATACTAAGGCCTAGGGGGAAAAAACAAATTTCTTGTTTCACCTGCAACTTCTGTCCTAATCCTCATGTTTTCTTGTAACTGTGATAAAGGATTAAGGTACTCAGCAGCTCTACCTGCTCGAACCTCCTCTAGTTTATGATCAACCTGTCCCATTCTCTCTTTGTATAACCTGTAATGAGAACAACCTGACATTATACTTCTGCACAATCATGAAATTATATGACTTAATGGTCAGAGTTTATACATCACAATATTGGTTTTAACGCAAACACGTACACTTCTTTCAAATCTGAAAACTGTTTTTCCAGATCTGCCATGTCATCGAGGCATTCTGTTTTCCTTCTTTCACATTCTTCTTCATCCAGCTCTGTAATTGTAAGTCATGTAAATTATGGTTCACATATCGATAATTTATCAACAGTGCAGAATTTGTCGAGAAAATTCGAAATACTAAACACTTTAGGGCGGACCATGAGCAATAATAATCAAAATACGATTATCGCATAAAGGAATGTATTTATGAAGACCAGAGTGACAGATCATCTGAAAAAATGTATGTTTTTTATACGCAAAGAAGGAATTCCCCGTCATTCCAGATAGAATTTACCTGACCCATCTTCATCTTCGGAACCCATTTCCGAATCATCGTCAGAGCTATTATTGCTCCCTGGGGTTTCTTGCTCCATTTCTTCTTCCTCTGTTTCTGCTTTTCCGTTTTCTAAGACAGGCATTTTCATCATATCTTGCAAAAAACATTCACCTCATTTCCCAAACATTCAAAGTGCGCGTAGCGGAAGTTTGTGTCGGAATTGGCACAAGTGCGCAGGTGTATTGGAAAACCACACTTGTTCTATTTTTACCCCGAATGATAGCGAGGGCGGATTGAAAGGCGGTGGAGAAAAGTTTATATATCTAATTTCTTTTTATATTAGAATAAGGGTAAAATATTTTAAAAGACTAAACGTGCGAATAAGATGAATATATTGAAAAAAAAATCGTGTGATAATACAAACACAAACGTTGTGCTTGTCGTATTTTGTGGAAAAGGAGGGGGGGGGGGGGGGGGGGGGAGTGGGCTGACTCATACAACACATAAAAAAAAACCCGCCTTTTTAAAAATTTGCTCTGTAATAATACTTTTCTTTAAAAAAAAGTGAGTGTGTGTGGTGGTGGTGGTGGGGGGGGGGGGGGGGTCGGCAGGGGGGATGTCTACAGGAGGAGCTATATATGACCAACAAAGTTAATGTACATACATGCATTTTCTTAAAAACCATTTAAAATATACAAGGGAAATCGCACGCTGGCAATTGCAAGATCTATATGTATATGAAATGCCGGGAAATGTACAGAAAATTTTTTGATATCTCCCTCTTTAAAATTTCAAAGTTAAATCGACAAAATGAATGTTTGAAAGCTCAAATTTAGAATTCAATGATGATATTTTCTCTTAAAGTTCTCTCTCTCTCTCTCTCTCTCTCTCTCTCTCTCTCTCTCTCTCTCTCTCTCTCTCTCTCTCTCTCTCTCTCTCTCTCTCTCTCTCTCTCTCTCTCTCTCCTCTCTCTCTACAATACAAGTGTGAATTGAAAATTTAATTATTGGCACAACTAATAGAAAACATTTTCGACAACCATTACACTTAGTTCCGTACGTGCACTCATCTCTTTGTCACCTCATGGCTTGACAGGTATTTCACACAAACGGATCGCATTTAATTCTGAGACAGTGAAATATTCCCTGATCGGATTTCAACATGTTTAATTGATTATAAAAAAAATAATAAGGCCATATGCTACGAAAATTAACATGACGTGTCGGTAAA
The DNA here is from genome assembly GCF_963853765.1 of Magallana gigas. Classification (NCBI taxonomy): domain Eukaryota; kingdom Metazoa; phylum Mollusca; class Bivalvia; order Ostreida; family Ostreidae; genus Magallana; species Magallana gigas. The sequence goes on from NC_088858.1 coordinate 34,565,374, forward strand.
TCTCGTTTTTCAACACGTGCATGAAATGTACGTTATTTCGTCTAATCAATTTACCGATTTTATAACACAAAAATCTGCTGGTTCCTATCACTAGCAGCGCTACTGACGCTAAATGAAGGTTCAAATTGAAACTATTGTAATGAAATTAGGCCTGGAACTCCCTGCGTAGAGTCACATTTCGTTGTTTTAAAACAAGTTTCAAGTTAATTTACGTTTTCACAATTCCAAATCGTGCGAGATGTGCCACCTTTTGTACAAAACCAGAATGTTCATTTACACGTTTTCATACGTAAACGTGAAAAAAGAATACGGCAATAACGTGTATTTTTAATTTATGGTAATTCAAAGATTTCTTGCAAGCCTTTTGTGACGATGGTAAGCCATAGGAAACACATTATTATATAATTTCATTTTAATTATAAAAAGTTTGACTTTTATATTTTAATACACCAGCATTATCAAACAATTAAGGATTAATTTATATTTTTTTAACGTACTGTCCGATATGTAAAACCGCCATATTTCCCGCTTAACAGTCAATATTTTTTTCGAATTTTATTTTTCCCCGGACCTTTTAACTCTATTAAATAAAACAATATTGTTACTATAATCTTTGCTGTGGCTCGCTGGGAGTTGAACCTTAAAATCAATCTAAATACAAGTAAGTATTAATTATTCTATCCCATCTCGCAGACTTGCACATACTGTATATTAATAAAAATAATGATAATAATGCAAATTGATGTATATTCATATAATAAGTACACTAGTACATTTTGAAATACAAGAATATACTAGTAATAAATATCATATATTGTAAGTATATGAACTGAAAAGGCCATCTTGTTTCAACAAATATTTCTGTTCCTGAATTTTTGTAATACATTTTGTGATACATGGTTTTTGAAACGTACTTATGATTTGAGATACGTTTAAACAGTTAATTATACAGGTAAAGCCTTTTATGCCACAGGGGAGATGATCACAGAAACAACGTCCAAGGATTCGACCCCCCTACCCCTAAAGCAGGTGAAGCAGCACTATGAGAGAGATATTAACACTCTTTAATTTTTTGTCACTCCAGTTGTGTTGAACAATATGAAAGTAAAATGTAATCGTATTTATATCGAACAATGATGGCATATCAATACAGAATCATCCATTTTAATTCAGTTCAATAATGAAAGAAATAAAAAATAAATAAGATAATTACTCCCTTTACGATCTAAAATTTCATTTTGTTCTTGAAATTTATTTTGTAATGGTACCATGTAGATAACTGTTTTTATACCAGGTATAAACATTCATTTATTGGAATTAAACATACACTTTTAATTTATCGGTAAATAAACCCTAAACAAAGGAAGAATAAAAAGGAAAGAAAAAGAAAGAAACCCGGATGATATCTACCAGCTGTGACCTCGTATAGATCAATGAAGTTAAATGCACGACATATTGTGCGATTGTTGATTGATTTGTCGATTATACAAACCATTCAAAGAAAACACGAAGAAACCATGCTACGTCATCCGAACTGGACACGTTGCACCCTCGACAGAATCCCCTAGTACTTCTATCACACAAGCCGCTCCGGACCAGGACTAAAAGACCTTCTAATTTGTCGACTATGCAGAAGCTACTCACCACCTTTATAGTAGTTTCAGCGTTGACAGGGATGCATGGGTAAGGTATTACTACACTGTAAACAGTTTTTGTCTGGTTGTGGAGGGTTAAAATTGAGCTGAAGTTTGAAGCTTTCCTGTTCTCAGATATGATATACACTGTTTTCCTACTAAACAGCTAATTCCTTTTGTTTCACGCAGATAAATTGCTCAAAAAAAATAATTCTGCAATGTGTCAAGTGAATTTCAAATGAAAAAGAACGCTATACATACATGTACATTTGATTTGTATATGTAAACTTTACGACGCACTTCGTTGAAAGATACTAAATAAGGAATAAGGAATCATTCTTTGAGTATTATGAGGTGATAATTTTGGTCGGGGCGTGATCAAATCCAATAAAACCCGAAGGGCTTTATGATAGATTTGATCACGCCCCGACCGAAATTATCACCTCATGATATTCAAAGAATGATTCCTTATTACTTATATTTATATATAATTTTTAGCCATCGTACGATTAAATATTCAAATATAAATAAGCATACCCGCTGGGGCCTCAATTTGGCGTCATTTGTATAATGGGTTATATAGTACAAAATCGATACGTAGTGTTATCACAGGCAAAGACACTGGAAAATGTAAATATATGGCCATAACGTGGTTTTTCACTTCATTTATGAACTTCAGTACCTTTCCATTAAACTACTAGTACTAGACGTGGTGCAAAATCATGTGAAAAAAAATGTATAGGGTGGGTGCGCACACTTTCAATTACTTGTATATATGTTACTTTTTCCAAATTCGTATTTTGAACTTAAATACTAGTAGTAATTGATGGATTCATTTACACAATAAAATGGTTTCTTTAGTGATTCATGCGGGATATGAAGGTGGCGAAATTGCAGAAAAAATACATAACCAGCTAACGCTCTACAGTGATCGCTACCTTCATAACCCGCATGAATCGTCAAAGAAGGCATGTTTTTTGTATTCAAATCTAAATTGATAACTAAGTAAAATCCATTAAATTACTGTTAATGTACATCAGTGTGTCAGCTAAAAGAAACAGCCAAATCGTCTCCTATTGGAATTTGAGTCTGACATTATGATTATCTCGTGCAGTCCGTTACTTTTCTTAGGTTTCGACTTTCAGTCTGACTGTTTGTATAGAGCTATGAATTGACTATAAGTTGCAGTAAGAAATAGAGGGAATCTTACTCGGTAGATGTAAATATTTGCCTTTAGTTTAAAAAATGTGCGTGAATAATAACTCGCAAGGGATTACAAGTAATACTTTTCCCTACAGGTTATATAGAGAATTCTGCAAGAAAAGTTAAATCAACGAATTTTTTTCACAGTAATTAGAATATTCTCTTATTTTTTTAAAAGTTTATTTAATACTACAAAACATTATACTAGTATACTATATTGTAAGGGATGCCCAAACTCCTCCACGACAGGATGTTGATATACTAATATGAATATGTGTTCTATAATGATTGCTTCAGTTACAGAGTATTTTGAGTTTTAATATATTTATATTATTTCCATATATATATATATATATATATATATATATATATATATATATATATATATATATATATATATATATATATTACAGAAACAATCCTGAAGAATGTGACATCAGCACTTGGTATTCCAGAGTGTCATCAGAGGGCCTGTTTGACAGGCCAATGAGTATCAAACAAAGAAAAACACACGACACAATAAAGAATATTTTAGCCCAAGGAAGACGTAGGCTTGTTCAATGCCACATCTTGCAGGCATTTGAGAGCGATTTAAAAAGAGTCGGAAATGAGCATCACGTGGAGACCGAAATAAGGAATAATGCTCAAAATGGAGGTCGTCCAGCAAAATTGCCAAAAGAGAAAATGGAAAGTGTTGGACTTACAGCAACCCAGTCAAAGAAAGAGGTGGTAAGGGAAGGGCACACAACGATCATATCAAAAGAAAAACTGGATCATGAACCAACATCGACAAATTCAAACAAAGAGAAGGAAAACAAAGAAAGCCCAACGAGAGAGTCACAAAAGATAGACAAAGATTTAAAGCAGTCAGTGACAATAGAAAATAAAGAAAAATTACGAGAAAAAGAGAAGGAAAACGATCAATCCATTGTACAGGAAGATGGTGATTCAAACGTTGATGGCACTAAACAAATACAATCCCCAATGCACAATAATGAGTTAGATATGAACAACAATTCCGGGTCTACCACAAAAGACGAAGAAATTACACTGGCAAATAACAGCGAGGAAGACGAAACAGAAATCGACGACGACGAAGAAGAGGAAAGAAATGGCGGGGATCTAGAAAACGACGACAGACAAAGGGATGACGACGAAGACAACGAGAAATATAACGAAGAAACCAACACAGCTCCAAATAGCTATTCATCCTCTTCAGAGTTTGGTAGTCGGGGTAAAACTGATAAGCCTGCTAATAGAAACAACGAGACAAAGAATGACACACTTCCAAACGAAAGAATTTGCAAAAGATTCACTTGGAGCTTACAGCGTCATCTGGTTTTAAAAACCTCGCCAATGGAGGAAGGATATACTCAAAACCAACGGTTAATCGGACACAGTTGCCAGGCGTCCTACGTCATCTCGCCTACGTACTGCGGATTACGAAAGAGAGATTTATTAGAAAATGATTTGAGGCAAAATGTGACAATTGTAAAACCAAATCAGAACGGCCTCACAAGGAATGAAGACAAAGTATCAACAGAGTTCATAACAAAAGTATCGACAGAAAAATTCAACGTTATACCTAATGTTCAGATGGAACAAACGGAAAAGAAAGAATGGAAAGGAAACGATGTAGCATCTGTAGATGACAGAAATGCAAATGCAAAATATACTACATTTAAAAGGACCGTCCTCGATGACAATTTGTCAAATAGTCAAAAAGATACAATAAAATCTATAGAAAATCTTAAATTAGAAGAGACATCAAATATAGAAGAACTTAAACTTTTAGTTTCATCAAAAACAGAGGAATACACAAAGAAGATACACTCTCTGGAGCTTAATCTGATTAAACTAGAAAATCAAATGTTGATGGAGAAACTTAACAAAGAAAACCACTCAAGCACTATAGCAAGGTTAGAAAATGGCATACTTCGGTTAGAAAATGAACTTTTAAGAATGAGGCAAAACTTTCATCACATGAAAATTGATAATGATGAACTGAAGAAAACGCAACGCAAATACCTTGAACTTGGCCACATTTCTGAAAACCATTCTTTACAAAGACAAAACAACCGCGATGAAATGTTGTTAGAACAACAAAAAACGATAAGCATGCTTTCAGAAAAACTACAGAATCAGTCCGACATTATATTGCGTCTAAAGAATAGATCAGAACACATTGATGATCAAAATAGGATACTACACTCTTTGATCATAAATCAAACTACTTTGGTTTCACAGATCATGGCCAAAGTACAAACATTAACAGAGCAGTCTCTTCAACATCAGCAAGAAGCAAATGAGATGAAAGAGCAACTTAAATATGGACTAGCAAATGTAGAAGCAATGAAAAATGATCAAGGTAGACAACAGGAAAAAGAATCGACCATAGATTCAAACCAACTCACTGTAGAAGACCTGTCACAACATCTGCTTCAACAGTTAGACGACTTAGTGTCAGATAAGAAATTAGAAGGTGCAGAAAATGTTCATGCTATATCTACTTCCGAAGAAGGTGTGGAAGACGAAGTGGATGAACAATTGAAACAATATTTACATTTTGCATCCGTTTCTCACTTATTAAAACCAGGCCATTGGTGCGATTCTCGTGTGCATTGTTACAACGGAATCATCACTTTGTCCGATTGTATTCCATACTCTTTTGTGATTTATTCTATATGTGAGGTTCAGAGTGAAAGACATGGCAATGAAAAAGATGATCAGGACAATATACATATATTAGAACATAAGAAACAAACAACAGATAAAGACACTATACATATGTTAAGAAATAGTGAACAAACCACAGAAAAACAAACGTCAAAAGAAATAAACGAATCAGGTTCCTCCCAAAACCTTTTACCACCTAACCCTGATGACGGCTCACACTTTAGACATGAAAAGTTTGCGAATGCTTTGAATTCTGATGAAGTGAACATAGAAATGAAATCCAATGATACTGAACAAATCGCTGAAGTAAAAACAAAGGACCAACATGTTAACAACTTGATGATCAAAACAAAAGAAATTGTCGAGGAAAACACTGTTCAAAATGTAAAAGATATAAACATAGCTATTAAAGAGGAAATGGACTTAAGTATAGAAAATAACACAAAAATTGGAAATGTAAAAGCCAAACATATAAAAAGTTCTTTCAAACAAGAGTCAATGATAAAATCAGATGGAAATGAAAGTGGAAGTATCGATTATAAAAATGAAAAAGAGAACGATATAATTGGGATTGAAGAAAAGCACCAAACATTAAAATCAGAGAAAAGTAGCCTAAAGAGCGATGATAAAAAAGAAATAGATATGAAACCAAAATTAGGTAGAACAAACTCTGCTCCTCGTAAACCTGTAAGATATGCTTCAAATGGACAGAGCGACCCAAAAGGTTTGTATTGTGTAACGTTATCAGTTTTGCTATGACTTGACAAAACTAATATTTAAATCAATCAATAAATCAATTGATAAATTGTAATCACGATAATTACAATAAATTCTTATGGAAACCGATTGACAATCAGTTTTGGTTCATTTCAGACTGTTACGACTATTTCCTGAAAGGAAACTCAAGAAATGGGGTATATAAGGTTCGTCCATATGGTACTAACCGACTTGTACAAGTTTACTGCGATATGAAGAATGGAGGATGGACATTGATTCAGAAACGACAAGATGGAACTACGAATTTCTTTCGTGATTGGGAGGATTACAAAGAGGGCTTTGGAGGTACATTGTATTTCTTTGTAAGAACAATATTTGAACGAAACAAAATAATTGAAATAACTTGTAAATGACCCATGAAGCTATAGAATTAAATAATACATGTATAAGGTTTTTAATCAATCATTTTTAAAGTGCTAAGCATAGCTCAGCGCTTTATTGTCGTTAGACGTCAGCTTCTGGTGCATCGAATACCCCCCCCCCCCCCCCCCCCCCAATGAGCAGAAATAGACATCACTTAAACTGGTTAGAGAACCATTTTCAAAGGTTTACGCACATAGTGGTATTGTTGTTTGGACTATTGTGAATCTAAGGCGCGGGGCTTACGTACATCACTGCAGGGGCTGCCACGAAGTGATAAGGAAATACTAGTTTATACCGCATACCAAAGATGAACTATAGAAAAATCAAATCGATTTTTTTCACTAAGCTTGCACAAAGTTAATTTCTTTTAGAACCAAACTAGGTTAGCGCTTTTCAGTACTATCAGTACTTTGATTGAGTATTTGACTTTGTCTGCATAATAACCATCTACCTTACAAACATATATTTGTTCGGAAAACATTCGATCAGGAGAACCATATATTTTTTGAATGAATTAATATATTCTGTAGGATGTTATTTGACCATTTTCTCTGTGCCCAAGAAGCCAGAAATATATATTACTAACAAACATAAAAAGTATTCATTTAAATGATATAGTAAGAGAATAGATTCAAAATGAGTTTTGCAGAATATACTAGTACTATTATATTTCAGGCGTCTATGGAGAGCACTGGCTTGGGAACAGCTTGATTCATAGACTTACAAATCAAGATCATTACATTCTCAGAATTGAAATGATGGACTGGGATAAAAATAAACGGTTTGCTGAATATACAAAATTTATTGTGGACCATGAAGATGAAGGATATAAATTACATGTTGGTGGATATAAGGGAGATGCTGGTGACGGCATGATTAAGCATAACAATCAGAAGTTCTCTACTAGAGACGTTGACAATGACCAAGTTGTTAAGGAATTCGGAGGAAGTTGCGCGAAGAGATTTCACGCAGCTTGGTGGTATTATAAGTGTTATCAAAGCAACTTGAACGGAAAATACTACAGAAATGGAAAAGTTGACGATAAAAAATTTGATGGTGTTGCTTGGAAGCCATGGACAGGAGCCAATTACTCCCTAAAGGAAGTTGAAATGAAAATTAGACCAATATCTAATGAAAATTAGAATAAAATGATTCATTATTTTGTTTTGATACATTTTTAAGTAATTCACCCCATCAGTATTGACTATATTTGTTTAAACGAAAACAACTCGTTTCTCACATCCGAAAGCAAATGACAAAGTGAAAATATACCGTATCTGAATTAAGTGATTGGTGTCATGAACATGTACTAAGTTGAACTGGAACAATAGCTGAGTTATACAAATTGCGCCAAATTGTTCCTGGTTTTTTTTTTAAAAATATAATAATGAAATAATTGCTTGAATTGATAACAGGAATTTATTTAATATTAACACGAGAATAACTGGTTTTAAACAAGGGTATTCTAGATTATATTGATACATGTAATTGCTTTTTATTTATGTGTTCTATACTATTACGCATGCATATTTACCTTAAACAAAACACATGCAGGGCTCGCGAAGATTCTCCTGGACACGTTTGTTGATAAAAATATGTCTTTTCTACTTATCCCAGGTAATTATAATTGTTCAAATTTTTTTAATAATCACAATCATTATTTTGTAAGCATGTATTTTTCGTGTTTATCGTAGGATTTGCTACAACCTAAACTCATTTTTGTAAATGACGTCCCTTGAGGGGTTATTTGACATACCCGGTGTTTATGTCTGTTCATTTTAAAATGAACCGAAATTGGTAAAACATTTATAAATTATCGAGTAAGGGAGGGTGTGTTCCGTTTAGAACGTCCCTTTAACCTCGTATACCATGATGACCGTAGTCGGACGAAGATTTTGTAGTTTTCAGCACGTGTCAATTACTGTCAATCAAAGTTAAAGTGGTACTAATAAACGATTAAAGATTATTCCGGTTTGTACGAACCTTAAATTTCCGGAAGCTCATAATTACGTTACTCAAGTATGTAAAAGAGATTTTTATGTATTTTAACTTTTACAATCACCGTTATTTCTTATTTCCTAACGATAAAATAGGTAAATCTGAAGTTATTCACACATGTGTTTTCAGCTGTACTGCCTCATTAGCCTTTAATCTTAGTAAATGTATATCTTTTTAATATTTCATTTATAGGGATAGTCAATACAATGTCAAGGCCCTTGCTCGTGCTATATACCATGACGAAGTCTTTTACGAATTATAAATTGATATGCAAGTCTAAGCAATACGGTGTTCTTTTTGATGTTTTAAACCAATAATTGTGCCAGTATTTGTACTTTTTTTTTTAAAGATTTTTTTATTTCTACATACACGAAGAAAAAAAATTGAAGTGAATGTGGATAACTTAAGAAAATCATTGATGACTGCTTAACAATGTCATTAAATACTTCACAGTAATAACCGTTAGATACTAAACATTTTAAACAATTGTGCAAAATATTTAAAGAAATGTAATAATATTGGGGATGAATACCAAAATAAACACCTATCTAGCCCCTTGAGAAAATCGTTACAGATCATTACAAGGGGCTGTTGTATTTTATAATATTATTGAATTATTGTGTAGTGTACCATAGCTTGGCGTGTTTTCTATTGTTAAAAGTGTGGGTTATCTGTACATACCCCACGTTTTTGTTTTAAAACTACGTCCACTATCTTAGGTAAAAAAATAAATAAATGTTCTTACACGTCCATAATACTGTTCATAATAAGAGATTCCTCCCGGTCAAAATTTCCAAAAACTCAACATAGATGAGTTCGTCGAATTAATCTCATTTGGAGCTCGAGACAAAACAATATCGGTATTGGCCGTGTCAGAATGACACTATTTTGATATTCTTCTCCATGTATGCGAACAAGTGAATAAACGCGTGTAAGATGAAATAGGGATATAATGTAGAAAGGTTTTTAAAGAAAGTCAATCACGTGATAGGAACGCACGCGTTTGAATAGTAAACTTTTTTTGTGGACATAATGAATGGCGGTGCCCAGTCGGATTAAGTACATTTATCATTCACGGTTTCACGACATTATTTCTCAAATAGTTTTTTTTTTGGCATATTGAATATTGCATATAGAATGAAATAAGATTTCCGCTAATTTAACATCGAACTAATGCAGAATTATTTGAGTATAATAATGAGGAAGAAATAAAATTCCTTTCTTTATCACGCACATTAAAAAAATCTGAAATTTACACAAGCGACTGGTTTTGTTTAGGTCGGAATAGTGTACAGGTAAGGGGAGGGAGAGAACAAAAGAAATCAATTACAGGTGATCTATAGTTATGTTAATTTAATAAACTATGAGACTCAAAAGAGGGAATAATTAAATTATATGCATTATTTATCTATTATAAACATTTTTTTAGTTAATAAAAATCACGTTGAAATCATCTGTTTAGTGATTCTTTTAATTTAATTTCATTAATTTATTTACTTTTTCAATTTGAAATATCTTTTTAAGTGACCAATGTCTTAAACCCTTTTTTAAAATCTTATTTTAATGAAAGTTTATCAATGTAGAATCGGAAACATTTTTAGCTCATTTGAACAGAAAATTCATGTGAGCTTTTCTGATCACTTTTTGTCTGGCGTCTGCCCGCCCACCCGCCCGCCTGTTTGTCTGTAAGTGTTTTTGTTTTTTGTTTTACATTTTCGACTTCTTTCCGATAGCCACTGGGCCAATTTTAATCAAACTTGGGAGAAAGTATCATTGGGTAAAGGGGATTCAAGTCAAGTCGTTTAACGAGGCCGAGTACAGAACGAGTACGCACGCTTTCGCGCAGCGTTTCATTTGTATTGTGACGTCATCTTTTTGCTTTGTTGACGCCATGGCGTAATAGTTTCAACTGCAGATATTCAGCGTAATTTGTTGAAAATAGTTCGTTTGATGCGTAAAATTGATATTATATTGTGGATTAAACATAAAAGTCTCGAAGTATAAGCTATATTTTGGCTCGGGTTGAAAACGTGAAGAGGGTTCAGCAAGCCTAGCCCTCTGTCACGTTTTCTTAACCCACCTAAATATAGCTTAATTCATATATTTCAAAACAGTAACCATGTATTTTATATTAATGACCTTAAATATGTGATGTTTTATATTTATTTATTACTAAAATATGTCTAAATGTTTTAATATTACTATAAAGATCACCATTTTCGTCTTTATCAAATAAAAAATAGCCATTATCTGACAAACTGGGAAATTGAGCATACAAAAAACAACTTTGATAAGATCCCTTGAACAAACCAGGAGGTAAAAGGTTTTTTTTATTTGACCATTTGATGCCTTTTAGCAATAACTTTAATATGTAGATCAAAAAAAGAAATCCCTAGGGCAGAAGAAAATTGTAAAAAATGTGCAAAATTGATACATTTCAAGCAAAATCCCATAGGGTCCTATGTTAAAAATTAACAAACTTTGAGATGACCCCTTTAAAAAACGGTGTGGTAAATGTCTTATTTTTTTTATCTTAAAATAATAATTATATCAGTAGAAATTCGTGTAAAAAATTTCATTCCAAAGTCTAGGGCAGAAAAAATTAGACCCGGCCTCATTAAATGGAGGACCACGCCAAGGGGAGATAATTAGATAACAAAAAATTGTTGATATTTTTCAAAATTCTTCTTCTCAAAAACCAAATGGCAAGAAAAGCTGAAATTTGCAATTGTGTGGAAGCATCCTCATATAGTGTACAATCAAGTTTGTTCAAATCATCGTCCCCAGGGGTAAGTTGGAGCCACAATGGGGGAGGGTCACATTTTGTACGTTATTTAAATCATAGAAATACTTCACAGCTTTCATAACTGATCGAGGAACGACTCACTGTATGCATTGATTATCAATATATACATTGTACACATACATATACAAACATACAACCCACAACGCCTAAAAAATATAATATCCATCAATAAAACGTATGTAATAATTATGGATATCTCCACAATATTTTCAGATGGATAGGGTTATAATTTGGCTGGTGTAAGAGTTTTTGTTTTCCATTTTAATCTCATAGAGTAAACAACAATGAAAACATGTCTTAATATTGATTCAGTCGGGAAGTTTATCTTTGTTTCCACTTCTTGGATAGAACTAACTTTCTATTCTGTCTAAATGATCAACATATTTCTAGTACTCTTTTGTTTGAATGCGTTTCAAACACACACACACACACACACACACACACACACACACACACCCACCCACCCACCCACATATATATATAGATAAAAATTAAATAAGAAAACACGAAAAACGTTCAATATAGCTTAAGGATGACGTTTACTCAGAATGAAAAAAAATTCCACTGATGATAAAGAAACCTCATCTATTGTATGTTATAGACCTTTGATTGTAGTATAATTTTTCACTTTCAAAAAAGTAGGTCAATGACCTACTTTTTGAGTAAATGGCCATTGAATATTTTTTGAAAAATCAAGAAAAATCCCATAAAATTTTACACTACAATTGAAATTTTCTTAATTATAAATATATTTCAAATAATAAAACACTTTAAAAAATGTAATACATTTTATGAATGGCAGTGGCACTAAATAGGTACAAAACATTAGATTTCAGCTACAATTCGAAAAAATATTCCAGTCCGAATTTCCTCTATCAGTTTTCAAATTCCTACCCATTTTTGATCTAAGTTTACAAAAAATTGAATGATGATAATACAAAAACATTTATAGCTTTGAACTACTTATATTGACCTTATTCTGTTGGCATAACATTTATATGAGGTCAATGATCAAAATTTTGAGATATGGTGTCTTTTATCGTTTTTAAGCATTTTTTTAATATTTTCGCAATTCGTGCCATACAATTATTTTAATGAATAAGTGAGGTAAAACCAGCAGAAAATATGAAAAATTATATAGACTAAAATATAAAATCTTAACTTTCGATATGAGACTACTACCAAAAATGTTTTAGCGGAAAACAAAATCTGCAAAATTTAGTCCGAATTTCCTCTGTTTGGCTAAAAGTCTATTTTTGTTGGAGCCTAATTCCGTGATAAAGTAAAAATATCAAATGTTTTGTCAATAATAATTCATTTTATTAATACTTTTTTTGTTTCGAACAAATTTTACTCATTACATTGAACTTTATAACAATCCGAATTTGAGAACTCAAACCCTCAGTAAACAACACCCTTAAGCGCTTTCATTTTAAAATCTTCAGAAGCTATATAATGGTAACATAGTAACGTGACGTCAAAAAACTTGAACGTTGAACGGCAATGTCTATTATGACGTCATAGCTAGATTTAGCGGAAAAAAAATATAATTTGCAACATAGTAGATAACATACAATTCAATACATTATTATTACAAACAGTTCAATTTGGGTTTAAAAATACGGATGAAATGTTTTTCTTTTTCTCTTCTTTGTACATTACTGTCACTCAACAGTTTGTAAAATGGAAATATTTTAAACTGTTTATTGCCGCAAGTGTCCAAATGCTCACTTAACGGTATCTGTCGATATCCCGGGGTGTTTATGTGTTGTTTGTGTACACGCACACGGGCCCGAAGTGGATTGCTTGTTTCCCCAATATAGTACTCGTTGCAGCCTGGACATGTTATAACATATTATACATTCTTAGTGTCACATGACATGTCCATCTTTACGATGAATTCTTTTCCGCTGAAGTCGTACTTAGATCCCTCTGTAATATGGTCACAGGTCCCGCATCGTGGGTTTCTACACTTAGTAACTGTGTGTTTAGTATCAAAATGGGAAGTGCACAATATTCGTTTTAGATTTTTAGGCTGACGTCTGCTGTTAATGAAGTTCACATCTTTGTAAATTTCTTTCGTGGATTGGTCGTTGATGAGGAAATTATTAAACTGATGAATTATTGGCGTAATGTTCATATTTCTTGGATTAAAAGTATGTACAAATGGAATAATATCAATGGTTTTTTCCGGATGTTTACTGGCTAATAATTCCGATCTATCATACGTCCTGGCTTTACGAATTCCGTCGTCAATGAGACCTTCAGGATAACCTTGGTTAGTGAGGTAATGTTTGAGTTCCCCGAGGCGTATGTCTTGGGTGTTTTCATCGCTCACAATGGTACAAATACGTCGAGCTAAATTATATGGAATAGCAGTTTTAGTATGATGAGGGTGACACGAATTAAAATGAAGATATTGATGTGTGTCAGTTGTTTTGTAGTATATATCAGTAAAAAGTTTTGAATTCTTCTTTATAACCAGAACGTCCAAAAATGGTAATTTGGTGTCACTACTTTCTAAAGTAAATTTGATGTTGGGATCAAGGTTGTTCACAAGTTGATGAAATATCTTTAAATTTTCGTCACTATTATTCCATAAAATAAAGCAATCGTCTAAAAATCGTTTCCAACTAGATTTAATAGATCTCGCTTCTTCTTCTCCCCAGAGTGAAAGTATTTGTTCGTGTAGCTTTTCTTCAAGGTATCCAAGAGTAAGAGTGGCGAATGTTGGTGCCACCTTTGTCCCCATTGCTGTACCTTTCACTTGTAAATAATGATTTTTTCCGAATGCAAAGGTGTTGTTTTGAAGTATTATATGTAATCCTTCGAGTATAAATTCTTTTGTAAAGCGATCTTGTAGAATTTCAGGATGCTTGTTGATCCAATAGCTCACCGCTTTTATTCCAAGCTCTGTTGGTATATTAGAATATAAACTGACCACGTCAAATGACACAAGATTTGCGGTCTGTTGAACACTTTCAGGCAATTGGTTTATAAAATTCACATCATCCTTAATAAAACTGGGAACTTTTTCACAGTAGGGTTTTAGTAAAATATCAATCAAATGACTTAATCTTTGGGTGGATGAATTAGGTCCTCCTACTATAGGTCTAAATGAGAGGTCTTCTGGATTTAGGCAGCAAATATATTCTCCAGTCTGGGTTTCTACAGCATTTTTTATTTGTAATGATTTATGCACTTTTGGTAATCCGTAGAATTGACTTTCTCGGGCATCAAAGTTAATAAGATAGTCTCTCTCCTTTGTAGTGATATTTGACAAATTTTCATTCACAAATTGTTTTATTTTTGACAGAGTTTTTTTCTCTTGGTTTTCTTCAACGTGTTTATAATATACTGGGTCATTAAGCATATCTAATATTTTAACTTCATAATATGCCTTATTCATTACAACAACTCCGCCTCCTTTGTCGGCCTCTTTGATAACAATGCTGTCATCATCACATAAATATTTTAAGGCTTGTTCCTCTTTTTTCGATAGATTTGACTTTGTTTGTCTTGGAACGTTAGAAATTTGGAAATTATCAAGAGTATTACACACTGTATCTAAAGTTTGATTTCTACCCCGTTTTGGATTAAAATCTGACTTGTTTCTGACGAGATCCTGTTCTTGTTCCTCATTTAGATTTTGTGTAGAATCGTCATCATCCTCGTTAAAATATTCCTTTAGTCGAAGTTTTCGTGTATATTCCTTAATATCCATTTTAAGTTGTTCGTTATTCATACGGGGAGTTGGTGTATATTTCAAACCTTTTGATAATAATTTTATTTCAGTTTCATTCAATACTCTGTTCGAGAGGTTGAACACTTTAGGATTATGTTGCATTGGTTGCTGTGTGATATTAGCTTCACGAGCATCTAACACATCTGTGTCCGTTGTTGGCGTTTCCTTGGTATGTATCTTTGCCCTCGATTGGGCTTGCCTCCTCCTAAAAAATGATGTTGTACTCCACGTCCAATAAAGGTTGTTTTCCCATCTCTGTAGATGTTTGATGGTCTGTGCCGTTTAGGTCTTTGGCCATAATGGTTTTGATTTATTCTCCTGCGGCAATCCGTTTGTTGATTTTTTAGTTTATCGTTGTCAACTCTCTGATTCCTGTATAGCGTCTGTCTGGCGTATTGTTGTTCTCGCCCTTGTCTATTGGATGTTGAGGAATTTCCATGTTTTTTACTATTGTTGGTTACAGGAGAAGTGGTTTCCGTTTGTTCAGCATTCTCAGAATCCATACCCACTACAGAGGCATAGCTTGCATTTAGGTTTTGCTTTGTTGTTTGTTTATGTGAGCCTGTAGTCGGTTTTGGTTTCTTAGAAGTCGGCTGTATATGTGGTTGTTTAACATTATCTTTATATATATATATATATATATATATATATATATATTTATATTTATTTATATATATATATATATATATATATATATATATATATATATATATATATATATATATATATATATATATATATATATATATATATATATCTGTGTGTGTGTGTGTGTGTGTGTGTGAGTGATTAAATACACATATATAATAATCTTTAAAACAAAAGTATTGAAATTTTTTTTTTGATGATATACCGGTATTCATCCCACTGAGATTTTAAAGTTCCAATGAATATCCCCCCCCCAAAAAAAAAAAATCTTCCTAATAAAATTACTCAAGATATCCGGTAATCTAGTCCGCTGTTCTCCTTTCTACAAATATCAGACACCACTTCACAGAACAACAGGCATAAACATATACATGTATTACTGAATATCAAGAAATTTATTTTTTAAACAGATTTTTGAAAACTTTCGTTTTATCAATTTTACATCTAAAATGTTTTGAGAAGCAATGTTTCATCTCAGTTCTATAAAAATCTATGGTGCTTACAGTCATTGAAATTTTTTACTTTAAGAGCGACAAGCAGAAAAATCAATTCACCTTTTCAAAAGATTAGAAAAAAAGACGATTGCAATACTACTCTACGTGTTAATATGTCATAATGTTATTTCACCCAACCGTATTTCCTGAATAATACAACACTATATAAACTGCATCTAATATTTGCTCCGGTGTTTGACTGACAATAGTTTCCTCTGAAGGATGCCCTCTTCTAATAAATACCAAGGTCTGGTGAAATTGGGTGTTTCACTGATAACTATATCATTTACCTTTGGTAAGTAAAAAATACATTTTCTTATGATAGCTTCATATACAGGTTGTGAATTGTTTTACAATGTTATGATTTTTCAAGTTTGGTAGAACAAAATATATAGTAAAATTGTTTTTTTTTTCTATTCGAATAAAAAATGAAAATAGATAAATAACTTTATAAATATATTAAAAATGAAAGGTGCTCATTGCTTCCTTATTTATAAAATTTTCTGTTGGCTTTCATCACAGTACAGCTTGTTTTAAAATGCTTTACCTTGTAAATAATAGTTAACATGGCTAAATTTATTCATGGTATTTTCAATTATACATCTAAAAAAATGTATAAATTTTTACACTAGTTTAAAGTATATTTTGAAAATTTTATATAATTCCAATTACATTTAAACTATAGATATTTCATTTTTTAAACAAACTTATCATTTTCACATTGAGACTGACAATGAGGCTGATCCTTCTAACATAAGTAATATCCTTAATTTGTAAAACATAATTATCATCGTGTGCTCATATACGGTCTCGTCACATACTGTAGATTTTTTAATTACGTAAATGCGAGAAATCAATATCCGTGGGAAATCGCAGGAAGCAAATCGCGTATTTAAATATTTTGCTTTTAATTTTCGGACAGATATAAGCTATAAATGAAACTATGATAAAATATTTTCGTTTGCGATTTTACATTGCCATTTGATGCAACACGGTTGAATCGCTGAATAAAGTACTCGCATAAAACATTTTCGTTTGCGATTTTATATTATTGCCATTTGGTGCAAAACGGTTGAATCGCTGAATTAATTAAGTACTCGCGTAAAATAAGGAATCTACAGTTAAATGCAAGAGTACATATCAAAATGGAAAATAATAATTATGAAAACGATACAAATATTAATAGATAACGTGGTCGTAGTCTTATTCAGATTCTTTGTCATGCATGTATAGTGTAAAATTCAGAGACCAAATAAAAATTTCTTTCATTTTTAGGTCTGAATTGCTCACAGTGCATAAATATGAGAAATATACAGATATTGAAAAATACAATTAAGGGTCTTGATATTGCTGTTGACTCATGGCAGTTACCAAGATCCTTGCTATGCGAGTCTGCAAAAAATGGAGAAACTGTAGATGGCGTGTCTGTTGTCGAATGCCAAAACAGTTCTTCAGGTAGTTCCAAAGAATTTAGGTGTGTTCATTACGATGGAGTACTCGATACGTTAATCAGCTTGGACCAAGGAATCACTTCAGGAGAAAGTAATAATATTTTGATAAAAATCTGCTTCAATTTTCTTGATCTTTGAGATTAAAAAGTCGGAAATGTAATCATTGTATTAAAAAGAAACTAATATGATTTTTTTTTCCACAGTGAAAATCCGCTTCGATGGAACATACAGAGATTGTATTCTTGAATATGTCAGTTCAGGTGGCTCCTGTACAAATCAAAATTTTACTGTTCCAAAAGAAAGCAAACTGAGTTTAGTAGCTTTATCATCGTTAGAATTGCTGATAGACACAAACAACGCTATCGTCGATTTTAATGGTACGAAATGTGTATCGAATGTAAATGGAAATTTTGATACTGTCAGAATTACTGAATCTAACGCTACAATGTCGGAAAGTAGTATTCTTGTCCTTGTCTTACTTTTTTTTATTTGTCAAGTTGTTTAAAGCCAATCTATAGAACTTTGATATGTGCCTTTCCTGTGCTGAAAACAAAACATTTTAATTGTTGTAATGTTAACGCCTTCATCGAATTTACGTTGTTTGTAAAATATAATATGCATATCAAACTAACAATTTGTACATTACTCGTTTATTAGGAAAACTTTCCGATTATTGACATATTTTTTTCTTCAAAATATTTATCAGTTATGTTAATGTAATCTATGTATTTTTGTTGGAGAAAAAATGTATTATGCTTGTACTAAAATTATCGGCCATTTGTTCATTTCTTGACATTAAAACATCACCAAACAATCATTGTATATTTAATTTATTTCGTCCAAATTATTGCAAGTTTTTGGTTTATCTGCATAATTTAAGTCAGTTTCAATGATTTATTTGATAAACACAAATAGCAGAGTTTCAGTACATGGGGAAAGATTTAGAAAATTTCTGTCTAAGATTACAGATTTGGAACTGCTTATCCGTTAACACTATAAATGCAATAAGAATAAATATTAAAGTTAATTATTCATAATCTGAATGGGCAATGACCGCTCAAAATGAGGAATCCAAGAAATCGTGTGCTGCATAAGAAATTCTGTTCACGATACATGTATACGTACAGTCAAAATATACATATTCAACAAAGTTTATTAAGATTACTAGTAAGCTAAGTTAAAAATCCGGTTGCTGCAAGTTTTATGATAAACAATTATTTAAGAGTTTATGCAACATAACTTGCTTACAGCTAACATCATATTAAATCTTCACTTCATTCGGGTATAGGGCATGTGTCATTACATCTAGGGACAGACCAATTTGGCCTATAATGCTACTTTACAACTTACACTCACTGTCAATTTAATGGGGCATGGTCACGATTTTGGTCAAATAGAAATGAAGTATTTTTATTATTTACAATGCTTTAGGAATGTATTTCTAATAATCAAGTGAAAATTTAAAGTCAGAAGTAGAATGGGCAAGATAGATGGGTCACAACTCTTTGTCATGTAAACAAGGCTCGTGCCCTGTTTTTGTTTACATAGGGTCAATGCACCAGCAAAAAATCTATTTTTAAGCTGATTTGTCTAATCTTCTTTATCATTTTAAGAATATTTAAACAGTTTCTTACGTGAAACACATTCATTTTAAGTCTAAAAATGGATTTTTCCCTTCAACATTAAACATAACAAAGGCTTTCTTTACATAACAAAGAATTGTAAGCTCCGTAACTCGCTTAAAACTCAACAAATTATTCTATAAAATGTATCTTGCACATAGTACTCGCAAGAACTGAATACAATAACACAGTTATACATGTACATCAATGTTTATATCTTTTCAGTAATTTCTGTTATTACAAATACATTTTATTAATAATTTTATTCATATCTAGGTTGTTATTTCACATGAATCATATCTAATATTACTAACTTTGCAGTATAGGTATTCTTTATTTCTATCCTATATTTGTAAAAACGTCATTAAATACAGTTCTTAATTTGCAAAGTGTGGTTGTTAAAAACATGTGAAATAGTTCAGCCATATACAAATCCATATACAAATTCTTACTTGTGTGCAAGGCCAAAAAAAAAACGACAACCAACAGACCAGTTGACTTCATTTAAAAAAAAAAGTTTGCCATTAAAAAGAGGTTGTGCTGTTTATTTCCAAACATTGTAAATTTATGTCTTTTAGGTAAATCTTTTAAACAAGACGTATACTTTTATTGAAATATAAATTTGAAAGTGCTCAAATCTATTCCAAAGTTTTAGAATTACTGTGGGTAGAGCAACAGTTTGTAATAAAACAAACTCATGACACCTGTGGTTCATTTCTTCTAATCCAGTCCAGAAAATGAACTAGTCCAATTTGATTTTGTACAGTGATTATTTTCGCGTGATCATAAAGTTTACTAAGCAAAATTATTTCCTTGTCAAAATTCAAAAGCATTTATATCGTCCTCAGATATAGGCAATTGTTAATACTAGTATATTGCTAATTTCCACAGTCAGCACGTGATTCATAATAAGAGTTCATTGTTTTTTAACGAATCTGATCATTGTCAATTATTCTTCATTGTCAGTATAATTGACTTTATGGCCTTTATTACTGTTTACTAGATAGTCCATCATAAGCGCTTCGTCCTTTGCATTAGTATAATGAAGTACATGTATCAAATGCATAATAAGCAAGCAATAAATTGAATTAATATAAAACATAATAAAATCATGAAAATTGTATCTATGCATGGCCATATGATAACACAAAGCCCTACGATAAAGATAAACGCAGTGTATATTTTGGTACATGAACGTAAACTTCGAATGAGACTGAAGTTATAGGGGGTGAGTGGAATGAATCGATACAAGATAGGTGGATAAGTTGGTTGATAGGTTGAACATTAAAAATATATAGGCATATCGATTGCAATCTCTGGCAGCTATTCTGTCAATGTCCTCATAATTATTCATTTAATTCACAAGATTTCAGTTGTGGATATTTTTCGATACTGCTGCACGAAGCCTATCGATTATTGTTTTTCCTCCATACAACCGATGAACATGTTGTGGAATGGGGTTGAAAAAATATATATATTGTTAATTTGATAATATGCCATTGTACTCCTTACATGAAATAATAATTTTATTTCATTCGACGTTTACAAGTATGTACGCAGTAATTATATGACGCTGACACTGAAAAACGGCATAAATGTACGAGTCATCAGAAAGGTTCCTTTACGGATATAACACTTGAAAATGGAAGTGCATCTTTAAAATCAACCCCTCCCTACTTTATAACTACAGTGTTATTTTCATAATGAAGCTTAAAAAGATAACACTTGTAAACATTTCTTATCAACAATAAATCATGGATGTATTCATTTGAACAAAGTACAATGTATTAATTGTTTTAGAAATAAGTATTTTCCAGAGAATACATGCTCCCAATGTTATCGCCAATTGAGTACATTGTTTCAAACCAGACACACGTACATTAACTTTTCTGCTAAAATGTTGCCTCCTAAATGTTATCTAACTAAAGAATTTATTTCTTTGACTGAAATTGATATGTGAGCAAATGTTTATCAGCAAGATTGCAGGTTTGTAGAAATTTTGGTTTAAACTACCAGTGGGTATATTTTTAACTGGCACAAGAGGTTTGTATCATGGAAAAGGGTGTTCAGATAATCTTTTTTTGATTCTCTGCGTTCTGTCTATATAGCTTCTCCCCAGTAGAACCTGAGTTATACCAATACACATAATTAAGTAATCTGTCGGGGTTTTTTTTTATAATAGTAATTTTTTATGATAGTGATGAATATCATAGTAAAACGAATTAATTTTTCTTATTATTTAGATTGAATATATGTATGGCTTGAATAAACTTT
This sequence comes from Magallana gigas, assembly GCF_963853765.1. NCBI lineage: Eukaryota > Metazoa > Mollusca > Bivalvia > Ostreida > Ostreidae > Magallana > Magallana gigas. Next base: position 34,587,065 of record NC_088858.1, read on the forward strand.
AAAAAAAAACTCCTACCGATGCCCTCTCTCTATTTTTGATTAAATATTAATTGCTGAAACGATTGACGCATCCTGATTAGAAAAAAAGATAATTACACTGTATGTATAATGTGTTTTATTTTGCAGTGAGCGCATTATCATAGACAACAAATTCGTGTAAGAGTCTGTGCGGATGCGCGAACACACGTGTGCTTATGTTTGTTTTCTGTACAATTCACTAAAATCATGTTCTTCAACATGTATTTTGTAAATCATTCTGTAATTTTTAAAACCAACCATTAAACTTGAATATTTAACGATTTATTTTCCAAACGATGAATTATAGAAATCTGCTTTTATTACCAAACGTCTTCATTATGTATCAATATCCCTTCAAACGGCCCCTTTGTTTGTTACCTTTTACTAGCTGGTTTAGTTTTTGAACGTAATTAATCTTCACTACGTGATGTAATATTCCCGCCCCAGAGTTGTGTGCATTTTGGATTCCATCATGTAAATATATATTTGGGTTACATACAGTGTGTAATATGAGAGAGAGAGAGAGAGAGAGAGAGAGAGAGAGAGAGAGAGAGAGAGAGAGTTAATGTTTAAGTTATAGAAAACACCTATTATATTTACAAGTAATCCTTTTTTCCGCCATAGTTCACGTAACTTGTAAGAACAATAAAGCAATTCAAAGTTTTCTCTCACGTGATTGAATTAGAAGTGATGGCACACACTTCACCTAAATGATTCGAGAAACATAGAGAACGTTCTCAGTTTTTAAGAAGGTGTGACTTTATGAACTTTGTCGTGATCATCATAATTTCATTTTTCTCTTATTTTTCGTTTGGCACAGTTTTTTGCATCACCGTCTCCATTCAAAATGCAGTTTTTTCAAGTTCATCAAGGTTTACTATCAGTCAGCATTGCCATGATTACGATATCATTAACTGCTGGTAAGTTGAGGTTTTGTGTATTATTTTTTACTATTTCATGTAGTGCTTTGTGAAATATACATTGTTTTGTATCATTATATCAAGAAGAGAAAACGTTCTAAACCGCTTTAATTACAGACATATTGCAACGATTTTCTTCATTTTCTTATTTCGTCGTGTTTTAAACATTTCTTGAATATGCAGTTTGATCCAAAATTACCATTAACAAAATGATATCACTGTGCATTCTCTTTTATGTGTTGATTTTAGATCATATATCCAATTTTTGTTGCAGGGCTGAATTGCTCAAAATGCGTGGACGTTCGAAATGTGCAAGTACTGAAAAACACAGTCTCCGGTTTTACTTTCACTGTTGATCCCGCGAACATACCAACTAGCCAGCTATGTGAATCTGTGAAAAATGGAGAAGTTGCAGCTGGTGTTTCAGTTGTTGAATGCCCTAAAAATTCACCAGATAAATCAAGTAGTTCCCAAGAGTTCAGGTGTGTTCACTACAGCGGAACGCTCGATATGTCACTTACCTTGGACCTGGGAAGCACATCGGGAGAAAGTAATTTTTTTGCAAACATTTCATATTAAATTTCTTTATCTTTGAGATTTTTCAAATACGATTGGCTTTTTTGATATATATAAAAATAATCATTAAAAAAAAACAAAACACGAAAGTATAAAATTTTATTGCATTCCTTTTTTTTTATAGTCAAAGTCCGCTATGAAGGAACATACAGGGATTGTATTCTCGAATATGTCAGTGAAAGCGGCTTTTGTACGAATCAAAAGTCTATTCTTCCAAAAGATGACAAACTACGTGCTGAGGCCTTATCAACTTTACCCTTGGCCTCGCCTTCAATTATCGTGGAATTTGACGGTAAAAAATGTGTATCAGATAATAACGGAACCTTCTTTGCTGTCTTTAAACCCAATTCGAAAGCTGTATTTATAGAATGTAATCTGTTTGCGATTGCTGTAAATGTACTAGTCATCATCTTCTCAATGTTTTAGCATTATTATATTAAAATGAACAACTGATTCATCATTTAAAACTTCTTGTAGGCCAAACTCTCATTTGATTTATACATGTAGTACAGTTTGCTTTGAATTGGACGCACACACCTTTGTATTTGTTTACAATATCATAATTTGATTTAGAAATTTTTGTATGCTCTTTCATTTTGTGTTATTAAAAGTTTTTCCATTACGATTTTTATTTGCTGTATTTTGATATAAACTTCATTTTGTTGATATGAATAAACATATTTTAAATGTATAAAGATGAAATAAGTTTTATCCTTGAATTACAAAATTATATTAGTATATACAATGTGGTACTGTTATACCGTTTAATCCTTTTTCGATCAATTACAGTTCGCTTATAAATAACTTTAATTACTTTTTCCAAATGAGTGTGGATGGGAAATTTTAGCGTTGTAATGGGATATTATCCGCAATTCTATTGATTTATGTACAATGTATACTGTGTTTTGAGACCGATCAGTTTTGCATTGCAACCCCCCCCCCCCCTCTACCCCCCCCCCCCCTTTATTGATGGGATAACACATATAATTGACTCACGTGAATCAATGACACATCAATATCGGACCGGCTTAAATTTGAACTTAGCCCCATGTTTTGTTTAATGGGGGGGGGGGGGTATTTTTATACCTTATACATGGATTAAGGTATATACCTTTTGTATAACTGTACATGTCTTGTACATAACTGCCCGATGAGCCAGAAATAATGGCAGGGAGGTTTACAGTAATTTGAAACATCAATGAATTGTAATAATCATTTCAATTGCAATGTTTAGTTTTATCTGAATAATTACAAAACTGTATCGATTCTTCATTTGATTAAAAAATATCATACATTGTAAGTATATATGCATATCGAATACCAGACCTAACTGACTACTAGTATTTCTAGATAAGCCGGTTCTTCCAACGATAGCAAATTAAAAAATGTACTTTAAGTACACAAATGTCCGGTTAATAAGTCAAAATACCCAGTTAAGTTCAGTTCTATAGTACGCAATACGAGGATTCCACATTGTCATCGCTTTTCATCATGCACTTTATGACATTCTAGATAATTTTGGTTCTAGTCTTTATTATATTCTTTAATACAGAACATTAATTTGAATTGTATTGTTTTTTTAAACAACCTGTAAAGTGGCTTGATATTTATTACCTGCACTTTGATAATATAGCTTTAATTGCATTTATTTTTAATATAGTTCCTTTTTTACGCTAAGGCATGCGGGCTCTTTCAAATCACTAACTTAAAGTGGTTTCCATACCTTGTAGTAGAATTTTATTTATTCCAAAGTTTGAAGGATGGTTTAAAGTCGTGCAGATAATAAATCAATTCAAACTTCCTTATTGTTTTCTTACTTGATCTACTTAACATTCGCAGTCGTGGGCCAGCAGATTTACGTACTTGTAACCTACGTACCCTTAAAATCAGAGAGTTGCATGCGTAAACACAATAAAACGCTTTTTCTTATGTCAGCTATTTAGAGCTTACACAGAGGAAATTTAATGCAGGACCTAATTGTGGGCAATTGGCACTGCGTCTCAACCATCCAAAAATTCTATTTTTTTATTATTTTTTTTAACAAATGTTTGGAGATTTGTTTTCATAAAATAAAGGTATGAAATTATACTTAAGTTATATAGAAATGCTCACGTATTGTTTGATGCAATTAAAACAATTATAATATTTGGGTCTTTATGCATACAATCCTAATGCTAAGGCATGCGGGCTCTTTCAAATCACTAACTTAAAGTGGTTTCCATACCTTGTAGTAGAATTTTATTTATTCCAAAGTTTGAAGGATGGTTTAAAGTCGTGCAGAGAATAAATCAATTCAAACTTCCTTATTGTTTTCTTACTTGATCTACTTAACATTCGCAGTCGTGGGCCAGCAGATTTACGTACTTGTAACCTACGTACCCTTAAAATCAGAGAGTTGCATGCGTAAACACAATAAAACGCTTTTTCTTATGTCAGCTATTTAGAGCTTACACAGAGGAAATTTAATGCAGGACCTAATTGTGGGCAATTGACACTGTGTCTCAACCATCCAAACAATCTATTTTTTTATTATTTTTTTTAACAAATGTTTGGAGATTTGTTTTCATAAAATAAAGGTATGAAATTATACTTTAGTTATATAGAAATGCTCACGTATTGTTTGATGCAATTAAAACAATTATAATATTTGGGTCTTTATGCATACAATCCTCAAAACACTCTAAGGTAATTCACTTATAAAAGTAATAGTTTATTATAGTTTATGTCTGGGATTTTATCGTAATTGAACCGTTAGCTGTCACTGTATTTTGTACATGTCATAAATGAGAGAGAGAGAGAGAGAGAGAGAGAGAGAGAGAGAGAGAGAGAGAGAGAGAGAGAGAGAGAGAGAGTTAATGTTTTGGTTTAATAAAACACCTATTATATTTACGAGTAATTTTTTATGCCATAGTTCAAATTAGTTGTAAGAAGTACATTAAAGCAATTCAAAGTTTTCTCTCACGTGATTAAATTAGAAGTGATGACACTTCACCTCGATGATTTGAGAAACATATAGAATGTTTTCTGTTTTTAAGGAGTTGCGCCTTTATGATGTAGGGCACAATTTTCTGTCGTGATCATCATAATTTCATTTTGAATACACGTACTAGATGTACAAGCATGTGCGATGTATTAAAATTCTACGCTAACGTACGTTACATATGCTAGTAATTGTCGTATGGTACTGTGTGAATTACATGTATTAAGACATTTCAATGTAAAACATGTACGACTTTCTTAATGTAACCTACGATAAAGCCAGTAATAATGTTATAATTTCTTACCAGTAGTAGCCCCTCCCCGGACCATCTCTAGAACAATTGCGCGGGATAAAAAAAAATTCGGGAAATCAGTTATGAGTGTTGTTTGTAAACTTGGTCCATTTTCTTCCTTCAGCATCCATTCGCATGAACTAATTGAGCAAAATATGCGTTGTATTTGAACATTTTGTACAAAAAGTAATATTAACACTAGATCGAGTGTCAAAAATATCATTTTAACCCCATTAAAAATTCTATATAAGGAGGTTGGCACCTGAAATAGAAGTAATGTCAATCATCTAAAACATCTTGGATATAAAGATGGGGACATAAGATGTTCATTTGTTTTATTTGTGAACTATGTCACATGCCATTTTTTGGATTTGTTCATTTTCTTCTTGAAAACCTTCCGCCACAAAATATAGTTCCTTACTAAACTCTTAAATATATAATTTTCTTTTAACAATTTCATTCAATATGACTTATTTGGCATTGTAAAATGTTAATACACAAGTGCAATTAATATATGATGCAGAATTTTTAGTCAAGAGGTGACATAGAATAGTTACACAAACGTGAGGAGCGGCCCTAATTAATGCGTCATCTGATTGGTCTAGACAGTCACATGAAATAGCGAGTGAATAGTCGAGATCAGGGGATATTATATCTCATTTCTTTGAAGGCCTCGTGAGTTTATTTAACAGGATTACGAAAAAGCTCAGTGGTTAAGCATACGACATAAACAAGCAGATACATTTATTATCGTTTATTGTTCAGATCTCTTATACAAGAAAAGTAATTCAAGAATATACACCTACATTCAAATGATGAAAGAAAAGGAGACAGTAAGAGATAGATATTACATGTACCATCCACAACGTTTTTAATGTATTAGAATAGTACATAACTATTTACTGGCTATGAGGACGACGGCAAGTTTATTGTCATCCGCGACGGCAACTATTCCCCGAGGCAAATCCGAATAAAAAGGACACCAGTCAATTAAATTTTTTTGTAAATGTATGAAGACCCGACTCTCTAGACCATATTATGGGTACGCGTAATACATTGATATTGTTATCAGGATTTCACGTAATACACTGATCACTGGCGTCGGAAGCAAATTGAAAGTGGGGGGGGGGGGGGCTAGACTCATCCTCTGAAATATTGAGAATCATGGAAATCCTAATCCGTGGAGGGGGGGGGGGGTAGTATGCTTCTGAATCCAACTTTTCAATCTTTCAAGGTAAATTTAGAAACAATAATCTTTCCTGCGAGAAAAAGTGAGGGGGCTGAACCCTCTATTATGCTATGTTTCTAATGGTAAGGTATAAATTTGCAAAAAAAGTGGGGGGGCTAAGCCCCCCCTAGCCCCCCCCCCCCCGGTTCCGACGCCTATGCTGATTTTGTTATCATGATTTCACGTAATACACTGATATTGCTATTACGAGAACACGTTATACAATGATATTGTTATTATGAGTACACGTTATACAATGATATTGTTATTATGAGTACACGTTATACAATGGTATTGTTATTATGGATGCATAGAGTGTTTCGGCGGTTTTTAATTGAGTTATGATTTTAACTCTTAAGGCCCATCTCATTAGGGATATACCTATTATGATTTTAAGTTAAAGTAAGGGTGATTGAATTATCATTTCGCCAATATTCTTGTGTTAACTGTTTCTGATTATAGGTTCATTGGTAAATAGTTCTTTGCCCACTGCATCATTTTAAAGGACAGTCCAGTATTTCAGAATGCGCTTTTTGAGACCCTTGAAATGTGGGTTGTACTTGGTTATCATAGCATTTGGTTGCCTTTGTTTTCATTACAGATCTGTTTTCATCAAGTATATTTTCTATTTGTGTTTTCCAATGTCCTTATAATGGGTTCTGTTTCCTTATCAAAGTAACTTGTCTTTGATAGGTGTGTCTTGAAATTATTTAGAATTGTAGATGAAAAATGAAAAATAGGTAAAGAAAAGGATAGAATACAATGATTAATGGTATTCCTTGAAGATATTGATAATTTGTTTGTTTGCTTTAGATATGATTTGATATCAAGTATGCTATTTTCTTGAAACTTCATGCCTTTGTATATAGTAAAATGTTTAATTTCAAGAACATCATGCTTTTTAAGTAAATAAAACAGTATATTTTGCGTAGTTTTTTTAGGGTAGTTTTTAAAGAGACAGATGACATTTGACCGACGTGAACTTTGACGTCACAATAAGGGGAAATTACTATAACTATTTATTGTAAATCTGCTGAAATATAAATACCAAAATCTTCCCAAAATCTTGCAGAGCTAACGAATGGGGACATTTCTTCAGAGATAGGAAACAGTTGTAACTTGCTCTTATTTGGATAAATGCTCACATTAATTTTATTCACTATATTTACGGTAATTTCCAGGAACGTTTTTAAAAGGGGCGTGGAAGCCTCATTCAAAACAAATTTGACAAGCCAAAAAAAATAATTCTCAAAATCAGGAAAACTCTTATCCGGGGTGAGAAATGAGGAGTGCGTTGTAAGCCTTTAGCTCTTTAGCTGCACAACGGTATCTTTATTTTCACTTCCATTTATTACATCATGCAAGGGGGGAGGGTGGGGGCACTCCATTTTCCTTATATGATCAGAATTTTTTTTAATACGTTAAGGTGGTTGCAGGGGGGGGGGGCAGCTCAATGATAAGTCAATTTTTCTAATGTAAGAAAAGTGTCTGCTGCAAGAAAAACGGAAATACACTGCAATGAACATTATGTTAAAATCTATATTATTCAAAAACATTGTATCTGAGATAAATTCTAAATGTAAATGAATAAAAAATCTTATTAATTATGAATAATGAAATTTTAATGAAAAAATAGGTATGTTTTATTTTATTTTGCATTCAAATTTATTTACGATACGTTGCTACTTTTATTTGTATTGATATTTCATAATTCATTATTTGATCAAATGCTGCGCTTGCCCCAACGGTCGCACCGTAAAACATCTTAGGAAAATTTGATACTTGATGACATAGTTGGTGATTTGATACGTTCTTATGTCTGAAATATTTGGAAACATGCATTGTCGATATCACAAAATTCTTGAATTTCATCTTGCGTGTCGTTGAAGGCTTAAAAATCGCCATTAAATCACCATAGTCAAGAACTTGATAGGAAAATTTGAATTTGACATGATATGGTTGGTAATTTGATAAATTAATTTATCTAAAATTTCTGGAGATGGTGTTGCACCCATACTGCATCCTATAATTTGTTTAAAATATTTTCCATTGAACTCAAAGGAATTGTTTTCTAAGACGCATTTCAATAAGATAAGATCTTCGGTCTCTGGGTTAGGAATGTCAATTTGTGGTTTGTTAGCGTTTTTGTATGTTTCATCGACGGCGCTGAGCCATTCGCCGAGTTCTATGTTGGTAAACATACTAGTCACATCATATGTAATAGGTAACACTTCTGCTGGAAGTTCTCGAGTCTCAACTTTTTTGATAAAATCGGCGGTATTGATTGATTTTGTACTATAGGAATGAGAAAGTAATCACACTGTGCGCCAATTTTCCGCGTTTGCGTATCACACTGTAAAATGATTGGCCAGGTAGTAGTTGCCTGATGCTGCATATGCTGTTTTGAAGGGCATATCGAACTTCATCTTTGATTTTTGTGTATTTTAAGGAGCAAGTAAAGATGGTCGCATTTTAGCGAAGTTTTGATACCGCAGAGATAACGATACGTATCTTTATCTATTGAGCACTCAGAGTACATTTGCGTTACTCTAATTTGTATGATATGATGGAAGTTATGTAGATCTACTTCATCAACCTGCATGAAGTTTTTTGATTTGAGTGTCGCAAGGTCTCTGCGATACATTGGTCTTTGTCCATAATAACAATTGTATTGCCTTTGTCCACTTTTTTTATTACAAAATTGTTATTGTTTCTCAGAGACTGGCGGCTAGTGCTTCCCTTTCAAGCCTAGACGTATTATTGTCAATTTTTTTATTATCCAAAATCAAATATGTACATGTACAACTTTATTTTTATATCATGTATTATGTACGCTTAGTGCAGTGCGATTATCAAAAAACTACAATACCCTTTAATTTTTTGACTTATATTTTTTAACAACATTGTTTTTTCCACTATTAATGTTTTTGAAATACCTAAAGTTTAATTACAAAATGTCAGTTTCTATTTCATACACGAAACATACAAAAAAATACAACTAATGTCCTCCAAATTTTTTTGTTCTGTTTGCTTGACGTTCGGGATATTTTGACCAACATTTTGGGTAAAGATCTAATGGTTAATCATGCTACAAAGAATATATAAATTTGTAAATAAGAATCTTTAAAAGTCTTCTTTGATTTTTTAAGATATATTTAAAAAAACAATGTTGATATATTTATGTATTTTTGGATGCTAAGAGGTATAATAATTGGCAATTAACGCCCCAGTTTTTCTCCCACGGGGAAGCTTTTTTTTTCAGGGTCTGTTGTTAACAAAAGGTTACAATCCAGTCAGATTTATGACTCTGCAGTGATTCACTGCGTAAAAGGATACATTTTGTGTTAATTGAACACGTAAAACTGTTTTATTGCTACCCCATTAACAGTGACTCCTACATGTAATTTACACCCTGGTAGATTAAATTTCTCATTAATGTTAGTGTCACATTTATTTAAACCAAAAAAAAAATTTTTTTTTTCTTACTCGCTGGCTTTTGAACAGTCGATATCAAAGATGAGGTAAAATATTTTGGATGAACGAAATATTTTGCGCACGTTCCTAAAGCACGAACTATAGGCAAAGCCCATGACTTTGTAAGAAAACAAGTGCGCATATTCTTTCCTACTGTAATTTTAAAAACAGATCTTGATTTTTTGAAAATCATACAGTTATCTATGTCAAAGTTGAACTTCTCGAGACTAGCTCTGAGAAGTTGTTTTATTCAACGTTCATTTTTTAAAAATTCTATATGCAAATTAAAAAAAGCAACCAAATAAAAAAAACCGAATAAATAATTTCATTTGGATTGCCCTTGAGGAAATTCCGATAATATCGAAACAATCTTAAATAATTAAACAGTCTAGAGTTATTCTTTTTTAAATTCATACAATGAAGGTAAGCATATCGTGACACCTGTATGACTGCGAAGCAAGAGACAGTAAGTTATATATATATATATATATATATATATATATATATATATATATATATATATATATATATATATATATATATATATATATATATATATATATATTATATATATATATATATATATATATATATATATATATATATATAAGCACACAATTAGTCTTGCCTAGATGGCCGAGTGGGAGTGGGTTGCGCAGTGGCCGCTCACTGCTAGGAGAATAGTGCCAGAGGTCGTGAGTTCAAGCCTCGGTCGGGGCGGAAGGTGGAGCTCCAACAAAAGTGAATTTCTCTGTGCTTTATATATATATATATATATATATATATATATATATATATATATATATATATATATATATATATATATCTGGTATTATGTTACAGTTTAATGTCCAAGCTGTTACAAAACGTAAAGTGATTTCTATATTTATTTCATAAATGAAATACTATATATATATATATATATATATATATATATATATATATATATATATATATATATATATATATATATATATATATATATATATATATATATATATATGACGGATGTTCATTTCATAATTGTACAAATCTTTTGCGATTGAAACTGAGAGTTGCTATACAAGTAAGTACTGACCATTTCTTTTTTAAAGCTCTTCTAATTGTATTATTTTTTTAATGGTATAAAGTATCATTCAATGCATTCGATCTAATATCCATGTCAACTGACAAAAACGTACAGATAATTTCAATCAATAACTAACAATATGTGTATAAAATTAAAATTTGTTTGAAGTATAGAATTTTCTCTGTGCAAGTGAAGATACATTTAGAAGTTTCTAATGTTTAAATTATCTAAAAATAGGAAAAACAATTTGTTCACATTCGGGGTGTTGCTTTCTTGGGATAAAATAGAATAATAAAGTAGTATTTTCTACAATCTGCATGCAGTTTTTTCGTTAATCGGAGTATATACTCACTTTTCTTTGAAATATTATGATTTATAAATTGACAACATGTCTTACTTTCAATTGATTTCTAAATATATTTGATAAGTTTGAGGATGTCGTTGACATTTGTCGTACTGATGATCACTATACAATGTGGATTGTGTGACAAGGTGTCACAAAAACCAGGCCTGAAACTATTCAGAGAGGATTATAAAAGCGTGGAGGAGACCTGCCTGGCTGTTGGATTCGTCAGAAACAACTGTAAAAATGATTCTAAGACTACAAAGACAAGTGAAAGTATTACCTTTTTGCAATACTGCATGCAATCTTAATGATAATTGTGGGTTTTATTGTTTCTCTTGTTAAATGATCGGAATAAAAATAATAATAATATTTTTTTTAAATCTTCCCTTCCTGTAAGTTATTTTGCCTTTGTTCCGGATAACATAAAAAAGCTATAACTTTATGTTCATATTTAACTTAAAATCCTAGCGTATCAGTAGCTTTGGAAATTACTTAAAACTATATTCTCTAAGTATGTAAAGTTATATGATACATGTATATGATTCTTACCTATTTTCTTACGATGATTTTAGATCACCGAGTGGTTGCTTTTGATGTTCGATTAAAAAATCATAAAAGAAATCTTGCTACAAAAGCCCGCATTGTGTTCGAAACAGTTGATCTAAACGAAGGACTTAGATACAACCCATCTACCGGAAGCTTCACGGCCCCTAGCGGCGGGATCTACGTGTTTGACTGGACAGTTCTTGCATGGCAAGGTGAATATGCCCACACGTCACTTTTTGTGAACGACCAGATCAAGTCATGGAACAACTGTTATGACGGTGCTTCTAAGACATGGCTACCTTGTACCAAAATGACCATAGTGAAGCTAGAGCAAGGAGATAATGCTTGGATCGGAGTTTTCAGTGGACCAGCTAATATGCATCAATATACATCGTTTTCAGGTCATAAACTGTAATCAGAATGCAAAATCAAAACTATTTTCAAATATGGATATTAAAAAGGAATTAAAACTTGCAATAACCATATTTCTTAATTATATTGATGCAATGTCTTTTACACTGCTAAAGTTACCTCACCTTTCTAAGCTACCCCTTAAAACAGGCATTAGCCTCTTTCAGGTGTTCCTTACATAAATTACGTATTGAAGAAGGTAGATTTGAGGGAATTGATAGTGCGGATAGATTATGTCAACTTTGTAATTTAAGACAAATTGAAAATGAAGTACATTTTCTATTTCACTGTCCAATGTTAGCGGACTTAAGAAGAAATTTTTTATTTCACTGTCCATCAGAAAGAAAAGATGTTCCAATTTGTATTGATCATCTTTTTAACAGCAATGACCAAAATGTCATCAAATGTACAGCAATTTTTATCAAAAAAGGTCTGTCAATAAGACAAGAAATGCTAACTCTATGACAATCTATGTTAAACAATACAGTATTGTTACAAATTTTCTATGTATATGCATTATGTATATAGTAGCTTCCTATCATATCGCGGGTTCTATTGTATCGCGGTATTTCTGTTTACGAATAGTAGCACGCGCTGAAATTGACATTTGAGGATGGGATATTTTTAGACATAGTAAACAGAGGCACGCTGAACATCACTGGAGTATATAATAGAGGAATCCCCCAATAACATTAGTTTTTGGAAATATTTCAGTATTGATAGATTTTTCCACAAAATAATTTAACTACCGCGATATCATAGGATGGGCTCATATAACATGTTTATGTTGCATATAAATATGATGCCTAGATGTACAGTGGGCAATGGCCTTTAAGTACCAAATAAACATCTTATCTTATCTTATCTTATCTTACACTGCTAAATAGCGGTTTTAAAAATTCAAGAAATGCGCATCATTATATGCAAAATCAGAAAACCTATATATAAAGAATATATTTCCATAATAAAATCACAATTCGATCATACTGCAAAACGTTTTTAGTCTGATCGAATTGTGATTTTATTCTGGATATATTTTCTTTTAAATTATTTTAAAACTGTACCGGTTTTTTGTTTTATTGGATATATATATATATATATATATATATATATATATATATATATAAATATATAAATATATATATATATATATATATATATATATATATATATATATATATAATCCAAAATGAGTGAAAGGTGATATCACACAGTATAAATAATCAAAAAAGAAAAAGAAAATGAACAGTTCCAAAGTTTCTATTCGCTAGCGCTTTCTGGATTTACATCCTTCTTCAGGTGAATGTACATAAGTTATGAACTTGTTTTCCTTAGAAACGTTTACTATGACGTCAGGATGTAACGAGAGTCTTTTCAGGGAATGAATAAATCCATGACGTCATAATACAATATAAAACGTTAAAGTTCGGGAAAACTGAATTAGACACCGTATGATCATAATGACATCAATAAATTTTCAAATACAAAGACTGGCTAGAACAAAGATGATTATACAGATATTTAATGTTTGTTGAGTTTTGGGGAAAATAATTTAATAAAATAGTTCTCTTTCACAAGTCTCATGGCGGTTGAATCGGTTTTAAGTTTATAAAATGGGAATACTTTATAATCTCCCTTAGCACATCTGTCAAAATGTTCACTGCATGGGGTGTTTCTGGTACTGGGATCATTGATCTGTTGGCGATGGACGCGCATGCGGGCGGTAAGTTGTGTTCCGGTTTGGCCGATGTAATTTTTGCCACAGTGGTTGCATGTAATACAGTAAAGCAGATTTTTGGATTTACATATATATATATAATTTGTTGGATTTACATATATATATAATTTGTTACTATGAGTTCACGTAATACACTGATATTGTTCTTATGACTTCACGTTATACAATAATATTGTTATTATGAGTACACGTTATACAATGATATTGTTATTATGGATGCATAGAGTGTTTCGGCGGTTTTTAATAGAGTTATGATTTTAACTCTTAAGGTCCACCTCATTAGGGGTCTACCTATTATGATTTTAAGTTATAGTAAAGGTGATTGAATTGTCATTTAGTCGATATTCTTGTGTTAACTGCATGTGATTAAAGGTCCATTCGTAAATAGTTCTTAGCATACTGCATCATTTTAAAGGACGGTCCAGTTTTTTGAGACCCTTCAAATGTGGGTTGTACTTGGTTATCATAGCATTTGGTTGCCTTTGTTTCCATTACAGATCTGTTTTCACCAAGTATATATACTTTTTCTATTTGTGTTTTCCAATGTACTTATAATGGGATCTATTTCCTAATCAAAGTAACCTCTCTTTGATAGGTGTGTCTTGAAATCCTTTAGAATACTTCCGATTTCCACTAACAGAGAGCTAAGTCCCTTATGGCGCTCTTCAACCACCGGAGTGAAAAAACGTACAGATCTCGCGAGATTTTCGGGACAAACATTCCTTGTTGCGAATGACGCTACTGCAGTGTACGTTATGCCTGCGCGACATTGTATTGCTGTCGGTTGTACTGCCGATAGTCGAAGCAGCTCAAATTTACTCTTCCACCAGTTACCCAAGGTAGAGAGCGAATTGAAAAAGTGGCTAAGTTTGATAAGGCGAGAGGGATTAAAAATAGACAGTTCTTGCGACAACAGACACTATGTTGTCTGTTCCAAACACTTTGTTGACTCCTTTCCAACACCGCAAAACCCTTACCCAACTTTGTTTACATATAATCATTATAAAAAATCAACTCCACGGAAAACGAAGAATTCTAATTCAAGCAGGTCATCTTCAACAAACGTCAAACAGCATGATCAGCCATCCATCAAAACTGTTCACCTCGTCAAATGTGAGCCAGCCACCGACAAAACACAGATATGTTATCCGTATGTAGTGGGAGAATTAGACATTCCACAAACAGATGTCAACAATAACAACGGAATTAAAACAGGTTCGTTTAACAATTGCATGTATATAGGTTATATTTTGTATATATATTAAATAATAAAAATTAACCAGTAAAATATGCATATATTATACATGTATATACATTATACAATATTGTTACTATTTTATACAAGTATACCAGTTCTTTATCGGCATGTTTCAAATTATTTTAGAGGTTGGATGTGATATTCAGTGTCAAAATATACAGCATGACCATCATTATATCTGCTGTGACCCAGAGAAGAAGTATTGTGGGGAACATGATCTTTTGGAAAGAATAACATCCTTAGAGGTGAGTTGACACTGACAAAATATTATACAAGTACATGTTTTTTTTTTTTTCAAAATGATAATTATGAACATGAGATTCAATAAACAATTTGTTTTTACTTTTTTAACAAATAGGCTAGGTGTTCGGAGCTAGAAAAAGAAAACAGGGAGCTGAGAGAGGAAAATCAGACATTGCAAGCCCTGAAAATGCAGAAAAATGACTTCAGGAATGATCTTATAGGAAAAATTATACAAGATGATAACAACATCAAACACTTTCTTGGACTGCCATCCCTCAGCTTTCTCACATTCTTCCTTCAGTTTTTGGCACCATATTATAACAAAGTTTCATTTTGGAAAGGGGCTGGGAGGTCAGGATCCAAGAAGTGGCAAGAGAAGAATCAACAAAAACCTGGCAAACAGAGAAAACTAACCATGAAGGAAGAGTTCGTATTGGTTATGCTAAAATTAAGACTCGGTTTAGACAATGCAACTCTATCTGTTTTATTCAATGTGTCCGTTCGATATGTCTCAACCTTGTTCGGCACATGGATTAATTTCTTAGCACAAATTTTAAATCCTGTTATCAAGTGGCCATCCAAAGAAAAAATTCTGAAACACATGCCTTTATCCTTTAAGCTAAAATACCCTAATACTACATCAATAATTGACTGCACCGAAGTGTTCATTCAAAAACCCAAAAACTGTTCAGCTCAGGCAAGTACTTGGAGTAATAACAAGTCACATAACACTCTTAAGGCTCTGGTGGCTATCCAACCCAATGGAGCTTTTACATTTGTTTCCAAATTCTGGAGTGGTAATGTCAGTGACCGAAAAATTACTGTGGACAGCAAATTTCTTGACCTTATTTCCCCAGGGGATGAGGTGATGGCAGACAGAGGATTCCAAATAAAAGATCTTCTTACCCTGAAAGGAGTATATTTGAATATGCCAACTTTTACCCATGAGAGAAGAAATGGGAAGGGGAGAGTACTCTCATCTAAACAGATTCTTGAAACTCGGAAGATTGCTTCTCTACGCATCCATGTCGAACGGGCTATCAGAAGACTCAAATCCTACAAAATGTTAGCAGGAATTCTCCCATTAAATATGAAAAACTTGTCATCAGCCATGCTACGAGTTGCAGCAGCTTTTTGTAACTTCATGCCACCTTTGTCAAAAAAATTTAAATAAGGAAAATTACTGTTGTTCATGTGTACCGTTAATTTGATGGGCGGTTTTCTTTTCCAGCAACATAAATAATTGTATCAATTGGACTAAGTGCTCTAAAAATGTTTTAAGCTAGTGCATTAATTCATGATTGCACAATATTTCAAATAATCATATGCCTTTTTTTATTTACTTGTTATGATGAAAAATGATTGAGATAAATACATTAATTTCAAGAACTTTATATATTGCTTATGATGAACAATAAATTGTGAAATTATGGTACAGTGTAATCCATACAATGGTTTTTGACATTCATCAACTTTTGAATTAGCACAATAAAGCAAACACCATAATCATTAACCTTATTCAAGTTTTCTGATGCATATACATGTACTTAGACCAATTTTGGTAAAACATTTTGCACATAAAAACTTTTGAGTTTTTCAAATAACAGTTCCCAATCTGCTTGTGAGAAATTAACTCTTTCTACATAAATATCTTTTTGTGTGTACAATACAAAATCACAGTAAGATAACTTGCAGACTGCCATTTGGCCAAGCATTTGGACATAATAGGAGGAGGAAATACTCTTTTTCAATGCATAATTACCATTGACAATTGCACATGATGAATTTTTTGACATAGCAACCTGACAAGTTTCATTTTGTGAACTATATGGACACTTGATTTCAACAAGACCTTTGCCACAGCATTTGCATTCAGAAATACCATCAGGGGATGCAGCAAGAAAGGGGAAATCTTTAAAAACAAAGATTCCAGTCTCTGAACACTTAAATGAAGGATGAAAACATGTCATGTAATCTACATATTTCTCACGTGCAACAGATTCATTAATTTTTCCATATTCAACTGACTTCGAAGTAAAATTATATTGACCCATAATACTGCGCACAATATAATTGTCTGCTTTATCCCCTCTATAGTGATAAGCTTTGAAAAAATTTGAAGCAGTCAATCTTCCCTTTCTTTGGTACTGCCACATAAGGTTAATGGACTGTCCTTTGGTAAATTCATTAACTTTCTTAACATAACAATCGTCTACTTTCACATTTTCTTGACCAAGCATTGCCACTAAATCAATAATATTTTTGGGCGTGTCCTCAATACACATGGACATGTCATTGTCATCATCAGAGTCTGACATTGTATACAAAGCCAATGCCAATATTTTGCTCTTCTTTAGGACTTGAACAATATTCTTTTCCAATGACTCCATATCAAAATCTGAAGACTTAAGTGGCAAATAACCAGAATCTTCAGATGGTCGTGGTTTATCTGGTACATTCACGACAGTCCTGTAATTTATATGGAATTATTATAACGAATTATAAGTAAATTTCTAAATAATGCACATTTTAATTGCAAAAGATTAATTCTTAGTTAAAGGATATTAAACAATTCAGTTTCTTAATTCATTCTGCAAGATTTGCTTGGTTTTCGAATGAATAAAAGGACTGGCATAAAATTAAAACTGAATATATAAGCACAATACATGTACATGCGAGCAGCGCCAGAAAAGAACAGTTGAATTGACAATGTTTATAAAATAAGTTTACTTAATTCAATTACTGGGTAATCCCAAAAAAAGAACATATAAAAATAGGGTAACACACCTGATATCTAAGTCATGAACAGGCACTGGCCTGCATACTTTCCGTGGTTTATCCCAATATACTGCAGTATCAGTAACTCCAATTGAACTTCGATCTTCCATTGAAGTGATGTGATCTATTATGCCAAACAGTAGGGCAACAACATGCTTACATGATCCATCCCCTCTGTTAAATATTAATAATGTGGTTATGAAAAATGATAATAAAATAGTGTGACCAGCTTTGCTTCAATAAGATATACAGGGAAGTGAAAATCTAGAAAATAAACTTACGCAACACATGTACATTCAGCTGAAAGTATGTGTCCTGATTTCTCAACCAGAATCCATGGGATATAAGGATAACTGGACTGCCTTGTTTCAGGCACACATTTGCCTTTAACATAGAACACACCTTCATCTGAATTGAAAAGTGATACATTATTTTCTGTTCAAATATTCTACATTCCTTTTTGTTGACATTGTTGTTGACAATTGAATACATATATTGCTTTTAAAATTTGTTGCATGACTGTCTCTAATCATGTTTGATAAATCAATAAAGGTATGTCTTGGTGTGACATTAATTTCCAGTCCCTGTTTACTGGGTAGAAAACTGTTGGTCAACAAGATTATGTTTCTGTTGTAACATTCATATATTGCTTATATCGATTTTGACAACAAAATTTATGAATATATGGGTACTATTTCATATTTCAATGTCAATAAAACTATAAAATGGTATGCTTTACGAAGTTTACAAGTACCTAACATTGCCATTGTGACATCATGAATGTGGCCAGAACAATGTAGCTTGTAGCCATTGTCCGATTTTCTCCTCCGCAGGCGTTCTTCAGACCATCCGCAGTAGTTCTGGAGAAAAGATGTCACATCAAACGTATCAATGGTTGGGATGGTAGCTAGATTACGACTCCAGACGATTCCAGTGTCGTAACATGGATGTCGATAAGTTTTCCCCCGAACCGTCCGTCTCTCGATTGAAGCCTCTTTCTCGCTATCGTTCTGGTCGATTCCAGGCAAATTAAGAGCATCAGCGCTTTCACATAAGTCAACTAAATCTTGTTTTCTTTTGTTCGAAAAGGGAATGCCTTTAGTTTTCAGAATATGCTTTAGATCGGCGCATTGTAAATCTTGATAGTTGGCGTCCATCACGACAAAATTTTGTCCCATACGACCCTACTAATCGCGCCTCCAATGTGAAGAGCGCACTAATGGAAATCAAAAGTATTGTAGATGAAAAATGAAAAATAGGAAAAAAAAGATAAAATACAATGATTAATGGTATTCTTTGAAGATATTGAAAATCGTTTGTTTGCTTTACGTAGGACTTGATATCAAGTATGCTATTTTCTTGAAACTTCATGCCTTTATATATAGTAAAATGTGTAATTTCAAGAACATCATGCTTTTTAAGTAATTAAATAAAACAGTATATTTTGCGTAGTTTTTTTTCAGGGTAGTTTTCAAAGAGACAGACGACACTTGACCGACGTGAACTTTGACGTCACAATAAGGGGAAATTACTATAACTAGTTATTGTAAATCTGCTGAAATATAAATACCAAAATCTTCCCAAAATCTTGCAGAGCTATCGAATGGGGACATTTCTTCAGAGATAGGAAACATTTGTAACTTGCTCTCATTTGGATGAATGCTCACATTAATTTTATTCACTAAATTTACAATTTCCAGGAACGTTTTTTAAAAGGGGCGTTGCAGTCTCATTAAATAAAAAAAATTCACAAGGAAAAAAAAAAATAATTCTCAAAATCAGGAAAACTCTAATCCGGGGTGAGAAATGAGGAGTGCATAGCAAGCCTTTAGCTCTTTAGCTGCTCGATGGTATCTTATGACCAGCAAATTTTTTTAATACGTAAATCAAAAAAATAAATATTTTTTTAAACGGGTGGTTGCAGGGGGGGGGGGGGAGGGCAACTCTATGATAAATCAATTTTTCTAATGTAAGAAAAGTGTCTGCTGCAAGAAAAACGGAAATACACTGCAATGAACATTATGTTAAAATCTTTATTATTAAAAAACATTGTATCTGAGATAAATTCTAAATATAAATGAATAAAAAATCTTATTAATTATGAAAAATGAAATTTTAATGCAAAAATAGGTATGTTTTATTTTATTTTGCATTCCAATTTATTTATGATACGTTGCTACTTTTATTTGTATTGATATTTCATAATTCATTATTTGATCAAATGCTGCTCTCGCCCCTGACGGTCGCACCGTAAAACGTTTATATCAGGGTCTGTTGTCAACAAAAGGTTACAATCCAGTCAAATTAATGACTGTAGTGATTCACTGCGTAAAAAGATACATTTAGTGTTAATTGAACACGTAAAACTGTTTTATTACTACTCCATTAACAGTGACTCCTACATGCAACGTACACACTGGTAGATTAAATTTCTCTTTAATGTTAGTGTCACATTTATATAAACCCCCCCCCCCCCCAAAAAAAAAATAAAAAGCAAAAAAAAACAAAAAACTGGCTGGCTTTCTTACTGGCTGGCTTTTGCAACTCGGACATATCTTTACAAAAATCTTCTATCATTTTTCCGAATAAAACTCAATGCTAACATAAAATTTATTTGCCATATACAGATGTTATTTAATAAATAACATTGTTCGTTCGGTATATAAGAGTGGTTGCAGTTAAATGAAAGTTTTGAAACCTGTTAAAGTAAAGCGAACATAAAAAGATTTTGAAAAAAACACAAAGTATTTCTTAGACTTTCTATGCATTACTGTGAAATATCTGAAATGTTTGCTATAAGCTATGGTATATTCTTCGTATTTTCATGATATATTTTGCTGAATAGATAATTATTGTTATATTCTCCAAAAGCAGTAAAAGTGTGATCAGATATATCATGAATATTACTCTTTTATAAAAAGAGTAACCAAATGTTAAAATTTACGGTTCCACTACTGGGAATTCTAAAAATAAAATATCGAACAAATAAAGGTTGTTCTTAAACTTCTTTGAGATAATATAAAATAAGACATGAACTATCACTCAACTTGCAAATACTGTTACATATATATGAAACACTTGGCAGAATCTACTTCAAGGTTTAGCTTATATCATCCCTTGTATGAAAAAAGGTACTAACCCTAGCCCTGTTTTTTTAAAATCCTGTATAAATCTAGATTTTAAAATGCCTAGCGCAGAGTTTTAAGGAGAAGGAAAAAATCAGCCTGTGAGAAAAATCAGTTAAATGGATTTAATGTGCATAAGTCGCAATGACCTATTTTCTAAAGCTCAGGATTTTACCTAGCAATTGTTTTATTGTTCAAAATAGCGGGTGTAAAACTTAACCAGTTCTGCGTTCCCACGTCAACGGTTTTGGTTTCAGTTCTGTTGTTTTCATTTAAATCAGCTCAAAACGAAAGTTGAATAATAACTAGTTCTTAGAAGTAAATGACTCTGATTTTTACAAAATCGCAATTGTTTCCACTTTTATTTTTTTTCCGAAATCGAAATGTCGAAAAATGGTAAGGCCACAAAAATTCAATTTCTTTTTCGGACATTTATTGAAAAACGGGGGATTATCAGTTTAATTTTGTTGGCAAAATTTTTAGTTCAGGCGGTAGAAGTTAAAGCCGACGCTTTTCATTACTTTATTGGATTTAAAGTAATAATATTACAAATAAAAATAACCAAGCAAAAACTATAACAAAATATCTTGTTTGCACTTGAATTTGTATAGTTTTATTTAAATACCTCCTAAGCGTCGTAACGGGCTGGAGCGCGCGGGTTCGACGAGCAGGAAATTAAATTGGTGTGGCTTAAGGAATAAATATTTCATCCTTATCTTTAAAAGTCTTCTTTGATTCTTAAAAATATTTTCTAAAAACAATGTTGATATATTTGTTGTATTTTTGGATGCTAAAAGCTATAATAATTAACAATTAACGCTCCAGTTTTTCTCCCATGGGAGTAGCTTTTTTTAAATAAAAAAACCACAGTTGTGAACAAAAGGTTACAATCCAGTCAGATTTATGACTCTGCAGTGATGCTCTGCGAAAAAAAGCTATAGTTTTGTGATAATTGAACACATAAAACTTTTTTATTACTACCCCATTAACAGTGATATAAAGTATATGTACATATACATATTACTCCTCAGAAGAGTTACAATATAACTTGTTACAATTGAACAAGTAGTGGTATATAATATATGTGAAAATGGTTTTCTTTTTAGAAAAAAAGAAAAGGAAACAATTCAAAGATAAAGAAAAAAATAATAATAAGAGACGGGGACATAACGGAGAGAATATAGATGGTGAAGGATGTTCCAAACGTTTAAATATATATATCGTTCCAATAAGTATCAAACAAATGATAATTACAGTTTTGAGAAGCAAAATTTTTTTTTTAGATAAACAGTCTTTTGGTTATAGATTTCTTAATGATATTTACATTTAGCCTTGATGTTTTCATTTTACTTTGCAGATATTACGGTTTTGTGAAAAGAATTATTTAATTTTCTAACCTATGAAATCTCTATTATCATATTTCCAAAAAAGGATTGAATATTTATCAAAATTTGTTTGTAAACAAAGATATCTGACATCCATTTCTCCAACTCAATCCAAGTTTCTTTCACTAAATAACAGTCGACGAAAATATGTCCTATTGTTCAGGGGTTTGTTGACAAAAGTAACACAATGAAGAATTTACTATCCCTACTCTTTGTAAATAATAATTGATTGGCAAGATCCTATGTAATAGTTGGTTTTGAAGCCACAGTAATTTTGAATCATTTGTGCACTATAAATACTATAAATATTTCTCCATTGTTTTTGTGTTAATCCGATTTCTGAAATCCATTTTGTTTCAGATTTTGGATAAGTTCTTTTCTTAGATATTAAAAGTTTGTTGTACATGTCACTACAACCCTTCTTAGATCTACAAAATATTTTTACTGTATTTGGGTAACCAATTTTACAATTCTTAGTTAACTGTTTATATAATACTTTCACATATTCTTGTAATGCTTTTGTTAGACCGAGAAATTGACCAAAATTTGTTTTGAGGTTGTGATGAAGTTGAATTCAGTAAATTTCAGTTTTGTATTTGTTTTTGTAAATAGTTGTAATTTTGGACCAAGTTGTGTTCCATATTTGTCAATCGAGAGTGTTCGGTATTAGGGCTATTTTTAGTATAACCGGTTTGGTGAGTTAGAGCAGTGGCTGCTTGTCAAGTGTGCGGCCACGTTGTTGAATTCGTCCTCCAGTTTGTTAATTTTGGCGCATTCCAGAAGTTAGTCTGGTAGACTGGTAGCCATAAATTACTGTAAATCTGTTTGGGCATTTGTTTTTCTCCAGCCGGTAAGTTTTTGTATATATTTTGTCAGTTTCATGGTATATTTACCAGGGTGTGGTCTTTGTTATTTTCCTTGTATAAATGAGTATGTCTATAGGTTTTAGAATAGGTAATTATTGTTTCAGTGCAGGGATAGCTATATCGTTAAAGCCGGTGGGTCAGTGGTGAAACGTCAGTGAAGGCTTAGCGTAGCATATGTGGGGCAGGACTAGGACCGAGAACTATTTACGGAGCAGCGCGTGACGCAAGTGGGACGCACGGGAGCTCGTGTTTGACGAACGTTTATGGTTAGGAGGCCCAGTTCGGGACTGGAGACAGGATATTTTGTTTTTGTGTTTTGTGTGCTATGGAGGCCCAGTGGTGACTACTTCAGGGTGGCTGTTGCAATTATTTGAAGCCAAACTTTCAATTTTATTTTATGATTAAATGATTTATCAGTTTACCTAGTGATAAAAATTGATTGTTTAATTACAGATAACATTCCAATTTACTTTTTTCTGTGAAATTACATATAGCAGTATTGGTAATTTTGATTTGTTGGTTTATTCCTTTACATACTGTTATAGCTATATTTAGCCAGCGTTTAAAGCATTTATTTGTTTTATATAGATACTGACAATTGAATGTGTTAAAAATTAATTCACTGTTGTTTCGTTGTCAGTGTTGATTGATTAACTTTTTAAAGTTATATTTTCTTTCTTAGTGGGAGAGTGAGGGTGTGTGTTTGTGAGTGTGAGTCTCTTCATATTCTATTATTTTAATTTGTTTTGTTGATAAATAAATTCATTTTGTTTTGTTTATTTTACTGTTTGTCGTTTTTGCTATCGCCCACACAAAATCCAAAAGAACTTCATTACATATGGTGACAGCGGTGGGATAAGCTCTTACCATAACTTCTTTTTGCATACATGGAAGTACCACAGGAATCGGCAGGGTTCGCTCCATTCGAGTTGATGTATGGACGGCACGTCAGAGGACCACTTGCTATTATGAGAGAGAGTATCGATGGCGAATACGAGGAAAACCGTCGGTTGCAACCATCAGTTTTCAGCTATATCATCGAGACACGGAAGAAGTTAGCAGAGATGGCTGATCTAGTGTCGGAAAAGGGGCAGGACAGCAAAACAGATTAGAAGAGGTATTACGACCGAAACGCAAGAAACAGAACATTTGAAGTTGGGATTAAATTCTGGTCTTGTTACCGACAAGCACAAAGAGACTCTTAGCACAATGGAATGGACCCTTTCCCGGAGTTGAGAAAGTTAGTCCCGTCGACTATAAAGTGCGGCATGATAACGGAGTTACCAAAGTGTATCATGTGAACATGCTTAAACGATGGTTCGAGCGAAATGAAGAGCCAGATGAGCGAGTCATTGCAGCTGTCTGCATTGCGGACCATTTGGAGGAGGACAATGAAGGAATAGGCAATCAACTGATGGAGCCCAGAGACACTTACAGAGATGTCAAAATAGCCGAGACGTTGTCGATTGAGCAGAGAAGGGAACTTGAGGAATATCTGAAGGAATACAGTGCTGTATTGACCAATGTTCCTGGCAGGACTTCAGTTTTGAAACACAGTGTAATCACTACAAGTGACATACCAGTACGTCAAAAACCCTACCAAATTCCACACGCTTTACGATATGAAGTGAAAAAGGAGTTGATGGCAATGGTAGAAGCTGGAACAGTGGAACCTTCAGTAAGTCCCTATGCGTCACCTGTAGTGATCATTACAAAAAAAGATAAAACAATTAGATTCTGCATAGATTACCGTAAGTTGAATCAGGTAACACAATTTGACCCTGAACCAAATGCTCAGATAGAATATATTATTGATAGACTTGGAGAGTAAGCAAAGTATTTGAGTAAAGTAGACCTTACAAAAGTTATTGGCAAATCAGTTTAGATGATGATGCCAAAGTGAAAAGCGCGTTCGTGACTCCATTTGGTCATTACCAATTTACGGTAAAGCCGTTTGGAATGATGAACTCCGCTGCAACATTCTATAGGTTGGTAAGAATTGTTTTAGCTGAACATACCGCTTTTTCAGATTCCTTTATTGATGATATCATTATCTTTAGTGACTGTTGGGGAAAGTCACATTAGACACATACAAGTAGTGTTAAGTTCATTACAGAAAGCTGGTTTGACGGTCAACCCAAAGAAATGTGAGTTTGGTGCATATCAGATGGAATTCTTAGGGCACTTGGTAGGAAATAGTCAAGTTCAACCAACAGCAGAGAAAATTCAAGCTATCTTGAATATTCCCGTTCCAGCCAAGAAGAAAGAGGTAAGGTCTTTCTTAGGGTCTATTATTTTTTACAGGAAGTTCATTCCTAATTCCTCGACTAAGTCAGCTCCATTATCAGATTTGAGTAGAAAGAATCAACCAAATCATGTAAAATGGACAGTTGAACATGACCAAGCTTTTAAGCAGCTTAAACAGGATCTGGTAAGTGCTCCGGTATTATGGAAGCCTGATTTCAATGCAGAATTTATTTTGCAGACTGATGCAAGCGATAGGGGTTTAGGCGTTGTACTTTTACAGGAGAAGGAAGCAGAAAGTCATCCCATTGTCTTTCTTAGCAAGAAGTTACTGCCAAGAGAACAACATTTTGCTACAGTAGAAAAAGAATGCTATGCCATAGTGTGGGCTATCAAACGATTAAGTAAGTATCTGTATGGCAGATAATTTGTTATAGAGTCTGACCATCGGGCACTACAATGGTTGAAGACGATGAGGTCAGAAAATCCGAGACTTCTACGGTGAAGCCTTGTTCTGCAAGAGTATATATTTATTGTGAGGCACATTGCAGGGAAGGAGAACAGGATGGCTGATTATCTCTCTAGACCATCTTAGTTTACTTCCAACTTCATGATGATTTTTTTTTCAAAATGTTGACAATTTTGTAAAGAAATGGGGGCGTTTGTGATGAAGTTGAATTAAGTTAATTTCAGTTTTGTATTTTTTTGTTTTTTTAAATAGTTGTAATTTTGGACCAAGTTGTGTTCCATATTTGTCAATCGAGAGTGTTCGGTATAAGGGCTATTTTTAGTATAACCGGTTTGGTGAGTTAGAGCCGTGGCTGCTTGTCAAGTGTGCGGCCACGTTGTTGAATTCGTCATCCAGTTTGTTAATTTTGGCGAATTCCAGAGGTTAGTCTGGTAGACTGGTAGCCATAAATTACTGTAAATCTGTTTGGGCATTTGCTTTTATCCAGCCGGTAAGTTTTTGTACATATTTTGTCAGTTTCATGGTATATTTACGAGGGTGTGGTCTTTGTTATTTTTCTTGTATAAATGAGTATGTCTATAGGTTTTAGAATAGGTAATTATTGTTTCAGTGCATGGATAGTTATATCAGTGGTGAAACGTCAGTGAAGGCTTAGCGTAGCATATGTGGGGCAGGACTAGGACCGAGAACTATTTACGGAGCAGCGCGTGACGCAAGTGGGACGCACAGGAGCTCGTGTTTGACAAACGTCTATGGTTAGGAGGCCCTGTGTGGATAGTTCTCCAGTGAGAGACCTTCGAGTCCGGGACTGGAGACAGGATATTTTGTTTATGTGTTTTGTGTGCTATGGAGGCCCAGTGTTGACTACTACAATTTCTGCTTTGAACATCAATAATTGTTCTCCAACATTGTTATACATGTACATGTTTCATCAATGTTTGCATTATATATCTAAAATTAACTTTAAACAACTTTGTCCATTTTGAATTTGAAAATATAAACCTTCTAATTCAATTTGATTTAAGAGCTATAATAAAGTTTTCAAAATCTATCATTTTTAATCCGGCATTCTTATATCCTTGAATAAGAGTGCTTCTCTAAATTTTGTCTAGTTTTTCGTTCCAAATAAATTTAAAAAGTTTTCTTTCAAAACTTCTAATAAATTCTAATGTTGGGCTCGGTAGAGTTAAGATTAAATGATTAATTTTTAGGACTAATAGTGTTTTAATAACTGTTAATAACTGTTTCGTTATCGGTGTAAGATTTCTAGAATTCCATCTGGATAAGAGTTTATCAATGGTTTCCATTACTGGTATATAATTTATATCTATCATCTCTCCCAGTTTTACTGAAAAACTTATACCCAAAAGATTAAACCTTGTGTGAAATTCAGTAAATTTCCATCTAGAATGATGATACACTTCTTTTGAGAATTTTTTTACATCCTGTAACTTATACCCTGGTAGATTGAATTTCTCATTAATGTTAGTGTCACATTTATTTAAACCAAAAAAAAAAATCGGATTTTTTTTCTTACTGGCTGGTTTTTGAACAGTCGATTTCAAAGATGAGGTAAAATATATTGGATAAACGAAATATTTTGCGCACGTTCCTAAAGCACAAACTAAAGGCAAAGCCCATGACTTTGTAAGAAAACAAGTGCGCATATTCTTTCCTACTGTAATCTTAAAAATAGTTCTTGATTTTTTGAAAATCATACAGTTATCTTATCAAAGTTGAACTTCTCGAGACTAGCTCTGAGAAGTTGTTTTATTCAAGGTTCATTTTTTTAAAATTCTATATGCAAATTAAAGAAAGCAACCAAATAAAAAAACACGAAGAAGTAATTTCATTTGGATTGCCCTTTAGGCAATTCCGATAATATCGAAACAATGTTAAATAATTAAACAGTCTAGAGTTATTCTCTTTTAAATTCATACATTGAAGGTAAGCATATCGTGACACCTGTATGACTGTGGAACAAGAGACAGTAAATTATATATATATATATATATATATATATATATATATATATATATTTATATATATATATATATATATATATATATATATATATATATATATATATATATATATATATATATATATATATATATATAATCGCAACTCTGACATATCTCTACTAAAATCTTCTATCATTTTTTTCCGAATGAAACGCAATTATTTGCATTATATAGAGATGTTATTTAAAAATAACTGATGAATAACATTTCAAAGTGTTTCGTAGACTTTCTGTGCATTACTGTGAAATATCTGAAAAGTTTGAAATGTTTGCTATTTGCTATGGTATTTTCTTCGTATTTCATGATATATTTTGCTGAATAGCTAATTATTGTCATATCCCCAAAAAGCAGTAAAAGTGTGATCAGATATATCATGAATATTACTCTTTTAGAAAAAGAGTAGCTAAATGTCAAAATTTACGGTTCCACTACTGGGAATTCTAAAAATAAAATATCGAACAAATAAAGGTTGTTCTAAAACTTCTTTGAAATAATATAAAAAAGAACATGAACTATCACTCAACTTGCAATTACTGTTATATATATATAAATATGAAACACTTGGCAGAATTTACTTCAAGGTTTAGCTTATATCATCCTTTGTATGAAAAAAAGTACTAACCCTAGCCCTTTTTTTTTAAAATCCTGTATAAATCTAGATTTTAATATGCGTAGCGCAGAGTTTTAAGGAGAAAGGAAAAATCAGCCTGTGAGAAAAATAAGTTAAATTGATTTAATGAGCACAAGTCGCAATGACCTATTTTCAAAAGCTTAGGATTTTACCTAACAATCGTTTTATTATTCAAAATAGCGGGTGTAAAACTTAACCAGTTCTGCGTTCCCACGCCAACAGTTTTGGTTTCAGTTCTGTCGTTTTCATTTAAATCAGCTCAAAACGAAAGTTGAGCAATAACTAGTTCTTAGAAGTAAATGACATTGATTTTTAAAAAATCACTTTTTTTTCCAATTTTTTTTTCCAATTTCTTTTCCGAAATCAAAAACGTCGAAAAATGGTAAGGCCACAAAAATTCAAGTTCTTTTTCGGACATTTATTGAAAAACGGGTGATTATCAGTATTAATTTGTAGGCGAAATTTTCAGTTCAGACCGTGGACAATAAGTTTAGGCCGACGCTTTTGATTTTCTCTTTATTGGATGTAAAGTAATAATATTTTGAATAAAGATAACCGAGCAAAAAATAAAACAAAATTAAATTGGTGTGGCCTAAGAATTAAAAAAAAATCGTCCTTATTTAGTTAGTTGCGTGATGCACTTATCATCATAAAGGACGGGGATTTCATTTTGTAGTGTTGTGTGTACTTTGCTTCATAAGGTAATTGACCCATTTCAATTTTCTTGAATAAAGGATACAATTAAGTCATTCTACATTGATGTATATTTTGTGTTTTAAAAAAATTATCCATTATGTGACGTAGCCTTTAACTTTCATTATAGATTTTGCAGCATATCTTTGCAAGATGCAGGTTTTTCAAGTATTTCAAGGCTTTTTATTACTCAATGTTGCATTGATAACCATACCATCCACGGCCGGTAAGTAACATTTACATTTACAATTACATTAAAGCAATATCAACTGTATTTTTTAGAAATTTATTTTGCTACAAAAACCTGCTAATAGGATAAGTCTGCCTGTAACTTAAACTTTTATGATAAATAAGATTTGAAAAAATCATTCATATTTGTCAGGAGAAAGATTTCACTTATTAGGAATATATAGCAGATCAAATATTTTACAGGACGACAATAATTCAATTTTGCTCCAAATAAGGCTTCTTAATGGCTTTTCCCACAAAAACAGAGCTAACAGAAATTTTAAAACCATGATATTTTTTGTCATTTTAGTAGAAAATAACATTTACTTAAAAAAAAATCAACATGAAAATTGCAGGTCATATTGCTTTCAATTAAACTACATTTGTATTTATATGTAATTAATCTATTCATGGAATTTGTTACAAAAGTTGTAAAGTTTGTATATTTGAGTTGCTGAAATGAAATACACCCGAGAAATAAAACCTTCTAATCTACAAAATGTTACACGCCGATGGTCTCTGCCCCTTTCGATCATTGTGACGTTACAGCAAATTTACATCAACTTTTGTTGTACGACATTATCCTTTTTCCAACATCGCACTTGCGATAACGTGTAGGAAAAAAATGATTTTTTAAGTGAAGTGTGTTGTGCATATTTAACCAATTCCATCGAAATATAGATGGTCTTTTTAGTTTTTGAAATCATATAGAACGTAGCGTTTAAGACCGTTCATATCTAATCAAATGAAAGGGATTATTTTAGTTGTATTTATAAAACATATTACTGCGTGCATTTAACATGCTATAGTAAATAGTCAAATTTGTCAACAATTCAGCTTGCCTCTGGCTGTTGATCACATGCTCGACTAAATTCATACTGTGCATACAACAATAACGGGTCACTTTCGGGACAATCGTTATACTTATGCATATACACATGTACTTAAACTGTTTTTTCTAAAACAGGAAGAAACTTGTAAAAATGAAAATGTATTTAACACTAGAAACAAATCAAACACGTATCTGATAAAGCATGGTAAAAGAAACCCCTCCCCCGGAAAACAATGTTTTCCTCGAATTATACTCTATCCTAGATCATCGCAAGAACTATCTATATACAACCTGCCCTTCATGATTAAAGAAACCCAGCTTTGTACATTTCGACCTACAGTTTTCATCAGTTTAAATAAAAAATTGGTTAATAGTCATGATAAAATTTGTTATTCCCTGTATGCTGTAAACAATTACCTTCGCTACCTACATTTGATTAATGACTGCGCTTGCAAAACATTTTGCACGTGCAATAATTTTTAAAAGAACTATGTTTCAAAGTAGCATGCATTCAACTTCATAGCATCTTCGCTAGAAACAAGTTTATGGTCCAAGTGGACGGAAAATCTTTGGCTAGCGAAGATGATAGAATAGATGTACTTCATTATTTTTATTTCCTTTTCCCAGCTCTTTGTCAGTACTACAAACATTGTGTTTATAGACTTAAAAGTCTTCAACAGTGTACTATGAATGATAAAAACAAAATATATGCGATATACTTATGACGATAAAGCATGACATATAATTTGTTTTAAGTCAGGGAAATTTTTTTAAGTCCTTGTTCAACAACGTTGTGTCAAGTCAGTACCTGAATAAAAAATCTCTGCAAATATTGTTCCCGTATAGATTATCTTATTTATCAATGTCGCAAACCACGGTCAATGTGTACGATCCTCTCGCGGAATGCCTCCTCTCATAGATCACTTTGTATGCGCACCATAGCCTAAGACAATTGTGCAACAAGACAAAAAAAACTGTTGGATTTCTTTCGCGTCAAATTTTTATAAATTATGATTTAATCTTTTTTAAATATATTTACGGTGGGCCTGCTGTGACCCGCCATTTGCGGCTTTGTATCAACCTCTAATGATAAAACGCCGCTTAATGATGCAAATATCATTAAGCGTCGCAATTGCAACCCCTAATGCTGTACATGTAAATTTTTGCATTAACAGTTGACAACATCAACCGCTAATGATAAATCGCCGCTTAATGATGCAATTTTATCATTAAACGTTGCAAATGCACAGCATTCTAAACGCTTAATGAAACAAGCCAAAAGCTTCATGGTCAGTCCCTTATGATGCAAACTGTTTTATCATTAATCGTTTCAATTCCAGTTTTAATGATATAATAAAATACCAGTATGTAGAACTCTGGCCATTTTTTATGATATCAAGAAAAGAAAGACAAGGATTGATGGCAGGAAAATAGACAAACAGAAAGAAGAGTGTACAGTTTCTTAAAATATTCGCCCCAAAATTCAAAAGTTGGTTTAATCTCATTAAAATATTACAGTATATATACTATCGAGAATACATGTGTAAATAAAGTACCAAGTTATACACTTTTCTAACAATAATTATGACTTTGATATTTTGGCATATTTTAAAAATGAAGTCAAAGGTGATGAAAAATGGCGCATGTTCTTGCTGTTTTTTGAAGAGGAAAATGTGTCTGCAGCCGTCGCCCACAACGAAATTAACGTTTTAATGTGATATCACATAATAAAGTTATAATGTGATTTTCATCGTGGACGACAGCTGCGGACACAGTTTTTAATAAAAGAAAAAACAAACCCACCGAATTATTAACGAGGCTGAGTGCAAATCGAGTACGCACGCTTTCACGCAGCGTTTCATTTGTATTGGGACGTCACCTTTTTGCTTGGTTGACGCCATGACTTGATAGTTTCAACTGCAGATATTCTGCGAAATTTGTTGAAAATCGCTAGTTTGATGCGTAAAATTTATAATATATTGAGGAATCAACATAAATGTCTCGAAGCATATTAAGCTATATCTGGGCTCGGGTCATAAACGTGAAGAGGATTTAGCAAGCCTAGCCCTCTGTCACGTTTTCTTAACCCGCCTAGATATATAGCTTAATTCATACATTTCAAGACATGTATTTTATTTTAATGACCCTTAATATGTGATGTTATATACTTAAATATGTCTGGATAATTTAATAACACTATAAAGATCACCATTTCCTCCTTTATCAAATAAAAAATAGCCATTATCTGACAAATCTGGGAAATTGGGCATACAAAAAACAACTTTGATAAGTCCCCTGGAACAAACCAGGAGGTAAAGGGGTTTTTTATTTGACCATTTGATGCCTTTTAGCAGTAACTGTAATATGTAGGACAGAAAAAGAAATCCCTAGGGCAGAAGGTTTAAAAAAATGTAAAAAATGTGCAAAAAAAGATACATTTCAAGCAAAAACAAACATTGTGGTAAAGATCTTTTTTTGTCATCTTAAACTAATAATTATATCAATAGAAATTCATGTAAAAAATTTCATTCAAAAATTTAGGGCAGAACAAATTAGGTCCGGCGTCGTTTATTGGTATCCTCTGCTCAGTTTTAAGAAAATTACGAAGAAATGTACTGTCTTTGACGTCACAATTACCCTTGTGAAAAAAAGTTTAATCTGAAAATGCTGTATATATTCTTAGTTTATGGGCATTTTTGTGTAAATAAATGCTACTGTACATTTGAATTTTCTGTGAAAAAAAAATCGCTTCAAACAGGGTAAAATATATTAACAGAAACTGTACCTAGTTCTTTACGAAAACTTTTAACTTCTGTTTTTTTAAGTAATCTGTGTTATGAAAATATTAAAATATCAAATTTATTTGCAAGTGTAATTGTATGACACAAAATTGTATTTATACAATACATCATTTTATCATAACATATCATGCAAAACAATGTCATTTCATGCGTAATGTAACATAATTACGCAATACAATATCAAATTATCATACGATATCATATTATATGATACAATATGATATTTTATGACATAAACGTATGATTTTTGATCCATATCATACATATCATAAAATATTGTATCTTAAATACATTACTTTATCATATTTTATAATAGTGTGCAATATCATATTTTATGATACTTTATCGTATCACATGATACACTTCAATTCCATTTTTTAAATTTCGTATCATATGATTAATTTCAAAATCATATCATATTCACCAATATCGTGTTATACAATACATTAGGGGTGTTATTTTTCTTCTTAAGAGCCACTCATTCAAATTCAATTAAAAAGGGAACTAGATGGTGCAACTCATTGATTACTCAATATTTTTTTTTCTTTTAATAAATTGACTTTAAAGGCGTATTTAGTAACATATCGATAAAAATAGCAATATACTTAGAGTCAGTTAGAATGTTGGCTTCCATATATCATGAGCCAAAAAAACTTTGAAAAACTAATACAGTACTTCAAAATTACCGTTTTAGACTCTTAAATTCATCAAAATGCGACATCCAAAAATTTCTCAATATTTTTTTAATTGCTAGGGTGTGCATTATAATAAACATAGATTTCATGATCTCTTTCTTACCATTTAATGGGGATACTGTGAGAAGCAGTAAACATACCCTCTTTTTGGAATTTTTAAAATGTTTCTCTGTTACGAGCAAATAAAATATTTAGATTCCTGCAGGCATTCTAAACATTATCGAAGATCTTCTTAAGCTTCTAAAAAAATATTGTGAATATTATGTGAAATAATTGCAAAACTGGTACAAAAGGAGACCAATAATCTAAATTCAGTTAAAGGATAACTGCACTTAAGGACATTAAAAAATTGCGACAAAACTAAATGTTAAACCTGGGCATATTTCTTTTAAATGTAGAAATCGCCAAAGTCCTAACTGCAATTTTTTGTAATTAAATCAAAATAGTTCATATTTATAAAGAACGAAGTTGTTTTCATAGGTAGGGATCATTACATTTTCTTGTATCTCCATAGGATAATGAGGACGCCCACATTTTTACTGACTTAATACATAGTCGGCGAATGTTTTTCTATTGTTCTCCTTTAAGTGTAATTGTATATTAATACATAAGCTTATGTTTAGAGGAGATCAATAGACAAACATGCGCTTATTGTTAAACAGACAAAACACTGTTTCTTCTTGCGTTTGCGTTCTCTGTTGTAAATGGTGTATTTCGACCTATTGACCTTTTGAATATTATAATTCACCACGTGATTTCTAGCCCCAGGTAACTTAGTGAATGCAAGACACCAATCGCGTGATGTTTAAGGTACATGTAGAACGCATTCTGCTGGGCGGTCTATGCTTATTTCAAATTATTCCAATCGAGTGATATTTACTTTATTTCTTAAAGATATCTTTGTAAGATTAACAGTTCTGTGCGCCATTGATTGATTAACTTGTTAAATCTTTTTCGAACACGTAAATTGTTGACATCAGTTATTGCTTTACGATCATCAATGGCTACTTGTGCTGGTGGATATTATGGGTTTTTTTCTCGAGAAAAAATAAGTCTCTTATATATATATAGAGAGAGAGAGAGAGAGAGAGAGAGAGAGAGAGAGAGAGAGAGAGAGAGGATGTTCAATTAAAGTACCGCTTTTCTAACCTTAGACTACTCATTACGATACTCAATAAAATACATGGAATATACAAAAACCCAATAACACAATCAAGCATCCTAGTATTTAATTGATTGACAATATTGTATCCATCACAAATAATTCACGTCTGGATAATACTGAAACAACAAATAAAATATTTTTTGGTTAAGTATTCAATTTTAAAACGCAAAGCAGTAAGATTTTGAAGGATTTTTTAATACTTTAGAACTATTTTTTGTCTTCCTCTCAAGGTTTCAAATGCTCAAAATGTGCAGACATTAGAAGTGTTCAAATAAACAATACAAACTCGGGTCTCGTTTTCACTGTTGGATCCTTGAAGTTGCCACCAAGATCCTCGCTATGCGAGACATCAACTAACGGAGAAGACGTAACGGGAGTGTCCATTGTCGATTGTCCCCAAAAATCATTAGGAGGTTCCCGTGATAACAGATGTGTTCATTACAATGGGGCGCTCGATATTTCAGTAAAGGTGAATCAAGGAGAAGGTAATGTTTTAAAAATTATTGAATGATATTCTCGCAAATATAATCTTTTCCAAAATTAATGAAGTGTTGAGAAATAGCCTTTGTAAAAAAATATGATTGATTTAATATTTTTTCAGTCAACGTTCGCTACGAGGGAACATTCAGGGATTGCCTTCTCGAATATATCAGTGCAAGTAGCTCCTGTGCGAATCAAATGTATACTCTTCCAGAAGATAGCAAACTACGTGCTGAAGCTTTATCAACCTCACCACACGATTTGACTCCATATTCCGTTACCGTTGATTTCAGTGGTGAAAAATGTGTCTCAGATGCCAACGGTAATTTCCCTTCCGAAGGTAAGTTAAGACTGCATACTAATTGTTAAAATGTACTGAGTTTTGTGATTGTCAAATTCAAAGTTGATTTTAGACCATATTAGAACTATTCTTAAAAAAATCTCTTCAGGTCTTAAATGTGCACAATGCGCAGATATAAGAAATGCACAAATTTTGAAAAATACAGTCCCGGATTTCACGTTGGATATTGGATCCTTAATTTTGCCATCAAACCGACAATGCGAGTCTGCCCAGGGTGTCTCAGTTGTTAAATGCCCGCAAAATTCCCCAAATGGATCCCTTGTTAATAGATGTGTTCATTACAGTGGAACGCTCGACCTGACAATTAAAGTCGGCACATCAGGAGAGGGTAAATTTCAATACATATATGAAAAGTATTCGCACCTATAACATTTATAAAAATGAATATCTTTACAGAAAATCGCACTAATGAAATATTTCATTTATCATTTTTGTACAGTCAAAGTCCGCTATGAAGGAACATATCGAGATTGTCTTCTGGAAAATATATTTGCTAGTGGCTCCTGTGCGGACCAGGTCACTGTTCTTCCATACGATAGCAAACTACGTGCTGCAGCGATATCAACTTCACCGTATGATTTGAGTACATATTCCGTCACCGTCGAATTCAACGGGAGAAAATGTGTCTCGGATAACCAAGGAATTTTCCTAGCTGTAAATAAATCCCCTTTGATCGTCGCAATGACCGGTTGTAATATGTTTGTCATTGTTGCTTCGTACATCATCAGTAAAGTGTATTCGTAATATTCTGCTTTCATTGAATAGTTAAAATGCTCTTTTAATTTATTATACGAAAACGATATTTTTTTTACGAAGTTTTTACCTAAGTATGATACGAAATATATTAATTTCTTTGAGAATTTGTACATCACATACCTGTGGTCGATTTTGAAAATTTGATAGATAAATTTTTAAAATTGCTAAATTTTCTCTTGTGTGGCAAGATGTGATTTTTTCCCTAATAATTCATAGGAAGAAGTGAAGA
The DNA here is from genome assembly GCF_963853765.1 of Magallana gigas. Taxonomy (NCBI): domain Eukaryota; kingdom Metazoa; phylum Mollusca; class Bivalvia; order Ostreida; family Ostreidae; genus Magallana; species Magallana gigas. The sequence continues at coordinate 34,623,926 of NC_088858.1, forward strand.
AATAAGAAGATAGTTTGTCTTGTCCTCAAGAAAAATAATGCTTAGTTATGCAAAATATATAATTCATGCGTGAATGAAATATTCCTTCAAACACGTTTTTCTCGTATCTTATGTCTTCCAAAGTCTTTCTTCTTTTTTACGTATTCGTGAGGGTTTAGAAAATAACTTGTGAAAAAAACCCACTAAAATCAGTTTTTCTCTTTTATTAAATGGTCAATTTATTAGTTTATCTGTAAATTTATATCTTTATATAAAGTCTTCATTATACATAAAAATCAGAAATATTTTTGTTATTAGAAGCATAAAAAATAATCAAAATTTCTTCAAAATATAAGAAAATGAGGAAATACGGGCTAATTAATATCAATTTTAGTATAAATATTTATTTCAATTAAGTACTTTAAGCTGATAGACATTCTGATATTCTATCATTTCATTGAAGAATAGAATCTTCAAATCTTAAACAAATGTCTACAGAACTATAAAGAGATACACTTATTTTTATCATCCTTTACGTTGAGAAAAAAGGTAGTGACCTTGACCCGACCTTTATGCAAAAGCAAAACAGTCAAATTTGACTAACCTGATAGAATCATTTGGTAATATGATCCGTTTGACTGTGTCAAAATTTCATAAATTTCTTGTTACAAGAAGTATGTTTGATAACGAGAAAATTCCTTATTAATATAATGTATTAAAATAATAGTAGGTACGTTTCTCGTGTAAAAGAGTAGAGAGTAATCGTATATTCATTTATCATTCACCTTCAACTGATTTATGAATCGTGCTTTGTATGCCTAATAAAAATGAGTTTAAAATTGGTATGATCTTAAATTCAATGAGATTTTTTAAATATTCGTTTGAAACTTAACCTGGCGATTTAAATGATTTGACGAATTCATTAATTATGCCTTAAATTAAAAAATATATATAATACAGTAACCTATACTTCACGCTGTTGACATTTCGTGCTGCAATTAGAAAGGTATTTAAAGGTTTCATTGAAAGGAAGTAAATTGTATTTTGAATCAAACTGTGAAAATAACAAGAAACTTAGAGACATGCAGAAATTAAAAAAAAGATAGTTTTTTTAGAAATATTTAAGCAGGAGTTACTTAGATTTATTCAATATTCAACCGATTTTTTTTTTCGAAAAAACTAGATGGCTTGACTTTCAGACCTGCTTTTTTGATTGACAAACACTAGTCAAAAGCGTCTTTTTTCATTTAGAATTGTTTTATTGTTTGAATTTCTGATAAATTTGTTAAAGCAATATGAACTGCAATTTTTATGTTGATTTTTTTTTTCTACGAGAATGTTGTTTTCTACTAAAATGACAAAAATACCATGGTTTTTAAATTTCTGTTAGCTTTATTTTTGTGGGAAAAGCCGTTAAAAGCCTTAACTGAAGCAAAATTGAATTATTGTCATCCTGTACATAAATTGATCTGCTATATGTTCTTTAATGATTTTTTAAGCTTATTTCTCATCAAAGTTTAAGTTACATGCAGATTTATCATACTAGCAGGTTTTTGCAGCAAACTTAAATTCCAAAAAATACAGCTCATATTGCTTAAAAGATTTGTCCAAAGAAGGCAACTCTTTGTATCATTTAAACAACAATGTTAATTTCTTCTTAATCTTAATTATGAACTCTTTTCAAACCTCTGCACCAGTTTTATCAAATTCATGTATCCTTGGTGTTTATTAACATCAACTGTAATGATGATTTGTCTAGTTGCCATATGTTTTACCTTCTCTGTGTTTTATGGCAAAGACTTATCAAAATTAGTATCTTTTTTCTCACCTAATCAGTACGTACTAATGTGTGACCTGTTATGCATGTTTAATTGTAAAACCCTTGTGTATATCTTCCATATAAATAATACATTCTTAAAATATTTCGCTTATTACCCCATTCTTTTTTTAACATGTTTTTACTCTCACTAATTAAAAGCATTTCTTTGCCACATAAATTGTGTGTTTTATTATAAATCAATAGTAAAACTTGCTATTAGCTGACTTATGTGATTTCTGGGTAAAAGAAAAACTCAAAAGAATCCTCGAAGCTTCGAAATACGAAACTTTAAGAGCAAAATGTATAACTTAAAATTTAAGTAAATCAACAAATTAGAATACGGATAACAATACATGGCTAAAACTGAAACACAATGATATTAACGACAAGGTGTGTTCCCAGGGCTGCGTCGGAGATCTTACCAGCTACTTACATTTGTACATATAGCTATCCATAGACTAGAGTAAGAGACACAATCTTGAACACTGCCCAGATTCACCCCCAATAATCACTAAAATCAAATTATCCGAATACGTTATTTTGATTTTTACTCTCATAATGTAACAAAATTAAGTTATTAAATAATGTATAAACGTACACAAATAAAATAAACAATAAACGAGAGAGAGAGGGAGAGAGAGAGAGAGAGAGAGAGAGAGAGAGAGAGAGAGAGAGACAAAAGGAGAGAGAGATGTATGTATGTTATGAAATTTATTTAGAAAAAATTTGGACACATTATATACAAAAATGAACAAAAATATAATTTTACGTACAAGTATTAAGCGCTGTATTTTTCAAATATGTAAATTCCTGAGCTTATGCGGAAAAATCATCTTGGTGGGTATAAAGGGAAATCGGGCTTTGTCTTTTTTTTCTCAAGGGCACGTTTGTATCAATACTGCCTTGCCAGTTTCTTTCATGAATAATTGTTGTGAAGAGAAAAAAAGTGAGATATAAGTTAGTATGGTACATTTATACCATACTTATGTCAACACGCAGCACAGCCCCCCCCCCCCCCACTTCTTGCAAAGTTAGACATAACCATTTGGCACATAGGATCAGGGAGGGTCCAGCCCCCCCCCTTTTATCGCAGCAAACATAATTTTTCCAAAATTTATCTTGAAAAGGTTTAAGTATTCAAAAGTTGGAGTCAATAGGTATACTAGCCGTCCCCTCCCCCCCCCCCTCACCCGATTAGGAATTTCATGATGCGTAAAAAAAATTGTTTTGGTAGGCAACAAATTTTTTTTGGAACTATAGGTATACCCCCCTCCCCCTCCGCAACGGATTAGGATTTTCATGATTTTAGGAATTAGGTTTTGGAGATTTTTTTTTTGGTTTTGCTTGTCAAGATTTCTGGGGATTAGTCCCCCTCCCCCCCCCCCCCCCCCCACACACACTTTCAATTTCCTTCCGACGCCACTGACACGTTTTTGAACAAGCACAAATGCATATCAAAATAGAGGCCATAGACGCTTGGTGCGCTCCGAAAATGCAGTCACTCACTAAAAAAGAATATGGATGCATATCATTTAGTTTCTTTCTTTAATCTAAGTAAATATTTTTGCAGTGTTGTACTAGAATAAAACAGCAAATTTTACATTTTAGTATGATTTTATCGCCCTTGCAAAAATGTTGAAAATATAGAGGTCTTTACGATGAAATTGGATGAAGTATTCTAGTTACAATGTTTAACAACCTTTACTGTTTTGCATCTGATCTTAATTTTTTAATTTGCATTATATATAAATAAGACATGCTAGAGTTTTGCTATTCGACAACGATAATCAAACGATTACGAGCAGACCGGTGATTTTTTGCTGTGATGGGTTTTCAATTTTTACATTGAGATAAACACGAATTATGGCTATTTTAACGTTTGAATTTGAAATGAAAGCAAACTACGTGAAATATTTATAGAGTAACAAGCTTTTTGAGAAAAAAAGAGAGAGAGAAAGAGACGGAGAGGCATTGGTTGCGATAAACTAGAAATAAAATGCAACCAATTTATTGAAAAAAGTCACAAGAATTGCACAATTTTCATAATTGATGCGTTTTCTTAGGAACAAGATTACTAAAATGTTGTTCGATTTTGTGTATATTTCATAATCTTTATCGTTCTTATGTGATAATATCTCAAAACTACAAAATAACTTAAACAAATGCATAGTTTCTTTCTTTTCCAATGTTATAATATCTCAATTATGTATTTATAAATTAATGTCTACAAAATGACAAAATACTAAGATGTGAGGCTAATAATCTTATTATTGTTAAAACCAAGGAATATCTAATCAAGACAACACAACATTGGTCGTTGCTTCATAAACTCAATTCTGCAGAGGGTCACTTTGTCTTTTTTGTCTAAGAAAAAAAAATGGTGGTAGCAACGTCTTCCACCTAATCCCTTGTTTCTACGTGTCTCAACACACACGTAAAAAATTATAATAACCTAAAATTTCTTGTCTTATCACATTTTTTTCCCACTGAAATACTGTAGATGTATTTTTTTCCACGGGGTCATAATTCCGCGGAATCACAATATCAATTTAATCCGCGGGTAAAAATTTACGCGGATTCTTTGAATAAAAAAAAATCATTTGAATAATTATTATTCAATTTAGTTCAGAGCGATTTCATTACCTAGAATTTGTCCAATTTTGGACTTAAATTGTAAGAACTGTTCACAGTGAACAGTAATTATCGGTTGTGCTCTGGTCGGTAGTCATTAGTTAGCCGTCAAGATGTTACGACACTGGCTAAAATCGTCTTGTGAAACACCACATCGTTTAAATTATGAGTTGATCAGTTTTATCAATTAAAAGTCAGAGCACCAAGGGATCTAAAAATTGCAGTAAAAACATGGGTCTTAGCGTGTAGTGGGTCATTGAATGACAGACCCGTCTGACACGTGCCGTTATCTCAAGCTGGGAGAAGTTTAAATTTCATGCAAGTAAATTTACAGAAAATTCAAATCCTTAGGAGATTAACTTATCTATTATGTGAATTCTCAATACAAATTTGTTTGACATTTTGCATAGATAAAAATGATATACATTGGGTACACGTATATGCAAGTGTTATATAATGTAGTAACTTCCGATTATCCTTATTCATGTAATGCCATTTCAAAATTTCATTCCAAAATGCACTTTAAGTACACTGGGAAAAAATTCCGTGGAAAATTTGTGCCCGCGTTCATAGCGTAAATTTATACAACGCGGACAAAAGTACGTCTACTGTATACATGTAGTTTAACCTAGATCCAGAATCGACTAATCTACTTTAACAGTCCGACCTATGATTAGAAGAAAATTATTCACATTCTATTTGAAACAGGAAACACTTTAAAAATAGATATCAATAGTGACAAAAAGGTCGGTATTTTTTGTCTTTCCCCCCGCTTAATCAGTAAGTAATGATATGTGATCTGTTAATTATGTGCAATATTAGAACCAGTGTATTTACATCTTCTTTATAGATAATTCGTTCTTAAAATATTTCATTGATTTCTTCTTTATAAAACATGTTTTCGATATAAACTGTGACTAATTAGGGACATTTCTTTGTCACACAAAGTGTTTGTCTTATTTCAAATTAATAGTAAACTTCAATTTGTTGCGGGCTGTCTGACGGGATGTTTTGGTTTTAAGAAAGTTCAAAAGAATTATTGAAATTTCAATATAAAATTTAAAAAAGCAAAATTTATGACATGAAATTCAGATTTCAATTAACGAATTAGAACACGGATAACAAAACATGGCTTAAGCTGAAACACAATGATTTAAACAAGTCGGTGCCCTGGACTGCGTAGGAGATAACAGCAGCTACCTACATTTGTAGCTCTCTGAAGGTGAGAGTGAGAGACACAATCTTGAAAGCAACGCATATATACCCCCATTAACTAACATCAAGTGTTTTTTCAGGCCATGATCAACGTTTTGATATACAATTAGTATGACAAAAGACTTCATTGCAAGTTTTAAAACTGATGCTGTATGAAACTGACTGCTGAAGATTCAGACAAAAAAGAAACAGTAATGGCTGAAAGTTTAGTATATCGTATTTCGAACAAGTGTTTTTTGTAAAAAACGTTACATTTTATCAAATAATCTTTGATATATATATATATAGAGAGAGAGAGAGAGAGAGAGAGAGAGAGAGAGAGAGCATTGAACGTGTCCACGTGGAAATTAACATTTTTTTCTGAAAGGCATACCTATGCCAATCCCAGTTTGCCATTTATCAGGGACAAACAATTGCATTGTCAAGAGAAAAGTAAGACTAAAGTTTATATGGTACATTTTATATTTTCAGAACACCATGTTGAACATGCACAAAGGCATAGCAAAATAGAGACGATAGAAACTTGGTGTGCTCCGAATTGCAGTCACACAGTATAAAGGGATAAGGATGCATATCATGAAGTTTATTTCTTTAATTTGAGGAATACTTTATCAGTACTGGGCATTGAATAGAACAGCAAAGGACTATGTGCGGTTTTATGCATTTTTTGCCTCTCGAATCAAAGTGTTAGAAAGAGCTTTAAAAATAAGGTGAAAGATAGTTAAAATCATATTGGAAATAAAGGTGTAAAAGGTTATCACCACAGTGACGTCATAATGTACAAATGACGTCATGAAGATTGGATTATTTTGATAAATTGAAGTTTGGTAGCAAAATATGGGTGTTTTCCAATGGTTTTTCGACTGGGAAACATCGAGCGCAGGCTTGCTCAAGTACCTTTTTTTTTAGTATAATGTGTATAACTATCTGAAGAAAACATATGTAAAAATCGTTCTTAGCAGACCTGCGCTCTATATTTCCGAATGCAAAATATAAAACAAAAATGAGAATATTTTCCTTTGTTTGCAAATTTGCGGGAATTAGGTCATTTAGGTGACGTCATAGACAAACAGCGATTAAGCAATGATGACTAAAATCAAGATGAAAGTTATAGGCGTCCACTGTACATTGATTTGTGAAGATTTGAATTTATACGACACTATTTAAAAATTGGTTAAAATTTGGGCAGATATTTGACCATACCGCACTTCGTCCTTTTTCCTGTTCGTACGTTTTACTGATCTTGTAAAATTGTAAAAATTCTGAAGCTATACTGATGAAATTGGATAGTTATTCTAGATATAACATTGATTTAATTAGTTGGGTACCCTGATATTTGCACATTTTAGTTAATTCACACTGTTTGTATATGACCATAACGTTTTAATCTGTAAGATATTCAAATGAGACCTGCTTTTTTATTCCTATTTCATGGCGGCTTGGAAGGGCTAAATAAAATCAAAGTACTGAAAGCCGGTCTCCTTGGTGTGTCTTTATGCATGTTGTGTAGTAAAGACTGAAAATCTCTCTCTCCACCTCTCTCTCTCTCTCTCTCTCTCTCTCTCTCTCTCTCCTCTCTCTCTCATGCTTTTAATGTCGGCAAAGTGTCAGAGAGCGACCAAATTTTGTAGGCGGCTATAAACAAAAATATGTCTGTCTACTAGAAAAGTGTTCAACAGTTGCTGTCTTGAATTTTGCACCAAGCGTTTTATTTTCAATCCCCATTTTTTCAACGCGCAGAAAAGTAGTTCATGGAAATTCATGCGCATTGTATGTGTCCGAAAATGCATAGTCTTGTTTTTAAAACACGTTAGTAATAAGAAAAATAAAAAAGATTGACAAGTCTTTAGAAATAAAAAACAAAACAAAATGCCAACACTTTTGACAAAACGTGGCTTTTTGTGTAATTATTTGGTATAGCGGAAGATGCCAACACTTTTGACAAAACGTGGCTTTTTCTGTAATTATTTGGTATAGCGGAAACTTTTACTTTGACGCTGTTTTGGTTTTTTGTTTACTTTTGAAGTTGTGCTATTTATAGTAATATTTGCGGTTTGCCTGCCTACAGCCAGGACTCTGCTTTCAGCAGAGCCCGGCTAAGAATATATAAATCTTATTTGTTTGGACAAATAAGTTATTTGTTCGCACGAATTATCTACTTGTTCGAACGAATTAGCTATTTGTTTGGACGAATTAGGATTTGTTCGGAGGAAAAAAATATTTGTTCGGGCGAAATAGGATTTGTTAAGACGAATCAGCTATTTCTTCGAACAAATGAGTTACATGTTTGGGCGAATTGGGATTTGTTTGCCGAATTAGCTATTTGTTCGGACAAATAAGTTATTTGTTCGGACGAGTTAGGACGAATGAGCTATTTTCGGACAAATATGTTATTTATTCGGACGAATTAGTTTATTAGTAAATATTTTAATGATCATTACACACACACACAAACACAGAGAGAGAGAGAGAGAGAGAGAGAGAGAGAGAGAGAGAGAGAGAGAGAGAGAGAGATATTTCATAATCAAGGATACGTAACCCCAACCCTTCCCCTTTTGGACGAATATATTTTGTTCCTTGGGGACAATATAATCGATGTTACCCTCAACCCAAGTCGGTATTTGTTTATTGTCTCTTTTTTGATGATACTATATTGTACTTTATCTTTTTTTAGCTCACCTGAACTGAAAGCTCAAGTGAGCTATTCTGATCACATTTTGTCCGTCGTCCGTCCGTCCGTCTGTCTGTCCGCCTGTCCGTCCGTCCGTCCGTCCGTCCGTCCGTCTGTCCGTCTGTCTGTCTGTCTGTCCGTCTGTAAACTTTTCACATTTTGAATTTCTTCTCTAAAACCACTTAACCAAATTCAATCAAATTTGGCTCAAAGCATTCATATGGAAAGATGAAAATAAATTGCAGAAATGAAAGAAAAATTTTCATTGAAAGCGGAGAAAACCTCAAAACTGTAAAAAAAAAAAAAAAAGGGGGGTGCATTTTAAAAAATCTTCTTCTCAAGAACTACTGAGGCAAATTCAACGTAATTTAGCATGAATAATCCTTATGGGAAGGAAAATATAAATTGCAAAAATTAAGTGCTAATTCTGTTTCAAATCTGAGTTATGACGAAAATAATAATAAAGGAAAGGCGTGTTTCAATCAGTTTAATAGCTTCGGGTTCGGCATCCGGTAAAATGGGTAGGCAAGACTTGGCCTGGGCAAAACAAAAGATTGGCAGTTATTAATCTGCTAATCTCATTAAAATTTCAAGACATTTGATGGACCAGTATATTTGTATTCGCTGTAAATATTGCTGCAAAATAATGCGTATTTGGAATTGACGATTGCCGATTTGCCCCGGCTTTTATTTAGCCACGGCCCGGGTTTGCATACCCATTTTACCAAGACTCGTATTCCATAATTCTAAAACGAGGTTCTTTGTTTACAGCAGCCATGACACTATATGATTAACCGGTTGATCTGACAATGATGAATTTGTTTGTTGTGCAACAGTTCGTGTACGAAGGGAATCTTTGAAACATGCAAAATACATTGGTGCCGATTTTGTGAAGTAAATTGAGGCTAAATATTTCAATGCGTTGACAGTTTTCACATATGACGGTGTTTTAAGCTTGTGATTTCGGTTTGGTTTTCATTTATGCTTTGCGTTAACCTGGGAACTGTCGCTTGTATTTCCTGATTTTTACGTATCAAATCAAATAGAGACTTCGGTAAATCAAACAGTTTGCTGTTTACCTGTGCAAATTAAGCAACATCTGATGTATGAAGAAAGAACTAAAATGCAATTCATTCAGGCTATCGGTAATTCGGTATCATCTTTTGCGTAATGGCAGAATAATGCAATTTGTTTTGTTGAGATACTCGGCATTTTCTCGAGTTTATTCAGTTTAGATAGAGTTTAATATTGCTGACGGAAATATGTAGGTATATACATGTATATGATTCATTTTGAAAAATAAATTGTGTTCTTTATTTGTTATAGTGCATGTTTCTTGTGTTTAATTGCTTACAATTTCTATTTACTTACCATATTTGAGTGTTAAGCTTCGAATTATAAGCAAGATACAGAGATTTGCTCACAATTCTATGTTTGTACACAGATCTGAGGCCATTCGTTTTTTTTCCATTTTAAATGCCGAATAGGAAAGACCAAGTTAAAAATCTTAAGCTGCATGAATGTAATAAACTCATGTGAACAAAATATGTGTCAAACCTAGCAAACTTTTGAGCTCATCTTGCTTATAATTCTACAATTGACGCTGAAATTTTGGTTGATCATTAGAAATTCTATATGAATAAGAGTATGTTAAATACTTGTACACAAAAAAATAATGATATGCTGTATAAAACTACTCTCTGGGGTCCCCTCTTTATACAATGAATAATGTGAAATGTGAGTTAATCAAAACGATATCGTTAAAACAGTTTCCATAATTCTGACACCTTTCTGTTGCGGGGATAAAAGAATTATCGCTATTCCTAAGAAAATATTACAGCGGAAAATTATCCTGGTTTGTAGCCATTTGTTATTTTTGAATAAAAATGAAAATAATGGGTGGGCCATAGTTAATTAGAGGGATGTGCCTGTCAATACGGTAACACTGATTTTTATAGCTCTTTAACATGTCACGTGACAACATTTTTTATTCCAGTGTATTCATCAATCAAGTGTGAGTAAAGTTATAAAAGTCAAAAAACTATTAAATTAAAAAAAAATACAATAACTAGTAAGTATTTGAGGAAGAAAATGTACCTATATGCTCTCATATATTTTGATCGCTTTATCAAGTGGGGGAGGGGGCAGAATGAAAATACAGGGAATTAGAAGTTATATAACAGTGTATTCCTACCAAATATTTAGTTCTATATCTTGCATAGGATTTTCTTATTCTGTGTAAAAAGAGTATTTCATGAAGGTACAATGTCAAAGATTACGTGTACGCAAAAATAAGTGTAAAATTCGAATACTTTACAATATTTATTTTTTTTTTGTTATTCTACCGAGGGCTATATGGCACAATATCTTTTGAACGCCCATTGTTGCTCAGGTGAGCGATGTGGCCCCTTGGGCCTCTTGTTCTTACCTTTGTATCAAGATAACGCAACTCCAATTTATAATAAGAAGTTTATGTTTATCATGCATGGATCTAGAGGGGGAGGGGGATGCCAGCTACAGGCATGTACATGAATACATGTTTATACCCCACATTTTACTGTGTAAACAATGTAGATAACACTTCGCCGCTCCATTGAACATAAATCGCTCTTATCATCGCAGTTCCAATGAATACAGATCGCCGTTACTAAATTTCAAATCGGTCTTATTTTTAATATTCATTTTTTGGCAACATTATTGGGGCGACTGCTGCCTTTGCCGCCCCTGTTCCAACACCCTTGGCATATCAGTGACTAGTACATATACTTGTATAACATTTGGGTGTTATCATTTGAAGGGAAAACGTGATCCAGGAAATGGGTGGCTTGATCACAGACCCTTTCCCCTTTCAAAATCTACATCATTCCCAGATAAGTCTTCTAAAGTACTCATTAAAACAATGTTTTTATATACAAATGTAATTTATTCGTCCGAACACATAACTAATTTATCCGAACAAATCCTAATTTGTCCGAACAAATAAATTATTTGTCTGAACAAATACCTTATTCGTCGCAACAAATCCTATATTATCCGAACAAATCCTTATTCGTCCGAACAAATAACTAATAATGCGAACAAATAACTAATTTATGCGAACAAATCTTATTTTGTTCAAACAAATTCTAATTCATCTCAACAAATCCTTATTCTGAGTGAAAGAAAGAGACAGGCAGACAGATAGATAGACAGAGTTATGATGATGATATTATGATGCTAATTGTACTCTTCCGACAAAAACGTAAAAAAAAGTGTAAGAATAGAGAGAAGAGGTCAGGAAAAAATAATTGATTGCTCGTAAACCAATTATAAAGTGTGAAGTATGAAATTGCAATTAATTTATTTCAAAATACCGTTAGAACTGAACAATTTTGATAATTGATTTCCTTAGGAATGAGATAAGTAAAGTGTTGTTAATTTTTTGTATCAATTTCATAATCTATATCCCTTTTAATGTGATAATATATCAAAATTATTTTTTTTTTCAAACTAAATAAAGTATCTACAAAATGACACAACAGTTGACTGCATAATTTGTTTTTTTTGAAGTATGAAGATAGCAGTGTCTTCCACCTAATCCCTTGTTGCTACGTGCCTCATCACACATGTACATTTTATGTTATGGGAAAAATATTACAAAACATCTTTAATATTTCGCTTATTTTCTTTCCATTATTGATTTTCCTCTGAAAAATACATGTAATTTAACCAATATCCGATATCAACCAATCTTCATTTACAACCCGTTCACTGATTAGGAAAAGATAAACTTTGAAAACAGAGACCACTTAAAACTTAAGAGTCGTTTTTGTTCTGTTCTCATTTGTATGACATTTGAGAGTTAATGACCAACCATTTATCTCGTAATAATGGTCAATAATAATATATCAAATATTTAGCAAAGAATAGAATTAGCTGAGTATTCTTTTTTTAAATTATAAACAATTAATACAAATAAAATTTTACGAACGATGATTTGTACAAGTCACAAGAACAATTCATGTGTTCCGCCCAGGGATAAAGCAAAACAGCATTCAATGACAATATAATCTTTCTAATCGTATGTTATTACATATATGATCTTTATGATAGCTAAATAAAGCAACAATGACGATTGACGTTAATTCCGAACGAAAGTGACGTCACTTAAGTAACAATTTTTATCAGGATCAAAATATTGGTGGATGAGGTATGCATATGCCTATAAAAGGCGGATAAGATACTGAAAAATTATAATATCAACAAATCCGATATTTTTTTTCTTCAAAATATTCCAATTAATGTATACTTAACAAAACATCGATCTGTAGTCCTTAACCATGTCAAATACATATATGTTGATTTAAACGGGCGCATTCGCATTAAAACCTCCAAATAACGTAAATTATTAGAACTTTCACGATTTTGATTAATAGAGTGGGTCATTGCTTCATATTTTTGTCATAGTCTTACTAAAGTCTGATGGAAAACAAACCGATTTTATTCAACATAATCGTGGAGAGATGATCCACTATACACATCAAATATATCATTTTGTATCTTAACAATCGAACGCTTTAGAAAAAATAATACCATAAGTTTATAAATTGGTGACCAACGACGCATATAGCGTTTAAAGAGCGCCTCTATTGTGACTGAAATTGGCCGATGGTTAAAGCACAATCCATTACTAAAACATACTGATGTACATATATACTTCTGGTCTTCAATAATTTCGTTATAATGAACTACAACCCTAATGTTTTGTCTAAACCTTTCATACCTTCATTCCATAAATCAAAGGTGTCAATCTATACGCCAAGTATCCGTACGCTTCAGTTTACGGACTATTTTATTTGGAAACAGATTTTTATATCTTATTTTGTCTCATATATCCGGAATTTTGTGTTCCAGATCCGAAGGGTCTGATTTTACCACAAAACACTAGTAAACTGTAAATTTTGCTTCCTCTTATATTTTTTACCCGTTTTTAGCTCACCTGAACCGAAGGTTCAAGTGAGCTTTTCTGATCACCCGTTGTCCGTCCGTCTGTCTGTAAACTTTTTATATTTTCTACTTCTTCTCAAAAACCACTGGGCTAAATTGAACCAAATTTGGTACAAAGCAACCTTATGAAAAGGGGATTATAAATTATTAAAATAAAGGGCACAGTCCTTTTCAAAAGAAAGATAATTGCCAAACAGTGAGTATAGGGTGCGTGTCTATAAAAATCTTCTTCTCAAGAACCACTGCACCAAAAATGCCAATTTTTACACAAAAGCTTGTATATATAGGGAAGATTCACAATTGTAAATATCGTGGCCATCGGACCAAAACTGGGGCCACAGGCGGGGTTCAAAGTTTAACATAGAAATACATAGGAAAATGTTTAAAAAATCTTCTTCTCAAGAACCACTGCACCAGAAATGCTAATTTTTACACAAAAGCTTGTATATATAGTGAAGATTCTAAATTGTAAATATCGTGACCCACGGACCAAAACTGGGGCCACAGGCGGGGTTCAAAGTTTAACATAGAAATACATAGGAAAATGTTTAAAATATCTTCTTCTCAAGAACCACTGCACCAGAAATGCCAATTTTTACACAAAAGCTTGCATATATAGTGAAGATTCTAAATTGTAAAAATCGTGACCCCGGACCAAAACTGGGGCCCCAGGCGGGGTTCAAAGTTTAACATATAAATACATAGGAAAAATGTTTTCATGACTTTTGTTCCATTTATTCAACTAAATTGTGCACCAAAAAACCCAACTGTGTCTCCCTGATTATTGACAACTCATTGCATAAGTATATCAGGTTGTTTTATCAAGAAATGACAGATGAATACGATAAGGTATAAAAATCCACTAAATATTATTTTAGTTTATCGCTTACATTTAATTTGGATACCATGCCCGATAAAAATAAACATTATTATGTAAATTGATTTGTAATCGGGCACGGTCTCCAAAATAAATGTAAGCGATTAATTTATCTTGTGATTTTGTTGCAATATTGCAGCTGGTTTGGTTGAGCATTATAGATACGGCAGATGAACGCACGTGGTGTGGATTTATTTATAAACAACCATACCATAGATAATCTTGTTTCACACGGGAATTAAATTTAAAAAGAAAGCATGTTTTATTATAATTAGGGAAACACAGTTAATGTGTTTCCCTCGTATACAAATGATAAACCCGTAAAATTTGCTCAAAGAGTGTTTAAAGCAGAAAGAAGATAATCTATTTTTTAAACTTTGAAATTTCTTCGACTTTTGTAACCATGATGAGTTCTGATTCATTGTATTACATATGCATCACTACGTATTTTATAAGGAAATATACTGAGTATACAATCACATGGTGATGTTAAAATTGCATATAAAGATATAGTTGCATATTGTGGTATTAATGTACTTATTGTACGTACGACCTAACTCAGACAGCGCGTGTACGGATCTCTATCTCGCGGGATCCCTGGTCGAGGACAGATGTGTCCCGGTGCATGGCAAGGGCTATTGTGAACTCTTGTTGATGAACCCATGTTTTATGTGTATTTGTATGTTGTCTGCTGGCAATAAATACTATAATATGTACGAATATAGTTACACAAAATATTTTTAGTCTGATATTATTTGATATACGACTATTGGTACATAAATTTAAATTAATGATACCTATTTTAAAGAAAATGTCAGCTCGTGGCCTTTGTGGGCGTTTGATATGTATAATGAAGATTCTAAATTGTAGAAATCGTGACCCTCGGACCAAAACTGCAGGCCAAGGCGGGGTTCAAAGTTTAACATAAAACTACATATGAAAAATGTTTAAAAATTTTCTTCTCAAGAACTACTGCACCAAAAATGACAATATTTACACAAAAGGTTGTATATATAGTGAAAATTCTAAATTGTAAAAATCGTGACCCCCGAACAAAAAGTGGGGCCCCAGGAGGGGTTTAGATTTTAACATATATAGGAAAATGTTTTAAAATCTTCTTCTCAAGAACTATAATGCAACTGTTTGGGATATTACTATGCATACATGTACATCCTTAAATAATGTAGATTCTAATTTGTAAAAATCGTAACTCCCTGACAATTGATGGGGCACCAAGAGGGGTTCAAAATTTAAACATTTTAAAAAAACATAAAGGTAACGTTTAAAAATTTTCTTCTCAAAAACTACAATGTTATAGTTTGTGGAATTTCTATGCATGCATAGTTGGCTTATGTAGATTCCTAATTGGTAAAATCGTGACCCCCGGACCAATACTGGGGCCCCAAGAGGGGGTCAAAGTTTATTATAGAAATATAAAGGTAACATGTTAAAAAATGTTCTTCTCGAGAACTACAATGCTTCAATTTGTGAGATTACTATCATGCATACAACCTTGGATAATGAAGTTTCGACAGTTTTAAAATAGTGACCCCTGGACTAATACTGGGGAGCCAAGATGGGTTTAAAGTTAAATGTAGAAGTATACATGGAAAATGTTTAAAAATCTTCTTCTCAAGAACTACAATGCATCAATTTGTCAGATAACCTCGTAAGCATCCTCAAATAGTGTAGATTCGAAATTATAAAAGCTGTGACCTCAATCTAATACTGGGGCCCCAAGAGGTGTTCAAAGTTTGGCATAGAAATATAGAGGGAAAATGTTGAAAAATCTTTTTCTAGGGAACTACAGTGCTTCAGCTTGTGAGATTACTATGCAAGCATCCTTAGATAATGTAGATTCCAAATAATTAAATCTTTAGCATTGGACTATAACTATGGCCCCAAGAGGGGTTCAAAGTTTAACATAGAAAGATATAATGAAAATGTTTTTAAAAAGTTTTTCTCGAGAAATATCATGCTACAGTTTGTGAGATTACTAGGCAAGGATCCTCAAATTGTGTAAACTCTAATGTAGTGGAACCAAGAGTTATCTTTCTTTATGTTCTGTACAGTCTGAGAGTTATTCCTCTTGAAGTGGAACTCTTCTACGTTCATTTTTTAGGCTGTGTACGTGCTTTCCCACCGCAGTGCTACACATTTTCATTCTTATGTTACTATTTATGTTGTTCGAGTCAACCATAAGCCTCGGACCAATACTTGGTCCCCAGAAAAGGGTTCAATGTTTAAAATAGAAAAAGCATATGCTACGAAATGAACTGCTGTTCAGGTGAGCGATGTGGCCCATGGGCCTCTTGTATGACAATAAAGGTCAAAGATATCGATTACAAACTGTCATTCAAATTAATATGAAAACAAATTCATCAAAACATAAATAGATATGGCAGGTTTCATAATTATTTATACTTAAAACGATCAGAAAATTTAATTTATTTCTCTTTAATATCTAGTGAATTATTTTAAAAAAAATTGAAATACACAAAAAAATATCTCGGAATACTTCCAAGTAAACGACAACAAAATAATTGAAACCTTTCCAAATCCAACGATATTATAAAAAATCATAGCATCAATACAACGAAAGGTTCCCATAAGACATATTCATAGCAATTATTTAATGCATTCGGTGCAAATTGACGAAACACTTAAAGGGACATGGTAACGATTTTGCTCAAATAATTTTTTTCAGATTTTAATATTTACAATTCTTCAGTAAAGCATTTGTAATAGGCAACCAAAATTTTAGAGCCATTCGTTGAGTTATAAGC
This sequence comes from Magallana gigas, assembly GCF_963853765.1. NCBI lineage: Eukaryota > Metazoa > Mollusca > Bivalvia > Ostreida > Ostreidae > Magallana > Magallana gigas. Next base: position 34,640,890 of record NC_088858.1, read on the forward strand.
GGGTTACAGAGCTTACAATTCTTCGCTATGTAAACAAAGGTTTTGTTAACATTTTCAATATTAAAGTAAAAATTCTAATTTTAGACCTGAAATGAATGACTTAAACGTTAGGAACTGTTTATATATGCTTAAAATGAATAAGAAGATCTACAAATCCGCTCAAGAAAGATTTTTTGCAGGTATATTGAACCCATGTAAACAAAAACAAGGCACGAGCCTTGTTTACAAGCCAAAAAATTGTGAGCTCTGTATCTTGCTTCTAACTTAATTACTAACTCTTAAATTCCATTTGATAACTAGAAATATATTTCTAAAGCATTGTAAATAAAAAAAAAATAGAATTTGACCAAAATCGTGACCATGCCCTTTTAAATAACTTTTCCATGGTTAATTATCAAACTCAACATCAAAACATTCACAGAAATCACTTACAACTAGTATGTCATTTAAAATGACGTCCCATTTGAAATAAATGGTAGCTGAAGTTTCGCGACAACAAAACTTTGAGTTGTATCTTTGTAGCCACAAACCAAGTCAATTGGAAAATGACATGAATGTGTAAATTTAAATATTGTCTCCAGTTTGAAAAACTGGTGCAAGTTTATCAGTTATCTCTTACATTTTGAACTTTTTCATTTAAAAACAGGTAACAGAAAAATAAAAAATTTTTTTTAATCACAAATCAGTTAAAGCTTCTGAGGAAAGGTAAGTACTAGAGAAAATGAAGACTACAACTCCAACAACAAAACGACAAAATAAATATGTAATAAGTCAAATTTTCAACGAATGAAGGTCATTATTAATGAATGCATCCACTACCAACCAGCTATGTGTATCTGCAAAAATGGAAGAACAGTTGCCCTCGATGGATATTTTGAATTGCCCCCCAAATCTCTCAAATAGCTTCAAGGAATTAAGATGTAATTATTGCAATGTGACCGTCGAAGTGTCGATTAAGTTGAGAGGTTTATATGACGGTTCTTATCAATTTTTTAAACAAAAACAAGTTTCCAGAAAAACCATTCTAAATTAAATTTGCTTATTATAAACTGTTTCTTTTTAAATCTATATTTTACAGTGGAAGTCCGCTACGAGTTGTCTCCCTGAAAATGTCATTAATAGTGGCTCCTGTGCAAATCAAAATTCTGTTCTTCCATCAAGTGTTAAGTGACTACATTCTTTGAATGTATTACCTTTAAATTACAGGAGTCTTTTGGTTGGATCCTCTGCTATCGTATCGTGCATTCAGTGGTTAAAAAATGTGTATGTAATAGAAACAGCACTTTCCCTTTTGTTAATAGATCCGCTTCAAAGCTGCGTTGCTAGAATGTATTATGATTGCCAAAATTGCATTGTTCGATTTCGTTATCTGTAGGAAATTTCGTAATAAGTTGAATTTTTTCATGTCGAAGATCAAATTGTTTCGTCGTCTAAGTTAAAACCATAATATAATGATAATAATACAATGTACACAAGATAATAATTGGAAAGTGGCGAACTTAAACACGTTAAAGCCTTCCGCTTTGAAACGTTGGCTTTTACGGTATTTTGTACTTATACTTCTGGGACTTTTAGTTCTGGGAGTAACTCATCAAAATGAGAGAGAGATTTATTTGCATTTATTTTTCAAATTGAGGACACATAGATATGCCATTTAATTAAGTTGATCACACAGATCAAAGCACACGTTTTAGTGGTTAATATAACTTATTAATAATTGTCATATTTACCAGACGCGTTTTTTGTCGATGACATTGATTTAGACTGGGTCTGTAAATCTGTCTTTTTAACGATAGAACATTTTATCTAGCTTATGTTATACTCCCGGCGTCAGTGTCAGCTTCCAAACCTGGTTGAAGTTTTTGGAGTAGCTAGGTCTTAAGTTATAATTACTTGTGCTATCTTCACCAAACTTGCATGGGTGATGCATCTGGACTTATGTATGATACTTATGGACTTTAAAGACTTGGATGCCGAATCTGGAATTTCAGATGGAGGAGGTTAGGTGTTTGGGCCAGGTTAAAGTTTTAGGGGCAGGTGCCCTTTAATGGCAATATCAAAGTTACTACTGGTCATAACTTCACTAAACTTGGATGATGCATCTTGTGAATCTGATACACCTCACGTACAGCCTGGTATGCTGAATCCTAGGTTTTAAAGCTGGATGAGGTTAAGATTTTTGGAGCTGGTGAAAATTTTTGGAGCAGGTGCCCTTTGATGACCATATCACATTTACTACTAGTCGTAACTCCACCAAACTTGCATGGTTGTTGCATCTTGTGATACATATACACTCCACATGCAGGCTTAGATGCTGATCATTTGAGCCATTAGTTTCGGATGGTGGAGGGGGTTAATGTTTTTGAGCTGGTCACATGTTCATTTATGTGCTAGTACATGTAATATTGTCCACCACATCATTTTTCATTAACGTCAATATATTGTACACATGATTGTCAGGATATCAATGTCGATTTATCCATAATTTATTCAGTTGGGCTCATTTAATGTTTATAATGTTGATAGATGAAGTATTCTTTTTGTCCATTGTGTTAATTTTTCAGGATCAAAATCTTAACATTAACATTTCTTTCATATTTTTGCTCAATTTTTAAGGGTAACACTACAGATAGATACTGTTAATTTTTTCCTTCCAACGTTTCTCAATTTTTAAAGGAAAAAAAAATTGAAATATACTTTTTATCTGACATTAATGCTCCGTCAATTGTTTTAAGTTTTTGCGGTTAAATTATCGATAAATCAGAAATTTTTAGTTCTGTAAATTGAGCCCGTTGTTTGGGGTTACAATAACGTTAATTTCTTTTTAATCGAATTATAAACTATTTTTAAATTTCTACAATGGTTTTATTAAATTTATCTATTTTGGTATTAAGTAACATCAAATGTCATGGGGATTTGCCAAGATGCCATATGTTTACCATCTCTGTATTTTGTGTCAGAGGTTTATCAAAAAATTATTCTCACCATATCAGTACGTAATAATGTGTGACCTGTTATGCATGCTGAAAATTAGAACCAGTTGTGTATATCTTAAAATAATTCGCTGATTTTCCCTTTTTTGTGAAAAAAAAATGTTTTAGATATTTACTGTCACAAATCAAATACGTTTCTTTGTCAAAAAGTTGTTGGTTTTATTTCAAATCAATAGTAAAAATCAATTTTTTATAATGTTGTCTAATGTGATTTCTAATTAATATAAAAGCTCGTAAGAATCCTCGAAGCTTCAAAATATAAAATTCAAAGAGCTAAATTTATAACTTAAAACTCAATATTTAAATCAACAAGTTAGAATAAGGATTACAATACATGACTAAAGCTGAAACACAATGACTTAAACGACAAGTTGGGTCCCCAGGGCTGCGTAGAAGATCATAGCAAATACCTACATTTGTAGCTCTCCGTAGAGTTAAATACACAATCATAAACACGAACATATGAAGAGAGAGAGAGAGAGAGAGAGAGAGAGAGAGAGAGAGAGAGAGAGAGAGAGAGAGTTTGTGTGTGTGTGTACACTGTGCTTGAAGGTGGCTCTATACACCACTTTTTGATGACGCAGTACGCTAAAAAGTAAATCTGGAAGCATGCAATTCCGGTACTGGCTGATTTAAACTGAGGCGAATTCAATGGGAACCGCTCTTTTCAAAAATTTGTTGAATGAATAGATTTAATTTGATAATTGGAAAATTCATTACTTACAAGTAATGTGGTATGTGACACCTTCACGTTGTGTGGTACAAACCAGTAGGTCATGAGTTCGATTCCCGTTGAGAACAACAAATATTTTAACTTTCCAAAAATTTCTAAAACGCATTTTTTGGTTGAATTCCGTGAAAGAAAATTCTAAACCGGTGAAAATATTTCAATTATAATATACTTTAATGGACTTTAATATCGACACCTAACGGGGATGAGAGGGTTGCTTTGAATTTCTCTCAGGTTGGGATTCATAAATCCTATTAGCCTAATCAATGTTCCCCTTTATTTATTTGACTTTGTTTTGCATTAAAGCGAATATATTTACTTATACAGGGCGAAGTCTATAATGAAATATGTATGTATTTATCATTCCAACATTATATTTAGGAAATTTTCTTCAACTCAGAAATGAAAAGTCCCCAAGGTGTTTGGGCCTTGGGATTTAGGAACGATAACCCTTACCTGAGGAACTTTCATACCAAAAAAAATTTAAAATATTTTTTGTGTTTATTTGCAGTGGTTTTCATTCAATTTTTTATGTCACATTTATTAAAATACATTTTCTTATAACATCAAGTAACTTTTTCAGATGATTTGTCAACAGAGTAAGAAAATATGAAAAATTATGTTTTGGGGAAATACTAAAAAAAATTGCAATAATAACATTTTTGAATGTTAAGAAGTATCAATTTTTTCTTTATGTGTCCGAAGGAAATATCCATCATATGACAAACAAATTTCTCTCAATTTGTAAATAGCTGTCTTTTTAAAAAATATTTTACAAAAACACGAAAAAACATTAAAAAATTCTTTAAAAATATCTATAGTATCCCTATCATCATTTTAATATTTGATAAGTATATGTTTTGTGGTCTTCTATTGAAAATTGGAATAAATTGTGGGTGTATAGAGCCACCTTAAGGGAAATTGGGCTTTGTCGTGTTTTTTATGTTTTTGAACAGGTACAAATGCATAGCAAAATAGAGGAAATAGAAGATTGGTGTACTCCAAAAATGCAGTCACACACTAGAAAAGGATAAGGATACATATCATTAAGTTTCTTTTTTAGATTTAAGTAAATACTTTTTCAGTATCGTACTAGAATAAAAAAGTACATTTTACATTTTAGTATAATTTATTTCCCTTGCAAAATGGACAAAATTCAGAGGTCTTAACGATGAAATTGGATGAAGTACTCTAGTAACAATGTTATTTTACTCACACTGTTTTGTACCTGATCTTAACGTTTTAATCTGCATAATTTTTAAATGAGACCTGCTTGAGTTTTGCTATTTCACAACGATAATCAAAAGATTACATGCAGACTGGTAGTGTTGTTTTGATCAGTTTACAATTTATATATAAAAATTAATACGAAAACGAAACATGGCTATTTTAACTTTTGAATTTAAAATGAAAGCAAACTACGTATAATTCGTATAATTTTTTGAGTAACAAGCTTTTTAAAAGAGAGAGAGAGAGAGAGAGAGAGAGAGAGAGAGAGAGAGAGAGAGAGACGTACGGATATCAGACAGACAGACAGCTATGATGATGATGTTTTAACGATGCTTATTGGACCCTTCCGGCAGAATCGTTCAATGGTGTAAGAATAGAGGGAAGGGGTTTGGTTAAGATACTTGTAATTGATGATTGCAATAATTTGTGAAATAAATTGCGATCAATTTATTGAAAAATGACATAAGAATTGAACAATTTCCATAATTTATGCGTTTCCTTTGGAATAAGATTACTAAAATTTTGTTCGTTTTTGTATAAATTTCATAATCTATATCCCTCCAATGTGATAATATCTCAAAATAAGTGTTTACAACTAAAGTATCTACCAAATGACATAAAAACTGCATAATGTGTTTCTTTTCCAATGTTATAATACCTCAATAATGTATATATAAGTTAATGTCTACAAATAATCTCATTAGAAATAAAACCAATGAATATTAAATCAAGACAAAACAATGCATTGGTTGTTGCTTTGTAAACTTAATTCTGCATGTAGCAACACTTTGTCTTTTTCTCTAAGAAGAAGAATGGTGGTAGCAGCGTCTTTTACCTAATTTCTTGTTGATCATTACACACATACATATAATGTAATGTGATTTTACAAAAAAAAAAATACCCTTGAATCTTTTGCCTAATTGTCTACGGACTTTCCGGTTTATTTCCCGATTACGACAAAGAGCGGGTGTGACCGGCCAGCAGAGGATGCTCACTCCTCCTAAGCACCTGATACTGCCTCTGGGGTTTTCCAGAGGCCCATGATTACTCTGCTCTAGACTATTGATTGAATACCGAATTGTCCACGGATTTTTATACCGAATTGTCCACGGATCATGATATTTCCCCCAAATTACGACATTTTTTCCCGATAATAACATTTTTACCGATATATGACATTGGGCGCACGGCGGATGTGACCGGTCAGCAGAGGATGCTTACTCCTCCTAGGCACCTGTTCATACCTGTATCGTTTTGGAGGTCAGTGTTGCTCTGCTTTGAATTTGTCATTCTTTTCATTTTGTCTTATCACATTATTTATGTCCCTCTGAAAAATACATGTAATTTAACCTAGATCCAGTATCAACCAATCTACTTTAACAGCCCGACCATTGAATAGAAACAAAAATCAGTCACATTCTATTTGATACACGAAAAACTGTAAAAAATAGGGATCGATGGCAACAAAAGTGTCGTTGTTTTTTGAACAACTCATTTGCATGACATTTGACAGATACTGAAAATTTTATGAAATTTGTAAGGAAATAAGATTAAGTTGAGATTATAATCTGTTATTTTTTGACAGATGCAGAAAACGAGCTTAATTTTTTGGAAAATACTTTGCTTAACTTTTTTCGGATTTTTTCAGCTTAGTATGATGATTTGAAAGGACAAACCCGATAAGTTAAAAGGGGGCCCTCAACAGATCCCGACTTAATTTTTTGTTATTACATACAAGATATTCAAAGTAATTCAAATATTTTTTCGTGAAATAAAGGCACCTATTTTCAATGGAAGAAAATAGATGCTAATATTTATTTAGAAATAATGATGTTTTGAAATATTTTCTTTGATTTCTGTATTGAGTTAGTGGCTTAATAATATTGTTAAACATATCTCCCTAATTTTTCACAAATAAAACCAAGGAGAACGTTCTGTTGAAATAAATAGTGTGGACGGTGAGGAGCAAGAGCTGTTGACAAGTAAATTATTTTGTTAATTTGTATTGAATAATCATTTTATTACTTCCCCTTTACAATGACTTTTAACCAATCGCCATTGTTGTTTTTAATACATAACGTTTCTCATTTAATGACCATTGGTGGTTTTTTTTTAATGTTCTATAAAACAACATTTTGGAGGTATTTTGTCGTGGCTGGCTACTGTACTCTTAATGGGTTAAAAGTGTTGTTTATTTTGAACAAAATGTTTTCCACACATCCCATACGCAAAAACAATAGGCAACGACATGGCTTTATAAGAATATCATTTGCCTGGACAATCAGAGTGCGTGTTCATAAAAAGGAGGCTGGATGGTCAACAAAATTAAACATCAGATCTACCTAAAAATTTATATGTAAACAAACTCGTCAAAACATGAATTTATTTGGCAGGTTTTATAGTTGTTTAATTTTAAGTGATCAGAAACATATTTCATTTCTTTTCAATATCTAATGACTTATTTGAAAAAATATTTTTAAAAAAATGCGACACAAATAAATATCAAAGAATACTTTCGGTTAAAAGAAAACAAAAAATTAAAACCTTTCCAAATATAACGATATCACGAGAAACCCTATTATTTTGATATTATCTGTGCAACGCAATGTTCCTGGAAGATATATTTAAAGCAATTTGTTTATGACCTAGGTGGAAAATGACTTTTCATGTTTTCATCGTGAAATATTAAACACCGTAAATATTTACAGAAATCACTTACACCTTACATGTCATATAAATCATGACGTCCTATCTGAAATAAAGGATAGCTGGAGTTACATGACGATAAACATCTGAGTTGTATCCTTGTAGTCACAAAGCAAGTCAATTGGAAAATGATATGTATTGTAATTTTGAATATAGTTTTTAGGGATGATAATCGAGTGCAGAATTGCTGATCGGTTAATCGTAATTAGTTTCGAGCGAGTAAGGGTTACTGGTGAAACAGAGACACTTTTTGCCTCTGCTAGAGTTTGAAACTGGGTCCTATGGCATGCCAGTCCAGTTCACTCTACCATGAACTAAAGGAGAAAGTAAAATAAACGCATTATATACCTAGATACAATAATGATAATTGTAACGTTACTCAACAGTAATATTAGTATCATTTAGTATTGATATATGAAAGGCTGAACTGACTAGGCAGTGACATGTTGTTTTAACATTCATTATAATTAACATCGACTGACCAATTTTCTTCCAAGAAATCAGCCCTGGGATCCTAACAGTTTCCAATTTAACCTGATTATATAAAGGTCTTGAACGACCAAAAGTTAAATTTATTTTGAAAGTTAGGTAAAATATACATTATTTTTATTTTTTATGACTAACCAATTACTAAATTTGTAACCAGTTATCTTTGTTCCGACCGATTAATATGCGAACTGGTTAGAGATTGCCATCCCTACACGTGTATAATAGTTTTTAATCATTATATGCAAAATATTCATGCATGTTTATCAATTATTTCCTATATTTATATTGAAAACAGCTTACCGAAAAAATAAAACAAAAATGTATCACTACAAATAAATTAAAGCCTCTGAAAAAGGCAAATAATTGTCAAATGTTTATAAATACAGTACATTTTACTACCATTTGAGATTGCATCAATCTTACTTTATTTCTAGGTCTGAATTGTCGAAATTGCAAAGGTATTCGAAAAATGCAAGTATTGAAAAATACAGTTCCCAAATCGATGTGGGATACTAAATCCTTGAATTCATCTGCTTTAAACCAGGTATGTGTATCTGCAAAAATGGAAGAACAATTACCCTCGATGCCTGTTTCGAGTTGCCCCAAAGATTCCAGATGTTATTATTATAATGGGACAGTCGATGCGTTCATTAAAGCTGGACGTTCATATCAAGGTACTTATCAATTTTTCTTGAAGATTTTCCGAGAAATAAATAACCTAGCTAATGAAAATCTCCGACTACATGTATTTAATGTTTTTCCTGAATCTATATTTTACAGTGAAAGTCCGCTACGAAGGAACAATGCGAGGTTGTTTTTCTGGAAATGTCACTGATAGAGGCTACTGTGCAAATCAAAGTTCGGTTCTTCCAAGTGATGACGAACTACAACCTTGGACAATATTACCTTTGAATTTCAGGAGTATTTTGGCCGGATCCTCTGCTATCGTTACATTCAGTGTTATAAAATGTGTTTCGGACAAAAACGGCATTTTTCCTCTTGGTTCAAAGGCTGCGTTGCTTGAATGTAATATGATTGCAATAATTGCATTGTTCATTATCTGTAGGAAAATGTCGTGATACATTTCAATGTGTTACGTCCCAGTTTCGTAAACATTTAAAATGCAATAAGTAACAGTCTTCAACTTCCTATATATATAATTATGTACCTTACTCTTAAAAAGTTTAAAAGTTAAAAGCATCATGTTTTTCCAAATGTCGCTCTTTATAGATATCAGATAAACTTACTGAATGCAGGGTTATTTTGACCGTGTAAGTTTTACCCTTATACACTTGCAAACATTTTCGTTCCGTCTTGTATACGCACAGATACAGTTATGTTAAAGATATTTTATTTGAGACATTTGAATTTGCCCAGTCTTAAATTCGCCCTGTTAAATTTAGGGCGAAATGGGAAAAAATTATTTCCCTGTGTACAGTATTTGACAAAGAAAGTTAAACAACATAAACATTTATTGTACTCTACGTAAACAATAGCGAGAATATATATATATATATATATATATATATATATATATATATATATATATATATATATATATATATATATATATATATATATATATATATATATATATAACAACAACGAGACATATGACAACGAGAGAGACACACACACACAGAGAGAGAGAGAGAGAGAGAGAGAGAGAGAGAGAGAGAGAGAGAGATATTCATTTGCATTTATTTTTCGAATTCATTGCATATGAAATTTATCATTTAATTAAATTGATCACTCAGATCAAGGTTCACGTTTAACCATTTGAATAATGGAACTATATGATTGTCATATAGTTTGTTTCACACCAGTCGCGCTTCTTGTCAATGACATTGATAAAGAGGCATCATTTATGCGTAAGTCCATGTAATATTGTCCACTATGTCACATCTCATTTACGAAAATTGTACATATTATTACAAGGATGTTGTTTATCCTTACTTATATCAAATGGGCTCATTTGTAAAGTTTATAAATTGATAGATGATGTGTTCCTTTTTGTTTATTTTGCTCTTTTTATAAGGATTAAGTTTTTACAGTTATATTATCAAAATATACTAATTTTTTTTTTTTAAATTTTGTCAATTAAACTTATTTTTGGTTACAATAATGTTATTCTTTTTCTTAATCTGTATTGTTTACTTGTTTAAATTTTTATTGCGGTCTTATTAAATTTTGTTTTTATGGTGTTTTGTAATAAGTAACATCAAATGTGATGGGGAATTGTCAAGATGCCATATGTTTTATCATCTCTGTGTTTTTTTTATGTGAAAGGTTTGTCATAATCAATATCTTTTTTTTCTCTTGTAATCAGTACGTAATAATATGCGATCTGTTATGTATGTTCAAAATTAGAACCAGTGTGTGTATATCTTTGTTAAAGATAATACATTCGTAAAAGTTTCACTAATCTCCCCGTTATTTGTAAAACATGTTAAAGATAAATGTATTTCTGTCACTAATTAAAGAATGTCATTGTCACATAATTGTTCATTTTATTTCAAGTTAATAACTAGTAAATTGAATTTTGTGGTAAGTTGTCAAATGGGACTTCTAAGTTTTACGAATTCAAAGCTTATAAGAATCATTGAAGTTTCAAAATCTTAAATTAAAAAACAAGCTTCAAAACTCGAAATTCACTATTTGAATTTACGAATTTGAATACAGATAACAACACATGGCTAAAGTTGAAACACAATAATTTAAACCTAGAAGTTGTGTCCCCAGAGGTGCAAAGAAATTCATAGCATCTACATAGCTCTCCGTAGGAAAGGATAGATGTCACAATCATGAATGCAGCCCATATTTATCTCCATAATCACTAGAATCAGCGTTTGTTAAGTGTTTTGTCAAGTCTCAATACCATAATCAACGTTTTCGTAAACATTGAGTATGACAGAAAAAAAGTTAATCGCAGTTTTATCTGATACTACATGTAACTGACTGGTGAGGATACAGACGAACACTAAACAAGTGTTTTGTAGACATACTATATTCTCTAAAATGATCTGGAATACGGTTATTTGATTCACTCTCATACTGTTACAAATAAAATAGCTTTTGGGGGGTATCAACGATCAGAATTGGTAAAAAAAAAGAAAAGAAAAGAAAAATAAAGTTAGATAAAAGTTTATATGGTACATTTACACCATTTTTTTTACACTTTTTTGAACAAACACAAATACTATAAAGAAATGGAGGTGATAGAAGCTTAAGTTATTCCCAAAATGCAGGCACACACTTACATGTAAACAGGGTGCACAAATGCATCGTATCACTAATCGTATTTCCGGCATTTTTATTCCAAGATTTAGAAACATAAAAAGGCCCATAATGTTATAACGGATTTGGCAGTAACGTTTCCTGATTTAAAAAAAAAATAATGTGGAGAAAAAATACACGCCATATCTGTTTTAAAATATGGTGTTGTTTGGAGACTTTTAAAATGTGTATCATGCTATGTACATTTAAAAAAGGCGTGAATTTGTGATGCGATAATGTCACATACACACCATGTAATGAAGTCATTCAACAAAATTAAATCAAATTTATAATTCAAATTAGAGTTTAATTGGGAAAATTTTGATAGATCATTTTATTTAATAAAGTGCCCACAAGAAATGGAGTGCATTGTGTGACAATACTTTTGAATAAGCCCTTGCAATTTAGAAATAATATGTTTTGAAATATCGTCTTTGAATTTTGTATTACCTAAGTGGTTAAATGACATTTGAATATGAATATGATACCAAAAAAAAGAATTAGATAATGAATTAGACACATTATATGAAATCAAATCAAAAGGAGCACAAATAAGGTGAAGGGTCAAATGGAATCTTGAAAATAAACATCAATCAAAAAATGTAAAAGTTAGCAATGTAGGATCGACCTTTGTAAAGACTTACGATATAATAAATGAAGTATGTAAGTTCTATGAAAATCTATATTCCTCAAAAGATATACCGGACATGAAATTGAATCATATCTTGCCTGAATTGATACATCCACTGTGTTATCAGAAAATGATGAAAAATATTGTGAAAATTTCCCGACATTACAAGAATGCGCAGAAGCTGTAAATGTTTTGGATTTGGATTTGATGTTTTGGAAAAATATCCAGAATTTTCTATATGAAGCTACATTTATATCCCATATTTATATCGAAAAAGAATCAACTTCTACCCAAAAATGTTCAGTTCTTTCTCTTATACATAAAAAGGGAAATTAGATAAGTTAGAAAATTGCAGATCAATAAGTCTCATTAATTGTGACAATAAAATAGTTGCACTTATATTTGCCAGAAGATTACAAAAATAAATTGATAAGTTAAGTAGTAGAAATCAATTAGGTTATATAAAAGGAAGATATATTGGCAACAATATTAGGCTTATTTTGAATATATTCGAAGAAAATACAAATAAAAAAATTTTGTATAACAAACCAAATTTATGTATCAAAAAAAATGATTGGATTTCAAAAAAATGTAAAATGTACAGATGAATTCGACAAGGATATCTACGAAAGCCGAGAAGGATCATTCGAGATTCGAGATTCGAAATACGAGATTCGAAATACGAGATTCGAGATTCGAAATTCGAGATTCAATATCTAAATTAACCAATCAAATCAAGGATATAAAAATATGTATCCTAGCGACATCAAACTGTTCTAAATAAAAATCATACGTACATGCTCTTATATACATGCTTTGTTCACTTCTCCCTACCTAACTAAATAATTATTTGTATTTACTTTTACACAGAATATCTAAGTAGACTAGTAATAATGCAGTGTGCTTCGCGGATCTAAGTGATTTTGTTTGCCCTGGTGCATTTCCACCTGATGCGTTTGAACCCTAAGGTATTTCACCACCAGTAATAGTTTAAAACCCGGGTTTATTCACCCCTTTTGTGTAAAAATGCGGTTATAGTAGAGAACTTCATAAGCGTAGCTAATTTTTCTGTAGGGGATCCTAGGCCAATTTTAAAAAATGTTACTATGTAAATTTAATAAGCTCCAATTTTCCCGAGGAGGGGGTCCAGATCCCCTGACCCCCTCCTTTCTGGATCCCCGCATGAAGATTACATAGTACATGTATCTAAATAATCTAAATATAAATAATCTGTCCTGTTTCACTAATAAATATAAGCATTACTTATCGTTTTTATGTATGCATATAGTGATACACTAGTACTATGATTATAAACAAATCATTGAGATATTATCACATCATACGGAATTATTGATAAATACAATTTTTTTCCTTTTCCTCAGTAAACAACTTATTATGAGTCTTACTTTTGGAATTGTTTTCAATATAGAAGGATACCTACTCTCTACAATTAAAGGTAGGGATGCTAGGGTGCCAATTTGTTCACATTGCCGATTTATTGTGCAGAGAACAGTAAAACCTTTTATTTGATTGTGCATGAATATTTCAAAATTAATTGTTGTACATATATTTTGTTATAATTCATTCATTGATATATCAACAAGAAAGAATAAAAGCATATGTTTCACAGCCAAATTAAGTTTCTCTGTAGTTTCCTACCCCCCCCCCCCCACCGCACCAAAATTGACAATAATTACATATAAGTCATATAAATGTTTACTTTTTTTGTAAGTAAATCTCTAAAGATGTAAATAAGCACTGCAAACAAAGATGTGTGTATTTAATATACTACTACATTACACTTAGCCAGATAAAATGTAATCAGTATGAAGCTACAAGGGGTGAGTGGTGCAAATTTACCAATTTGTCGCCATACACACAGAACACCAAATAAAGAAACTGTGAGTGGTGTGTGGAATGCATAAAAGATGGCGGCAAATTATCTCAAATAATCAGTGCAAAAACCCACAAATAGGCTGTTATTCGTTACATATCCTGCAAAAACATTGATAAAAAATGTTATCGTCCCATAACATAGCCGATTAAGTTAATGTGTACATATGGTCAACGTACATGTAATTCTAATGTCCATGGAGGCGGACGTATCAGGCGGGAATCCAGAAAATTAAATTTCAAAAATGATCGGTTGAATTACATTAAATGCTTTGAAAATTGTTTTAAACTATCGCACGGGTCAAAATGCGTGATAGAAGCTATGTACAGTGTAATTGGAAACTTTCATTTTATATCAATATGTAGTATTACCTATTATAACAAATGAGAGTATAGCACAACTGCCACAAACAATACATGTCCTTTACCGGCACCACCTCCCTCCCCATAAAAAAATGAAACAATTGTCGTTTTATTTGCTAAAATGTTTGTGGTTCAAGATTTTTCTAAAGGACATACCCGATTAGAATTGAAAAAGAGTCGTACGTTTAAAACTAATTTTGTCAAAATTTTTAGATTCATTTGGTTATATGTTGGTCCATTTGGGTAAATATATGCACCAGCGCAGCTCTAATTTATATATAATCAGGCCATAAATTCAAAATATTTTAAAAAATTGATAGCTTTAAATCCAGTAGATAAAAAAAGGAAAGCAAGTAGAACTCGATGAGTGCTAATACCTGTGTTGAATGAATGGTACAGTAGGGTATGCGCAAAAAAGTCCCGTCTACTCTTTCCTACCCTATAATTATTGGAATGTTAAATCCGATTATAAGAGTCAAATTAAAAATCAAGTACGGATATGTACCTGTTTATCAAAAGTAAAACTACTCATAATTTATCTACAGTGCATCGTTATGGAGCTACACAGAAAGTTTTATATTAATTTGCCGAGCCAAATAAAAAAAACCTGGAAAACGAAGAGAAAACAAAGTGGGGACAGAATAACTGACAAATTAATGAGGACTATATAGCCCCCCCCCCCCCCCCTCTTGAAATGTATATACTGAAAACAGATTATTGGCGTACAACATCCGCACACACTTTAAAGAAAATTTCATGTTTTTTTAATTATTTTCGCTAGCTAATGTAAGACATCACAAATACCCCAAACCCCCTCATGGAAAAGGAAATGCTAGGTGATGAGAGAGAGAGAGAGAGAGAGAGAGAGAGAGAGAGAGAGAGAGAGAGAGAGAGAGAGAGAGAGAGTCGATGTAAATCACAGGTGCGCTAACACAGTTAAAATTAAAGCTTGCTAGTTGGTCTGCCCTACCCTAGCTACCTCCTCTCTTTTCTCGTTATAGAGGCTTAAATATTGTCTATATATGCTTGTAACAAATCAAATCAATTTCAAATTCTAAATCAAAACTGAATTTGACACTACAAAACTCTCTCTGTGTCTGTCTGTCTGTCTGTCTGTCTGTCTGTCTGTCTGTCTGTCTCTCTCTCTCTCTCTCTCTCTCTCTCTCTCTCTCTCTCTCTCTCTCTCTCTCTCTCTCTCTCTCTCTCATATCGACAATGGCATTGCCATACCCTACAATACACTATTCTTATCTGGATTTTTGTCTTTGAGGCTGTAAATCATTATATCTTCTATGGTTTAAAACTTTATCATAACCTATATATTGACATGCCGATTATTTCATTGAGTTTCGTTTCATAGCTAAAACATTTAGATTAAACAGATCTTTGTTCGCGAGCCGATTTTTACACAGTTGGGGCGAATACACTTCGGGTTAAAATTGTTCGGGGGGAAATACATACAGGGCAAACAAAACCACTTAGATTCGCAAAGCCAACAGTGTTATTTCTAATTTAATTGTTTATACTGTGTGGGGTTAATTCATCGATGTTAATTAAACCATTTTATAACCACTATATAAGAGCTATTAAGACATGTATTTGTAGGAAAGAGCATGTACGAATGATCTTTATTTAGAACAGTTTGATGTTGCTAGGATACAGGTTTCAGATCCATGATTTGATTGGTTAATTTAGATATTGAATCTCGAATTTCGAATCTCGAATCTCGTATTTCGAATCTCGTATTTCGAATCTCGAATCTCGAATGATCCTTCTCGGCTTTCGTAGATATCCCCTATCAGCAATACCATTTTTTTGTAAAGGAAATCCTCAATAGCTCAAGTTTAGAAAAGAAACCTTAAAAAATTGTAACACAATTGGCTAAACAAATTGTGTTATTATTATAATCTTTGTTTATGTTGCATTTATCAATTTTATACTTGTTCTCGTGGACATTAACACCTGTACAGAGAAGCACACTTTTCTTTCTACGCGGGAGTGATGGATGGGTGTACAAACACCCGATAACAATCAAGGACATTTTGACCATGCCATGGAGGTCATAAATGGACAATTAGTGCTGCATACATCATTTAGGTTTGATGGATGGGTGTACAAACACCCGATGACAACCAAGGACATCTTGACCATGACGTGGTGATTATAAATGGACATTTGGTGCTAAACACCTCATTTCAGTTAGACATGGTCACCGACCTCGTGGAGCCTTATGACATAAACATCAAAGTAATGGGTGAATGTTCTTTCATCTTAGTACATACATCTGTCAACTACGAGACGAAGAGACACCGCCTCATTGTTTCTTCGGACGCAAATAATATAATACCCGTACTTGGTCAGAAGAGTCAGTCCTCAACGCACCACCAGTGAGGAAGAGCATTCTCTTCAGCCATCCTGAAACCTAATACCTTAAAGTCAGAGACTTTGTTATCCGGTGTACCTGTTGCTTGGAACGATAACTATACTTTTACACTATTATTGGACTTTATAACCGAGATGTTACCTGATTTGTATTTACTTCATCTTTTGCTTCGTAACCTTATTAAAATTATTTGAACTTAATACTCTGTTTCCTTTGTGCTGTGTTACAAAATATCAAAATAAACATAAATACAGTAAAATGTCTAGGTATTTATAAATAGCATTATAAAATAGAGTGTGATGACGAAACTGGCAATGTAAGCTGAGAGATTTAGGGGGAAATATTGGACTTTTAGCAAACAAGAAAACTAACACTTTTTGGAAAATGCCAGATAATTAATTTTTTAATTGTTTCTAAGCTTCTTAATGTCGCAACAGTACTTGAAAACCCTGATCAAACTATATTCAAACAAGTAAAAGAGATTATTTTCTCGTTTCTTTGGGGGAAAAAAGAAAGAATAAAGCGTAAAACACTAATAAGACATATTTCAGATGGAGGGATTAGTATCACTGACTTTGGAACTAAGGTCAAAGCTTTAAAAGCATCATGGGTTTCAAAACATTCAGTCTAACAATGACTTAAATCAACCCTTGAACGCTTGTAAAGAAAGGTATAATGTAGATATATCTTATCTATTAAACATAATATGACAAACGCACAAGACCTGAATATCAAATAGTACCTTCACAATTTTTTTACAGAAGTAATAAGCCCTTTTAATGACTGTAAAAACATTGATCAAGAAAATATCCAGTTTCAGAATATATGTTTCAAAAGAAATATAACGTATAAAAAAAAAAAATGTTCTTTACAAATTGGATTAATAGCGGTTTTAAGTACGTGAGTGCTTTTTTTAATTCAAATGGATTCAAACCAATAAATGAAATTAAAGAGAGTCTGATATCTGCAAAAAAATTACAAGGAAACATTCAGGGATTGCCTTCTCGAATATATCAGTGCAATTAGCTCCTGTACGAATCATATGTTTACTCTTCCAGAAGATAGCAAACTACGTGCTAAAGCTTTATCAACCTCACCAAACGATTTCACTCCATATTCCGTTACCGTTGATTTCAGTAGTAAAAAATGTGTCTCAGATATCAACGGTAATTTCCCCTCCGATGGTAAGTTAAATTTGCATACTAATTGTTGTATTTTTATGAGCTGTGTAAATTTCAATTTTAATATTGATTTTTGGTCATATTAGAACTGATTTTTATCTCTTCAGGTCTAAAATGCGCACAATGCGCAGATAAAAAAAAAATGCGCAAATTTGAAAAAATATAGTTCAGGATTTTAATTTCAATATTGGATCCTTAGATTTACCATTAAACCAAAAATGCGAGTCTGCACAGGGTGTGTCAGCTGTTGAATGCCCCCAAAATTTCTCAAGTAGATCTCACGAAAATAGATGTATACCTTACAGTAGAGCTCTCGACATGACAATTGAGGTGGCACGTCAGGAGAAGGTAAATATATTACCATATATATGAAAAGTTTTCGCAACCTATAAAACTTATAAAAATTAATAGCTTTACAGAAAATCGTATTAATAAAATGTTTCATTTATCATTTTTGTACAGTCAAAGTCCGCTATGAAGGAACATATCGAGATTGTCGTCTGGAAAATATCTTTGCTAGCGGACCAGGTCATTGTTCTTCCATACAATAGCAAACTACGTGCTGTAGCGTTATCAATTTCACCGTACCATTTGAGTTCATATTCCGTCACCGTCGAATTCAACGGGAGAAAATACGTCTCGGATAACCAAGGAATTTTCCTAGCTGTAAATAAATATATATATATATATATATATTCAAAATTGGTTATCAAAACAATTTGGGCAGAGGAAGAAAAACAATGGCATAGCTCTCTCTGTGTAAACCCTGAACTCTCTTTTTTAGTAGAATACCTACGAATTTGTGGTCTAATAAGCTTAGGCAGATTGCTAAAGAGGAACTATAAAAACGACTGTTGATCAACTTTTTAATACAAGTTTCATCACTGAAAACTATGTAAAACTTGTTATTTATGTTATAAGGATACAAATAGCTATAATATGCACCTTGTTGTAAACTGTTATAATCTTTTAGAAGACAGACAAATTATGCTTGTAAACATTTTCCAATTTCCTGATTTCAACGAATATATATTGTTTGAAAATCAAGATCAAGAATTACAGTTTTTATCCCTTATGGGATGTGTCAATGGTACAAGTTTTGAAAATATATCGTATACAAAATGGAAACAGATTATGCCAATCGTTGCATTTATGTTGTATAAAACAGAGGTTTCTTTGCAATAGATTGCCGTACTCTATAAATGTCTATCAAAATATACATATGATTTTTAAGATTTCTTAAAATATTTTATGCATATTGATGATTTCTGTTAAGTTCGCGAGAGTTATCTTTCCTGCGGTATTGTAAAAGTTATTCAGCATCTTCATATATGGACACAAAATCAACGTCGCCGGAGGTAACCAATGAATTTATTCCGCGGTAAAATCTTTGGAGCGTCATTTTAATAGCGTGGGTTCTCACTTCTTTCAGGACGCCGATAGCTAAGCATTGAAAATTTTCAAAGCGATCTATAAAGCGGTAAGGTTAATTATATTTTTGTTTTATTTTACTGATGGAGCCCAATAAAGTACTTATATATTGGGTCATTCTATTGTACGCCGCTTTCAACAATTCCTAGTAAGTAATGAGGATGTTAGGTACTGTGAGGATCTTGGTCTAAGAGTAAATCATAGGATATTTTATAGAGGAGTGGGAGGTCGCACTATTTCGGGCATTCTCCGCGAGGATGCGAGTTTCATTGAAAAAGTAAAACCTCGCAACATAATTCTAATTGTTGGGGGCAATGATGTTCGACGTGCGACGTCTTCCGAAGAATTGGCAGCAAATATTGAATCTCTTGTATCGGTACTGCACTATAGATTTGGAGTCGCTCAGATCCATGTGTGTAAATTGTTGCCACGATTTAAGCAATGTTTTGATTACAACAGTACTGTGGATGAAGTAAATATCCTTCTCAAATCTTCTCTGCACAGATTTGAATTCGCTTCATTCTGGGAGCATAATGACCTCTTCCCTTCGCCCAAGTTCAAGGCGTGTGACCATAAATTTCTTTTTGACGGCGTCCACCTCAATAAACAAGGCAACGTTCATCTCTATAGAAGTTTGCGCGGACTTATTTTGTCTAGAATGCGTTAAAGTTTCGGGCGATTATTTCTTGTAATTTCAAAGTAATCATATATATATCTATAACGTTATATATGTAGATCTACATACATATTTAGTATTATTTTATTTCTTGTAATAAGCAAGGAATGGAATTCCGTATTTGATATCCATCACATAGTTTTATCATAATTTACTTGTGTTTTCCTGTAAATTTTCAAATTTTTATTGCCTCACTGAGGCAGATCTCATTGCACTGGAATAAGCATAATTTACCAGTGTTTTCATTATAATTTTCATGTGTAATTTTTGCCTCTCTGAGGCGGATCCCATTGCACTGGAATCATCACAATTTATTGGTGTTTTCCAGAGATATTTCATATTTCTTTAGCCTCCCTGAGGCGGATCTCATTGCACTGGAATCATCACAATTTACTTGTGTTTTCCTGAAATTTTTTATATTTAATTTTTGCCTCCCTGAGGCGGATCTCATTGCACTGGAATCAACACAATTTACTTGTGTTTTCCTGAGATTTTTCATATTTCTTTAGCCTCCCTGAGGCGGATCTCATTGCACTGGAATCATCACAATTTACTTGTGTTTTCCAGAGATTTTTCATATTTAATTTTTGCCTCCCTGAGGCGGATCTCATTGCACTGGAATCAACACAATTTACTTGTGTTTTCCTGAGATTTTTCATATTTCTTTAGCCTCCCTGAGGCGGATCTCATTGCAATGGAATCATCACAATTTACTTGTGTTTTCCTGAGATTTTTCATATTTAATTTTTGCCTCCCTGAGGCGGATCTCATTGCACTGGAACTTGTGTTTTCCTGAGATTTTTCAAATTTAAAATTTTGCCTCCCTGAGGCGGATCTCATTGCATTGGAATAAACACAATTTACTTGTGTTTAACACAAATTTATTTGTGTTTTCCTTACAAATTTAATTTTTTTTTTTTTTTTCCCCGAGGTTTATTTTATTACATTACAATTTATTTACAACAATTTTATATGCATGCGTTGTTAGTGGATTTTATTTTTAAATCTACTTTTCATTTATGCTTTCCTTAGGTTTGTCAGTTAATATTCAATAAACTACACATTAAAAAAAAAAAAAAAAAAAATAATTAAGTATTCCGGAATTTTTATGTTTTATCATATATTTTCCGATCTATTCAGACCGGATGTTGACAATTGTTTACTAACCAATATCAGTGAATTTGTAATTTTAGTTATCGTCATCAAGAATAAGTATGCCACCAAAAAGAACAAGCCAAGCTCGCGCAAAACCATCAACAGTCTCAAAACAAAAGAAACGCAGGACATCAATGAACTTGGAAGGGGTTTCGCCAGCTTTATCCGTTTCGCCAGCTTTATCCCCCGATGTACTGGAAACCATCACAGCACAGGTGACCCAGCGGGTGACGGCCACAATTAGAGACGAGTTGACAACGCTGATAAACAACATTAACAGCAACAGTGCTTCAAATTCTCAGGGGAGTATTAGTATAAATCCTCTAGGGGCATCTAACAACAATGATAATGACGGGTTGGTAAGAGAATCTAGACATCTGGACAACGCTATTCAACACTCAGTTGAAGCGGTAGTTGTGGATCACACTGAGAAAATCGCTGGTAAGTGTCCGACAGGTTTTGTTAGTACAGCAGTACCAATTGATGCAAGGGTATCGGATCAAACTAAATCAAAAATTTGGTCAAACCAGTATATAGAATTTGCAAGCCTTTTGTCGAAAGACAAACAAAAGAAAGGTAAGTTATCTATACAGGTCGAAGATGGTGACAGTCCAGGCAAGCTTACAATCCACCAGGTAGAGAACGATTCCCAAAGCGAGGTAACTCTCTCATCCATGCATGACTGGCTTACAGCATGGAATAGATTTGCTGCAATTTATTGTATTAAATACCCAGAACAACAAGCTAAATTAGCTAAACATTTAGAATCAGTCAGAGATATTGCAGACGCCAAGGGCAATTGGAAAGCTTACGACACCGATTTTAGGATGCTTGTTGCCCAAGGACAAGTTTCATGGGGTGATGTACACATGGAGTTATATGTTAATGCCAGACTGACGACAGCTCTATCTTCAAAACCTAACAAAAGTCATAAAGATATGTCATATAGCTCTATGCCAAGAGGTGTCTGTTTCCAGTACCATTCAGGTAAGAATTGTTCAGCAGGCTTTTCTTGTCGTTTCCAACACAGATGTTATAACTGCGGCGGGTCACACCCTTTTATTCAATGTACAAAGCAAGCCAAGCAGCCCTTTCGGATCATGCAGAGGTATCAAAACCAAACAGGTAGTACAAATACAGGGAAACAATATAACCAATCAAAATTATTTGGCACATCCAAGCAAGGGCCCAACACCAATCAAGGTAAATAGACTTGCTCATTGGTTATCAGGGTATGATGAAGATGAAACTAATTTTTTAGTTCAGGGTTTTTCAAAGGGTTTTTATTTAGGCTTTGTTGGAGAATGTCCTGGAATAGAGTCAAAAAATTTAAATTCGGCTCTTACAAGACCAGAAATTATTGATCAAAAAATACAAAAAGAAATTTCGGCTGGTAGAGTTCAAGGACCTTTTGAAAATAAACCATTTTCCAATTTACAGTGTTCACCACTGGGTTTGGTTGAAAAGAAAGAGCCAGGTGAATTTAGAATGATTCATCATTTGTCATACCCAGAAAATCAATCAATTAATGATGGCATACCATCTGATGAGTCATTTGTTCAATACTCATCTATTTCAGATGCTATTCATTTCATAAAAAAGTGTGGAAAAGGTGCTTTCTGTTGTAAAACTGACATTAAGTCAGCATTTAGAATTATAAATATTCATCAATCTCAGTATCAGTTTCTTGGGTTCAAGTGGAAGAGTAAATATTACTTTGATACATGTTTGCAGTTTGGTCTAAGTTCATCTTGTAAAATATTTGAGCGATTCTCAACAGCCCTACAATGGATAGCACAAAATAAACTTGGTATACCATGTATATCACATGTTTTGGATGACTTTATCATTGTGGATATATCGCCAACTCAATGTGTATACAAGCTTAAATCTTTCTTGAATATGTGTTCAGATATTGGGGTTCCCATTTCACTTGAAAAAACATGTGGTCCTAACCAAGTTATAACTTACCTGGGTTATGAATTGGATTCAACAAAAATGGAATGCAGATTACCAAAGGAAAAAATTGTAAAGTGTGTCAACAAAATCCAGTTTGCGATGGAACAATCTAAATTAACATTAAAGCAGCTGCAGTCAATTACAGGTTTATTGAATTTTGCTTGTAATGTAGTGTTGCCAGGCAGGGCCTTTTTAAGGAGGCTAATAGATCAGACCATTGGAGTAAAAAAGCAGTATTATAGAATTAGGATGACGAAACAAGTTAAGGAGGATTTAAGTGTCTGGTATGATTTCTTGAGTAATTTTAATGGTTCTTCAATGTTTTTCCCAGATATATGGTTAAGTTCAACTGAACTAAGGTTATATACAGATGCATCTGGAGCTGTGGGGTATGCTGCGGTTTTTGGTAGTCAGTGGTTCAAAGGAGAATGGAATGACAGTTGGCGAAATCAGAACATAGCAGTTTTAGAATTATACCCAATAGTTTTGGCTGTTGATGTCTGGTCAAAATATATGGCTAATAAGTGCATTTTGTTTAACACAGACAATCAAGCACTGGTTCATGTCATTAATAAACAAACAGCAAAAGATAAGCACATCATGTTTCTTTTGCGAAAACTGGTTTTGATATGCTTGAAGTTTAATATTTATTTTAAAGCTCAGCATTTGACTTCAAAAGAAAATTTACTATGTGATTGTCTTTCTCGTTCAAAGGTAAATCAGTTTTTACAACTGGCACCCTGGGCCGACAGCAATCCAGTCAACATATCTCCACTACCGCCCTTTCCAAATTAAGAGGTGACATACAAAGACTATTGGATGCGAGCCTTACTAATTCTTCTTTAGCTTCGTACTCTCATGCTTGGACAGTTTTTAAAGATTTTGCCGAGAAATACGAGTTAATTATTGAGTTCCCAGTGAAGCAACACATATTGGTATATTATGTTGCCTACCTATTTTCAAAGGACTATGCTGCAACAACTATTTCATCATATCTCTCAGCTATTAGTTACATCCATAAGCTCAACAGTTTTGGGGATCCATGCTCGTCTTTTTTAATACAAAAATTGCTCTTATCAACACGCAAACTTAAACCTTCACAATATGTTAGAATACCTATTACAAAAAATATTTTGCATCAAATTTGTGACTTTTTACCAGTTACAGTTTCCAATGCATTTGAAAAGGCCTTGTTTAAAGCAATGTTTTTGTTGGCCTTTTATGGATTCTTGAGAGTTGGGGAAATAACATCATGTCAAAAGGTAATTAACAAAAATTTAATTCTGTTTAATCAAATTTCCAGGCAGCAAGATCATTTAATTATCAAATTTGTTACATATAAACATCACATGGGCAAACCATTTTTTCTCACTATTCACTCGGCAAGTAACAAAAAGTATTGTCCAGTTCAATGCCTAGAAGACTACATTAAGTTAAGAGGAGTACAAAATGGGCCACTTTTTTGTTATGTACCAAATATTCCAGTTTCCAGGGGTAAACTTTCGGCGGTATTAAAAAACTGTCTATCATTTGCAAAGTTGGATATGAGTCGCATTACTAGCCATTCTTTCCGGATAGGCATGGCGTCGCACTGTGCGGACATTGGCATGAGCGACAGCAAAATTAGACTGTTAGGTCGATGGAAATCAGATGCATTCAAAAGTTATATTAGACCAGTTAATCTAGTATAGAGAGAGCAAAGACTGACTGTGAACTTATGGATATACACTGTTATTCAGGAACATATGTATATTTCTTGATAACTTATAATGCGTTAAAATAATTTGAAAGATAAGTTGTTATTTTCATTCAAAGCTTTGAATGGGTTAGACATATGTATGTTCCTACCTATGATTACTATATATTACAAGTATTAGGTTACATTGTACATCTTTTTGGGTGGGGCATATGTATATCCTTACCTATGCATGAATAGTATTTGTATGTGTTTGCATGTTGATGGGACTAAAGTTTGTAAGGCATATGTATATCCTGGCAAATATTAGTCCATTTTAAAGGTATAGGAATGCACTTTGCCACTTAAAATTTTCTCCCTCCCTCCTTGGGGTCTGAACTTGATTTAATTAGAATTAATCAAGTACATGGCGCTTTCAGACCACAAGGATTATGTTTGTCATAAATTATCTAATCAATCACATCATTGATTACATCAGTAATGGGAGTTATGGATTATTTTAGTTGTAAAATATTATGGGTAAAGAATTAAATATTCATAATTTTATGAACTTATTAATTATTGTTATATAATCATCTATTGTCATTTTCCTGATTATTTCAAACCAAATTTGGTTAACAATAAAGTCACAAAAGTGGCAGAGTGCAACATACCTATTTGTTATGTGATGTTTTGCTGTACAAAGATGAAGGGCTCAGGTGGTTCAATTTTGAGCGTATAGAGGTTAATTATTTCATGAGTGAGAAATAATGCTATATGCAGTAATGGTCTATTTTGAAAATTATCAATTATGGATAAATATAATTATGTTTTGTTTCTGTTCTATTTTCACCTGAGTTTATAATTTAACTATGTAATACTCTCCATTAATTTGGAGGAAATAAAGAATATCTTATATATATATATATATATATATATATATATATATATATATATATATATATACTGCTAGTAGTGCCAATTGAAAAACGTGATAGTGAATCAAAATATTTTTTTTGATTTTTATCTAACAGAATGCACAAAGTGTTATTAAAACCTAAGTGTTTGTAAAGATAATTATGCTGTGCTCAAATGTAAGACTTCTTTAATCTGATTTTTACTTTTAAATTGTTGTAGTTATATTTACTTTATCAATAATATACAATAATTGTTGTCATCTTACTAATAACAAAAATAATAATTATTTTATCACTTGATCAGTGACAAATTTAAACAGACATATTACTTTGGTGTACCAATCAAAGATTTTAGTGGGAAGCCTTTGCCGAGCAAACTGAAAAACGTGATATTTTATTGGACGATTTATTTTTAGTCCAATATAGAGAAAAGCAAGCGTAATATCGACCTTCTAGGTCACATGCCGGTGAATATGTGGTTTATTTTTTTCTAGATTATTGCTAGGAATCAGGGATGGGGTAGTGGTAATTTGTAATGGTAATTGAGTGTTATTAATTACAAATTTTTATGTAAATCAAAAGTAATGTGTAATTGGCAAAATTTCCAATAACATGTAATGGTAATTTAATTAATTACTTTCAAAAAGGCATGTTATTCCAGTTACTTTTGAATTATTCAATTACACACTAATGTACTTTGAAAAATGAAGCTGTTCACTACCCATTGTTCCCCACATTATCGATGGTGCAAGGTCATGTTAGGAAAAGTAGTTTAAACGTATTAAACTATTATTATATTTACTATATTAGATATTTTCCAAAATAAACCTTTTTAGAGATTCAATATCTACTCACAAATTTATCAAATTTTAATAGAGTACATGTATTTGATGATTTCCTTGGTTCTTTTTTCTCCAAAAAAAAATACATAACTTATTTCCCTTTTTATTGAAACAATGTATCAAATCACATTGAATTAGTTAAAAATTGGACTCATTATATACAAAAATGAACAAAAAATATGGTTCTGCAGACATGAGGTAAGCACTGTATCATTTAATTGTGTAGTGTGTTAATTCCCGCGCTTGTGCAGGATGTCATCTAGATTTGGATAAAGGGAAATCGGGCGTTGTCTCTTCTTCTTTTTTTTTTTTTGTCAAAGGCACATTTGTACCAATTCTGCCTTGCCACTTTCACTGACAAATAATTGCATTGTGAAAAGCAAAGAAAGTGAGAATTTTAGTTTATATGGTACATTTATACCATACTTTTGTCGACATGCTTTTGAACCTGCTCAATTTTATAACAAAATAAAGGCCATAGAAGCTTGGTGTGTTCCAAAATTCAGTTACACACCAAAAAGAATTACATATCATTAAGTCTCTGTTTTAAATTTAAGTGAATATTTTGCATTATCTTACTATTATAAAACAACAAAATTTTACATTTTAATATGATTTATTGCCCCTGCAAAATGGTGAAAATACAGAGGTCTTAACAATAAAAATTGGATGAAGTATTCTAGCTAGAATGTTATATAACTCACAGTGCTTTGTATTTAATCTTGACGTTTAAATCTGTATGAAATAAAAATGAGACCTGCTTGAGTTTTTGTTTGAGAGAGAGAAAGAGAGAGAGAGAGAGAGAGAGAGAGAGAGAGATGACGATGACGGACATACAAACACCTATGTTGATGATGATTTAACAATGTATATTAGACGTTTCCGGTAAAATAGTACAAAATGATGTAAAAATAGAGGGATAGCGTTTGGTCAACAACCTTGTAATTTATTGGTCGTGATAAATTGTGAAATAAATCATTTTATTGAAAAATGACACAAGAATTGACCATTTATTTTTATTAATGCGATTTCTTAGGAATAAGATTACTAAAATGATGTTCGTTTTTTGTGTATATTTCATAATCTATATTCTCTGATGTGATTTTATCTGATAAATAAAAGTTTTTACAGCTAAAGCATTTACAAAATGACATAAAAATTGCATAATGTTTCTTTTCAAATGTTATAATATCTGAATAATGTATTTATAATGTCTACAAAATGACAAAAATACTTAAATGTATGGCTGATAATCCTATTAGAAATACAAACAATAAATATTGAATAAAGACAAAAACGCCTTGGTGGTTGCTTCATTAATTTCACTCAGCAGAGGGTCACTTTGTCTTTTTCGTCTAAGAGGAAGTATGGTGGTAGCAGCGTCTTCCACCTAATGCCATGTTGCTACGTGCCTCAACACACACATAAGAATTACAATAACCTGGAATCTTTTGACTTATTCATTAATTTTTTTTCCTCTGAAAAATGCATGTAGTTTAACCAAAATCCAGTATTAACCAATCTACTTTTACAGACCGACCAATGCTTAGAGAGAATCAGTTGCATTCTATTTAATACACGAATAACTGTAAAAATAAAGATCAACGGCAACAAAAGGGTCGTTTTTTGGTTTGTTTTTGTTTTTGGTTTTTTTCCCCACTTCATTGATACATAATGATGTTTGACTTGTTATGTATGTTTTAAATTAGAACTAGAGTAAGTACATCTTCGTTATAGATAATTCGTTCTTAAAATATGTCATTTCAATTTATTGCGTGCAGTATGACGGGATGTTTTGGTTTTAAGAAAGTTCAAAAGAATTATTGAAGTTTCAATCTAAAATTTCAAATTGATTAAGATTTATGACTTGAAATTCAATATTTAAATTAACGAATTGTAATACGGATAACAAAACATGGTGAAAGCTGAAACGCAATTATTTAATTAAGTTTTCCCTTGTACTGCGTACAGCAGCTACCTACATTTGTAGCTCTCCGTAGGAAAGAGTAAGAGATTCAAGCTTAAAAGCAACGCATATATACCCCCATAAACACTAAAATCAGGTGTTTTTCAGACAATGATCGACGTTTTGATAATCAATTAGTATGACATAAAAACTTCACTGTAAGTTTTTAGAACTGATACTGTTTGAAACTGACTGGTGAAGATACACTGTCATACAAAAAAGAAACAATAATAGTTGAAGTTCATTATTATGTATTTCAAACAAGTGTTTTTTGTAAATAAGTTAATATAGTTTATCAAATGATCTGGGATATGGTTAATTGCTTTACTAACATATTGTTACAAATTATAGGTTGGGGTTTCTTTGTGTATAAACGTATACACATATAAAATTGTTAATATGAGAGAAGAAAAGAGCATTGCGTTGAACATGTGCGCGTGTAAATTAAGATTTGTCTTTTCTTTCTCAAATGCATACCTGTACCAATCCCGCTTTGCCATTTTCAGGGACGAATAATTGCATTGTGAAGAGAAAAATTGAGACTTAAGTTTTTATGGTATAATACATATTTTTATCAACACCTTTTTAACATGCACAAAGGCATAGCTAAATAGAGACGATATAAACTTGGTGTGTTCCGAAAATGCAGTCACACATTATAAAGGGATAAGGATGCATATCATTAAATTTCTTTAATTTTAGCGAATACTATATCGGTATCGTACTAGAAAAAACAGCAAATTTTGCATGTTAGTACAATTTACTGCTCGTGTAAAATTGTGGAAATTCTGAGGCTTTACTGATCAAATTGGATGAATTATTCTAGATAAAACATTAACTTAATTAGTTGGGTATCCGGATATTAGGATTCGTTCGTTTGGAATAATAAGTTATTTATTCGGACAAATGAGCTATTTATTCGGACAAATAAGAGATTTGTTCAGACATATTAGGATTTGTTCGGACATATTAGGATTTGTTTGGACGAATTTGCTGTTTTTGAACAAATATGTTATATTTTCGGACAAAGTAGGGGAGAGAGAGAGAGAGAGAGAGAGAGAGAGAGAGAGAGAGAGAGAGAGAGAGAGAGAGAGAGAGAGAGAGAGAGAGAGAGAAATTTCATAATAATGAATACGCAGATGTGTAAAGTCTTGACTAGTTTAGCTCATGCATAGATTTTTGAAAATTTTCCTGAGTGCTGGGGGAAGGGGGCAGTATGAAAGATAATTTTGTTTTTTTTCCGAACAAAAAACACTTATTTGTCTGAACATTTCGTCTCAACAAATCCTATATTGCCCAAACAAATTCTAATTTGTCCGAACAAATAAGTAATTCATCCGAACAAATCTTATTTTGTTCGAACAAATCCTTATTCTGAGTGAAAGAAAGAGAAAGATAGACAGACGGACAGAATTATGATGATATAAGGATTCTGATTGTACTCTTCCGGCAAAAACGTAAAAAAAGTGTAAGAATAGAGAGAAGAAGTCCGGAAAAAAAATTGATTGGTCGGAAATTAATCATAAAGTATGATATAAGTTGCAATTAATTTATTGCAAAATTACGTCAGAACTGAACAATTTTGATATTCGATTTCCTAAGGAATAAGATCTGTGAAATTTTTGTTCATTTTTGTATCAATTTCATAATCTATATCCCTTCCAACGTGATACTATCTCAAAATTAGTTTTTTAAACTAAATAAAGCATATACAAAATGACACAAGAGTTGATTGCATATTTGTTTCTTTTCCAATGTGATAATAGCTCAATAATATATTTATAAGTTAATGTCTACAAAATAACAAAATACTTACATGTGAGACTTACTATAGCATTGAATCATGATTTTTTGAAGTATACACTCTCATAACTGCCGCGGTGTGTGCATACAAATTGAGTAACGCGCGTTAGCGCGTTATGAAAATTTGTATGCACACACCGCGGCAGTTATGAGAGTGTATACTTCACAAAATCATGATTTAATGCTTATATTTACATTTTTTTAACTTCTTGCCTTGTCTGCAAATATGAATTATACCTTAAAATTCCGATCTTATCCTAAGGGTAAGTTAATATTAATGGAAGAGCCACAGTAACAGCCACAAGCGTGAACTTTGATTTTCGCTTGTGACGTTGCAGTTTACAGCGTTCAACGTTTGTGACGTCATAATAAAACTCGTCAATTTGACCTTTGACTACTTGTTGCATTTAGAGGCATTTGAACATCACGGAATTTAATGGAAAAACACAGTAGAATGTAAATATAATCTTATTAAAATTCAAACAAATGAATATTTAATCAAAACAATACAATGCATTGGTAATTTCTTCATTAACTTAATTCTGCAAAACGTCATTTTTTTGTCTAAGAAGAAGTATGGTGGGGTGTAGCAGCGTCTTTAACCTAATCTTGCTATGTTGCTGCGAGCCTCTTCACACACGTACATTTAATATTTTATTACATTATCGCTGTTCCCTCTGAAAAATATGTGTAGTTTAACCTCCAATATAAACCAATTTATTTTAACAACCACTGAATAGAAAAAAACCAGTCACCTTCTATTTGATACACGATAAAATAAAAAAAAGAGTTCAGTGACAACAAAATGGTTGCTGTTTTTGTTCAGTTCTCATCTGTATGACATTTGAATGATACCGAACAAATATTTACTAATGTCTGATAATGATACAAAGTATTATATTTAGTTAGAAATAATGACGTTTTGAAATATTTTCTTTGATTATTAAGCTAGTGGCTTAATAATATTGTTAAACATATCTCACTTCTCTTTCACATATAAAAACAAAGAGAACTTTTTGTTGAATTAAATACTGTTGATCCGGAGAGACAACAGCTATTGACAAGTCAGGCACTGTGTTAGTTTTACTCAAATAACCGTTCTTATTACTTCTCCTTTATACTGACTTTTAATTAGTCGTAATGGCAGTTCTAAATTCATGACGTTTCTCATTTAAAGACCAACGTTGTTTGGGTTTAAAAAAAAAATTATAAACCAACAACTTGGGGGTATTTTGTCGTGGCTTGCTACAGTTCACTTATTTGGTTAAAAGTGTTATTTATTTTAGATGAACAAAATGTTTTGCGCATATCCCACACGCACGAACAATTAGCAACATCATGGTTTTATCGATCTGAAACATTCAGAGAGCGAGTTCATTTAAAGGAGGCTCGCTCGAACTAACCACTAGATCTACCTAAAATTTGGAAATATAGTTGGCCAAACTATAAACTATTATTTTAGAAGAAAACATCCATATATCTTAGCGTTTAAAATTTGGTGTTTTCCTAAATGTTAATATATAGATATTCTAAAAGAGACCAATATAGTCTACAAATGACTACGACAATCCCACTTAAATGTATTCAAAACCAAAACCTTTCGCCTTAACTGGATTCTGCCTAAGTATGGAGTAGTATAAGTACACAATGATATGTTTCAAGTGTATGTACATATGCTATTGATTGGTCCGGTTCTTGAAAGATTTACTTGCATTCAAGTAAAGACAATTTACACGTACGTTTGAAATGCAAATGTCAAATTTAGTTTGGAATTGGAAAAGTTTACTTGAACTGTGGAAAGATTCAACAACTACGTTAACTCGAAACTTGCATGTCTTTGCGTATTCTATTCTCTCTTGTTAATCGAACAAGCAAAACAATGATCATTGAAAAATACATATAATTTTGAGGCCTCATTATGTTTTACTCATGAATTTGGCGTAGTCTAAGTATGGTCTGATGGAAAACAAATTGGTTTTAATCAACAAAACTATGGAATGATGAACGTTTTGGAAAATTATACAAGTCAATAAATCCGTGACCAACGACACATAAAGCGTTTAAATATGTAAACAAACTTGTCCAAACATGAATTGATATGGCAGGTTTTATAGTTGTTTATTTTTATAGATCCGAAACATACATGTATTTCATTTCTTTAATATGTAAAGACTTGTTTGAAAAAAAGATAAAATGCGAAACAAATAAATAACTCGATATTCTTCAAGTTAAAAGAATTTTTTTTTTCAGATCCAGCGTTAACATGAAAAACATCATTTTGATAGCATCTGTGCAACGCAATGTTCACAGAAGATGTATTTAAAGCAATTTGTGAATGACTTTAATGGTAATTGACGAAACACTAATCATGCTTTTTTTCCATCGTAAAATACTAAACATTCACAGAAATATATCATTTACAGCTAGTATGTCGTCCTGTCTGAAATAAAGGGTAGTTGGAGTTACGTTACAATAAAAGTCTGAGTTGTATTCTTGTAGCCACAAAGTAAGTCAATTGGAAAATGACATTGATGTGTAAATTTATATATAGTTTTTAGAGATGTCAATCAATTGCAGATTTGTTATTTATTTAATCTGTTAATCGTATTTCGTTTGAACCAGTGTCCTCTGGCATGCCAGTCCAGCACACTACCGATCCAGCTAAAGGGTTAAACTACTAGCCTGGTTCCAGGATCATGAAGCTATTTTAGACTTAAGTCAGAATTTGTATGCATTTTATATATTATTTAATAACATACAAAATTCGAAACATGGTTTTGTTGCTATCTACACACTTCTAGTAAAAAAAACTATGGTTAATAAGTTTTTAGTGAATGATTATAATTTTTGACTTGAGCCTAAGATCTTTCATGATCCTGGAGCCAAAGTTAGTAGGAATGCCATATACCTGACCCTACCGCATTCGTATTAAAATGAAATGTGCAAATTGTTAACATTTCTAATTTTTTTTTAAACTGTAATAAATGACGTAGTAAAAACAATATGATTATTTTGTTTCTGTTTAATCGAAGGATAAATTATATTACACGGCAATTATTCAAATAGAAATTTTACGCAGCACGTAAACATTCATGAAATATTTTCAATTGCCACATTTCGCAGAGAGTTCGACTTTTCAAAACAAAGTATACCCATTACAAGTTATATATCTCCGTTTGAAATAATTATTCCATTCGGACAGTAGTAATATGTTTATGTTTGCTTTACAATTATTGTTGCAGTTTTCATGATTGTGATTAATGTTTGTAGGGAACTGAAGGAGAAAGTAAAATTAACACATTACATACCTAGATACAATAATGATAATTGTAACGTTACTCAACAGTAATAATAGTGCCATTTAGTAATGGTTATGAAAAGCTAAACAGACATGTACAAAGCAGTGACTGTTGTTTTAACAATCACTGTAATTAACACATACGGTGTCTTCCCACTTAGCTAAATTCTGAATTTGTTATGGTTGACTGATTTTATCTAAGTGGGAATGGTGCACAGGTAAGGGTCTCAAGGAACAAAGGAAAATTAATTACAGGTGAACTATAGTCTGTTCAATTACTGACCTTAAGTAAATGTTTAATTAAATATTAAAAAAAAAACAGGCAATTTTTTAAAATCATGTTTAAAATTTAAAAAAAATTAAATACATATAATATTAGTAAATTTTAATAACTAAAAGGGTTTGTTTTATGATTGATAGTAGCTTAATTTTATTGTATGTAAAATTACTCAATATTCATTCTTTTGAGGAGAAGGAAAACAAACATGGCTGCATTAAAGTTTATTTTAAATACATGTACAATCATAGTCAATAACAAACCCTTTTTAGTAGTTATAACTTATTTTGAATATCATATACATGTACATAAATATTTTAGCATGTTAGATAGTTATAATTTACTTTTTAGTGCAAATAATCCGGGGTGGATTGAAGCTTAATAATATCTTACCGCTAGAAATTAACAAAGAGTGAATTTAGAAGGTTTTTCATCTACTTATAAAACTATATATGCTAGGAAAATTGTTATTGAATTAGAAAATCTCAAATGTTTATGAATTACATGGTCTCTTTATACCATTGTAAAGTGGTTTTGAGATTGAAATTAATGAATCTGGGATAGCACAAGGGTCAGTATCAGTCAGGCTTGGGGTGAATTACATTGTAAAGTAATGCATTATATTACCATTACTTCATGAATTTGGGCATTAAATTACCATTACCATTACTTGATTTTCTTGAAGTAATGCATTAAATTACCATTACATGAGTAAAGTAATGCATTACCATTAACATTACTTTGTTTTAAAGAAGTAAAGCTAATAAAGAGTTTTTGCAAATGTTTCAAATATAAAACACTCTTTAACATATCTACAGACTCATGTTCAGTATCAGGTTCAAATTCAATGACTATATATATACAAGAGTCATTCTTTATTTGCTTAATTTATAATAATCTTGTGGCATTATGAACAACATATTACATAAGTAAAAAGACATTTATAGACAGTTGGCATGATACAATGTCAGATATGATATAGAGACACTGAATTCGTGCATATTAGAAAACAATTTATGGAATAATGTTGCGGTTATTAAAAAGCTAAATAGAGATATTTCCCCAGATAACACAAATCTCGAATTCCTTTATGCTGAGGACACTTTAAGACAAAAGATTGCTGGTGCACTTAATGATCTATTAGTTTGAAAATCTTCCCAGCTATACTAAATAAACGTTATACAGGTGCAGTGGAAGCTGGGACTGAAAGATTGTTTGACAATCTTTATCTTAGGATATATTATATGAAAAAATAGAAAAAAAATGCATGAATTTTGTGTTTTCTATCAGTCAAAACTGGTGTATTTAATAGACATGTACAACAGAGAGAGAGAAAGAGAAAGAGAGAGAGAGAGAAATTATTTTCAAATGGGTTATAATATTGGAACTGATTTTGATTTGCAGTGGCCAGTGCATTCATTTTGCCCTTAAAGGTGCATGTCTGTCCCCTATTCTATTGGGACATGGCATAGGGAAGGGGATTGGGGTGTTTAGCACTTCTTATAACAATAGATTCTTTTGATACTTAGGTTATCCTGGGGGCATAGTGTGTTGTTGACACATCTTTATTGAAGTGCAAACTAATTGGAGTAAATTGCTTAAATGATTTAAAACTCTTAAAAACAACACTCATAAAAATGTTATGAAGGTACTGTGTTGTTATATCTACTAATATAAACAATATAAAAATGAAATTTTATTTTTAATTTGTATTTTAACTAAAACATTTTTATTTCAAGAATTATTTCTTTCTTCTTTATAATAAAGTTAATCAAATTCAATTTCAGCTATTCATTTATTCATCACATTTTTTTAAAGTGAACATGCATAAATAAGCAAAGTAATGCAAAGTAATGCCATGAAATGCCAGCATTACAGTAGATTTTTGAAAGTAATTCATTACATTACCATTACTTTTAATGCTAATTTTGTGGCATTACACATTACTAGCATTACTTTGAAAACATGTAATGCATTGCAATGCATTACCATTACATTTAGCATTACCCCAAGCCTGGTATCAGTGCTTGACCTTTTTTTTGGTTTTTGATATATATTAATGATATTGCTGATGGCATATCAAATAACATTAGATTATTTGCTGATGATACAATATCCCTGTTTGCCATTGTGATAATGACATTATTACACCTTCTATGTCCCTTATTGAGGATATTGAAAAAATAAAAATAATATAATCCCAATTTTGGGCTGTTGATTCTAATAGTGTAAAAACGACTAATGTTAAATTTACAAGAAAGCAGAGAAATTATCACATCATACAGCATTCAATTTGGCAATGGTGGTGATTGTATAAAAAAAAATCAAATGTTCATGTACATTTAGAAATACATTTTCAGGTTGATGGAACTTGGTCTTGTCATATATTTTAGTAACAAATATACATGAAAATGCTTGTAAGAGGCTAAATATACTCAGAATACTGAAACATGTCATAGATAGAAATTCGTTTATAAAAATCTATTTTTTTCCCCAAAAAGGTACAGGTAGAAGTTGCAGGAATTATTACTGGGCTTAGAGTTAATTCAGTTAGGGGGGAGGAAGTTAACAATAGGCTATGTATTATCTGATCTGTAGAAGCAACTGAAGACGAAGTTCATTTTTTATTACATTGTACATCTTATTCAAAACTTAGAACCGATTTCTTTACTAGTATTGACTTTAATAATCGATTACTGAACATGTCAGACTCAGACTGCACTGGTTTTCTCTTATCTAACTTTCCTAGACAAACTGCAAAATTTATATATTCAGCTTTTATGCGTAAAATTACTATTTGTATACTCATGTTTATAAAGTGACGTATAGGTCCGATGGGCCGGTGTTTATTCATTAAGGTATTATATCATATATATGTATCCTTATTTGTTTATAAAACACATGTCACTATAATAAATCATTTACTTACTTACTTATCTAGATCATGTTTTTATGATGGACTTGGCTGGGAACCTTTACATCTTAGAAGAACACAACAATAACTACATTTAATGTACACGTATAAGATAGTTAAATGAAATTTAATGGCAATTAAATCAAGCATTAGTTTGATTGAAGTTTCATATGATCTAATTAAGCCATATTAATGTCTTTGGTGTGTTGTTTATCTAAGCAATTGCTTGCCAGGCCTATGAAATTTATTTTATAATTTTATTTTTTCTTAAATTTTATTTTATTTATTCAATTTATAGATATTAAATCTTTCAATAATTGAATTTTTATAACACTATAGTTCCATATTGTCAAGAATACATTCATGTAACTCTATATCACATGTGATTCTAGTCAGGTAGTTCACACCTAAAACAGACTATACCCAGTGCTCACTCAGGTGTGAAAATCACAATTTTAGCTAGGGGGGAATAAGAATTTCAGAATTTTAGCTACGTGGGAATAAACCACACATACTGATCAATTTTCCTCCAAGAGCTCAGCCCTGGGATCTTAACGATCTCCAATTTAACTTCATTATTTAAAGTCAT
This sequence comes from Magallana gigas, assembly GCF_963853765.1. NCBI lineage: Eukaryota > Metazoa > Mollusca > Bivalvia > Ostreida > Ostreidae > Magallana > Magallana gigas. The sequence continues at coordinate 34,678,267 of NC_088858.1, forward strand.
CGAAAGAGAAAAAAGAAAGTAGAATTTATTTTGAAATTATGGTAAAATATTCATTATTCTATTTCATACAACTAACCAATAACTGATTTGTAACTGGTTATTATCTTTGTTCCGACCGATTATTAATAATCGGTTAACCGGTTAGAGATTGTTATCCCTAATTATAATAGTTTTTAATGTGTGAAAAAAAAATTAATAAAGCAAATTTTCAGAGAATGAATATTATTATAATTATATCAATCTTTTATTAAATAAACCTGCACAGGGATAAAAAAAAATCAATTAAAATGAACAACTTGAGTTTTCCTGATGATAAGGAAGGAAATATATTGTTACACGTACATGGAAATCACTATAAAAAGCATCATTTACTTTCTCTTTATTAAATTCTGCCATAGTTTAAGCAACGACGTCTCTAAAAAAGATGCAAGTTGTTCAAGTTTGTCAAGTATTATTATCAGTCAGTGTTGCCATAACTACAGTATCATTCACCGCAGGTAAGTTGAGATTAACACGTTTGAATGTTTTTGTTCTTCTCATTTTGGCATACAATGTACTTTAAAACTTTTCCTCTCAAGGTTTCAAATGCTCAAAATGTGCAGACATTGGAAACGTGCAAATTATAAACAATACCGTCCCGGGTTTCAATTTTTTAATTATTTATTTTTTAGTTCTTTAAGAAATTTAAAAAAAAAATTTCAGGTTTTAAATGTGCACAATGCGCAGATATAAGATATGCGAAAATTATGAAAAATACCATACCTGATCTCAAGCTGAATATTGGATCCTTAAATTTAACATCAAACCGGCTATGCAAGTCTGCACAGGGTGTTCCAGTTGTTGAATGTCCACAAAGTTCCACAAGTGGATCCAACGTTAATCGATGTGTTCATTACAATGGAGCGCTCGACATGACAATTAAAGTCGGCACATCAGGAGAGGGTACATATTTTAATAATTACATTAAAAAAAATTTGTAACCCATAAAACTTTAAAAAAAAAAAAGTGAATAGCTTTACAAACCATCGCACTAATATTTTTATATTTTTTAATGCAGTTAACGTCATCTATGAAGGAACATATCGAGATTGTGTCCTGGAAAGTATCTCTGCTAGTGGCTCCTGCATGGACCAGATCACTGTTCTCCCAGACGATAACAAACTACGTGCTGCTGCATTAAAAACTTCGCCGTACAATTTGAGTGATTATTCCGTCACCGCCGAATTCAATGGGAGAAAATGTGTGTCGGATATGAAAGGGATGTTCCAAAATGTAAATAAATCCCCTTTGATTGTCGCAATGACCGGCTGTAATATACTTGCCATTGTTGTTTCATACATCATCAGTAAAGTGTATTTTTAATATTCTACTTCTAATTGAATGGTTAGAATCCTGTAAAAATCAGTTTCAGTTTGCCATACGAAAACCAAAGTATTTCATTGAATTTTTTCCTTAGTGTGTTACGAACTATATTAATTACTTTAAGAATTTGTACATTACACTCCGGTAGTCGATTTAAAAATTTAGTAGATTAATTTGTGAAATTGCTAAATTTTTACTTGTGGAAAAAGTTTTTTTTCCTAATAATTCATGTGGGAATTGTAGAAATAAGATGATGGTTTGTCTTGCCCTAAAAGAATAATGCTTAGATATGTAAAATACATAATTCATGTGTTGAATATCATATATTCCTTCACATACTTTTCCTCGTATTTTACACCTTCCACAGTCTTCATTCTTTTATAATGATGAGTGTATAGAAAATAACTTGACAGTATGTGTTTTTAACACGAGTATAAAGTCTTTAGTTAAACTCAACCACATTGTAGTAACTTTTTTCAAGTCATTTAATGAAGTTTTTTGCAAACGTATAACCGTTAAATAAACATTAGATACATTTTATTGTTTAAATACCTGGGGTTGATAGCAAAGAATATTCAATCGTGATTAATTAAATGCAATGACTTTCATGACTGGAAAGTCAATTAAATTGGATAATTATGTATTTTTGGCACTTGGAACTCGAATGTTGAGGAAGAGCATCATTTTAATTATAAAGTACGTGTAATATTTTCATCATAATGAAAGGAAATTATGAAAATAAAAAAGTATATATATATATATATATATATATATATATATATATATATATATATATATATATATATATATATATATATATATAAGTATTAATAGTGCTAATAATGCCAATCGAAAATGTAAATGAATTGAAATATGTTTTTTTTAATTTCTTCTAACAGAATGCAGAAAGTGTTATTAAAACCTAAGTGCCTGTAAAGATAATTATGCTGTGCTCTAATACAAGACTTCTGTAATATATTTTCTACTTTTCAATTTTTGTACTATGCGTTTACTCTGTTGATATTATGTAATCTTATCATACATTCATCGAAATAACCTCAAACTCATAACTGTAAAGAAAGACATTTATATGTTAGCGAGATAAAAATAATGGATCTTTATCTTTTCATACACAAATAATTTTATAGCAGTTTGGCTTTGTAACATTAATCAATTTACTAGAATAATTTAAAAAGTATGTTTTTCATGTAATAGAGTAGAGAGTAATTGTACATATACTGTGTTTGATTTTGATTTCGTTATTTAGCGCGCTTCGATATCTTTGTCAAATTTTTAATGTTGTTTAACATACATTTTCTTCTTCAACAGATTTATATATCATTCTTTTCATACCTAATAAAATGAACTTAAAATAAAGATCTTAAATTCATACATTTATGGAAAAAAAGATGTTCCGAGATTTTTCGTGTTCGTTTTAAACTTAACCTGGCGATTGGAAATAGTTTAACAAATTTATTATTTATGCCTTTAATTAAAAAAAATGCTTACAGTTACCTTTAGTACACGCTGTGTTGACTTTTCTTGCTGCAATCGGAATGATATTTAAGGGTTTCATTAAACGGAAGTAAATTGTATTTTGCGTCAAATTGTAAAAAACAAGAAACTTAAAGATATGCGTCAATTAAAAAAATGAAAGTTTTCCATAGAGGTAACGAAATAGGAGTCACTTCTGGCAGCCATGTTGTAGAACACCATAACCTAGATTCATTTATCATTCAACTGATGTTTTTTTGCAATAACTAGACAGTTTGACGTACAGAAATGTTTTTATAATTAATAAACACTTGTTAAAGTTTTCTAAATGTCTTATTGTGCGCTCATCTGACTAATTTGTTAAAAGTTGGTTGTTTAAGGAAGACAAATAAGTATATTTCTAATCAATAATTTTATTTATTGCAGTTACATATAACATCAACAGAAATCAACAAGCTAAAACAAACAAGTGAATAATTATACATAAAAGTGTGGTTTTTAGAACAAAATAGCGATTTCTTACAATTTTCCATCTGTCCTATTGATCTCTGCAGATTCATTGATAGCAAATACTTTAGATAATGATAGATTTTGCTTTGTTGTCTGTACTGGTTGTTGTTGTGGCATATAACTGCAATTAAAAAAAGTAATGATTAAAAGCCAGAAAAGAAAACATGATATAATAAATATTTTAATATAAACCATAGTTAATATTATGTCTTGTGAGTTTAATTGCAATGAGAAGGTATTTGAGATATATAAATAAGGGGTCGAGACTTCAAAATGACTTACACTTGTCTTGGTTGAGAATCTGGTTTACGGACATCCAAATAGTTTGATAGCCTTGATATAAAAGAAAAAAATTCAAAAAGGCTTACTTCATATACAAGGAGAGAGAGAGAGAGAGAGAGAGAGAGAGAGAGAGAGAGAGAGAGAGAGAGAGAGAGACGCACATCATATTCTAGTAGTTTTAACTTTTTGCGAGAAAGACAAATAAACAAACAGATAGATGGACAGAAGGCATGCATTCTTACCAGGAATGATCGACATGTTTATATTTCTTCTTGTTCTTGTAGATTATCAGAACAATGATCAAAATCGTTAGAGCCAGCGACAACAATATTGCAGCTACTTTGAGACTATTTAATTTGCAGTCGTACATTCCTATTCCATCATAGCAGTCAAATAAAAACGTACATGGTCGGCTTGCACATTCGTCCACGTCTGGAAAATATTTTGCATATTTTGAAAAATGTTGTCATCATTTTATTGTGCAAGTAGCAACTTAAAATAAAACTGCTTTTTTTCTTGTTTATAACATTCTAAAACAAGAACCAAACAATTGAGAGATTCAAATGAGTTGTCAATAAACCAACAAACCTATTTCGCACAATAGGCCTGTAAAACCAAGAGGACACGCACAGGCAAACTGATCAATGCGATCCAAACAGGTCCCGTTGTTTTCACATGGAAAACTCGCACATTCATTAATATCTAAAGCAAGATATCATATAAGAAAAATGTCTAAAAATATCGTGATGTGCATAAATGGTAATCTACGAAAGCCGAGAAGGATCATTCGAGATACGAGATTCAAAATACGAGATTCGAATTACGAGATTCGAGATTCGAAATTTGAGATTCAATATCTAATTAACCAATCAAATCAAGGATCTGAAAACACGTATCCTAGCGACATCAAACTGTTCTAAATAAAGATTATTAGTACATGCTCTTATATACTAAATGCTATGTTTACTTCTCCCTAGCTAACTAATAATTTTACACATAGAATATTCAAGTAGTAATAATGCAGTGTATTTCGCAGATCTAAGTGATTTTGTTTGCCCTGGTGCATTTCCACCTGATGCGTTTGAACCCTGGGGTATTTCACCACCAATAGTTTAAACCCCGGCTTTATTCACCCTTTTTGTGTAAAAATGCGGTTATGATAGAGAGCTTCATAAGCGGAGCCAATTTTTTTTTTCGGTAGGGGGCCCCGGGGTCCTAGGCCAATTTTCAATAATTTTACTATGTAAATTAAATAAGCTTCAATTTTCCCGAGGAAAGTCCAGACCCCCTGACCCCCTCCTTAATAGACCCCCTCCGCGCATGAAGATTAGTATCTAAAACATGTTTTAATCTAAATATAAATAATTAGTCCAGGTTTCACCAATAAATAGAAGCATTACTTATCGTTTTTTAAGTGTACAGGCATACACTAGTTCTATGATTATAAACTATTCATTGAAATATTATCACATCATACGGAATTATTAATTATTACAAATTGTTTTTCCCTTTTCTTGAGTAAACAACTTCTCATGAGTCTTACTTTTGGTATTGTTTTCAATATAGAAGGATACATATTCTGTAAAATTAAAGGTAGGGATAATAGGGTGCCAATTTGTTCACATTGCCGATTTCTTGTGCAGAGAACAGTACAATTTTAAAAATTTGATTGTGCATGAATTTTTCAATATCTATTGTTGTAGTTTGTTATAATTCATTCATTGATATATCAACAAGAAAGAATAGAAGGTATAGACAGGCATATGTATCACACCCAAGTTAAGTGTCTCTGTAGTTTCCTAATCCCCCCCCCTCCAACGCATCAAAATTGACAATAATTGCATATTAATCATACAAAAGTTTACTTTGTATGTAAGTAACTCTCTAAAGATGTAAATAATAAATAAGCACTGCAAAAATGTGTGTACTTAATATGCTACTACATTACACTTAGCCAGATAAAATGTTATCAGGGTGAAGCTACAAGGGACGAGAAGTGCAAATTTACCAATTTGTCGCCATATACACAGAACACCAAATAAAGAAACTGTGTGTGGTGTGGGGAATGCATAGAAGATGGCGGCAAATTATCTCAAATAACCAGTGCGGAAACCAACAAATAGGCTGTTATTTGTTACCTATACTGCAAATACATTTATAAAAAATGTAATAGTCACATACATGTAACATAGCCGATTAAGTTAATGTTTACATATGGTCAACGTACATGTAATTCTAATGTACATGGAGGTGGACGTATTAGGCGGGGATCCAGAAAAATTATTTCCAAAAATGATCGGTTGAATTACATTAAATGCTTTGAAAATTGTTTTAAACTATCGCGCGGGTCAAAATGCATGATAGAAGCTATGTACAGTGTAATTGGAAACTTTCATTTTATTTCAATATGTAGTATTACCTATTATAACAAATGAGAGTATAGCCCAACTGCCACAGACAATACATGTCTTTTACCAGCACCACCCCCTCCCCATAAAAAATGAAACAATTGTCGTTTTATTTGCTAAACATGTGTGTGGTTCAAGATTTTTTCTAAAGGACATACCCGATTAGAATTGAAAAATGAATCGTTTAAAACTAATTTTGTCAAATTTTTTAGATTCATATAGTTATATTTTGGTCCATTTGGGTTAATAGATGCATCAGCGCAGCTCTTATTTATATATAATCAGGCCATAAATTTGAAATATTTTCAAAATTAATAGCTTTAAAACCAGTGGATAAAAAAGTGAAAGTCGAACTCGATGAGCGCTAATACCTGTGTTGAATGAATGGTACAGTAGGAAATGCGCAAAAGGTCCCGTCTACACTTTCCTACCCTACATTTATTGGAACATTAAATCCGATTATAAGAGTCAAATTTAATCAAGTACGGATATATATATATATATATATATATATATATATATATATATATATATATATATATATATATATATATATATATATATATATATATATATATATATACCTGTTTATCAAAAGTAAAACTAATCATAGTTTATCTATAGTGCATCGTTATGGAGCTACACAGAAAGTTTGAAATTAATTTGCCGAGCCAAATCAAAAAAAAAAAAGCATGGAAAACAAAGAGAGAACGAAGTGGGGACAGAATAACTGACAAATTAAATTAGGACTATATAGCCCTCCCCCCCCCCGAAATTTATATACTAAAAACAGATTATTGAGTACAACATCCCCACACAACTTAAAGAAAATTTCATGGTTTTTTTTTTATCATTTTCGCTAGCTAATGTAAGACATCACAATTACCCCAAACCTCTCCACGGAAAAGGAAATGCTAGGTGATGAGAGAGAGAGAGAGAGAGAGAGAGAGAGAGAGAGAGAAAGAGAGAGAGAGAGAGAGAGTCGATGTAAATCACACGTCTGCCCTACCCTAGCTACCTCTCCTTTTCTCCTTTGAGAGGCTTAATTGTATGTATATTCTTGTATCAAATCAATTTCAAATTCTAAATCGAAATTGAATATGACACTACAAAACTCTCTCTCTCTCTCTCTTTCTCTCTCTCTCTCACATATCGACAATGACATTGATACCCTACAATACACTATTCCTATCTGGATTGTTGTCGTTGAGGTTGTAAATCATTATAACTTCTATGGTTTAAAACTTTATCATAACCTATATTTTGACATGTCGATTAATTCATTGAATTTCGTTTCATAGCTAAAACCACACTCAGTTTTAATTAGTTAGATTAAACAGATCTTTTTTCGCGAGCCGATTTTTACATAGTTGGGGCGAATACACTACGGGTTAAAATGGTTCGGGGGGGGGGGGGGGGGGAATACATACAGGAAAAACAAAATCACATAGATTCGCAAAGCCAACAGTGTACCTGTTTCGCATACGATGCCAGTAAATCCGGGTCGACACACACAGGAAAATAAATCGATGTCATCAATGCATGTTGCATTGTTCAGACAAGGTAGGCTCGTACATTCATCAATTTCTGAAACATTTAATCATTTTTTTTATTTGGGTTCAAAGTTTTCACTTTTTAACAATAAACTCAAATATATACATATGTACTGCACTAAGATAATCAAAAAAGTACTCAAGTCATACCTAAACAAAATAATATCATATATGATGATTTAAAAAGTGGTCTTTGATAGGCAATTATTCACGCCTGCGGTGTGAAATTTAGTTTAGCACATATGAAACTAGGGAGTAAAAATTGTACTTACCAGTCTGACATCTGTCACCCGTGTATCCAGAGAGGCAAATGCACGTGAAGTTTTGGGTCATTCCTAGGCGAATACAGGTGCCATTATTCGCGCAAGGTTCCTCCACACAGGGACTTATATCTATATCAAATAAAACAAAGTTTTGCAATTAAAAATTAAAACAAATTACATTTATATCACTTTTAAACAAGCAGTTCATGCCGTAATATCAATACTGTACATAAACTCAGAAAAAATTGTAGGTTGAGCTCTAATATTGATTTTAAGATTATTTCTTTATTTAATCTATATAAAATTGTGTATTGAATCTCATGCCTAATTCTATTGATGATTATATATGAGGCTGAAAATGTATTTTAACACATATTTTTCTATTTTAAAAAAAATAACGTAATCAGATTTTGTTTTGGGTTTTTTTTATTTCACGCACACATCGATTGCTTTATTAATAAAACAAATACACAGGGAAATATTCAAAATAGACGTTTCACTGAAAAAAAATATAAATCATTTAATTTAGGACTTCAAACAAGAAAAAAATCAAATTGTCTTCCACTCTCTTACCAACCTGTAACTCTTATTTCAACACATCGCGAGTCGCTTGCTTTCCTATAAATAAAAACAAACTTTAACAAACTTTAACAACTAACTGTTCTTTTTTAATTATCATTGTACAGTATAAAGATAATATACATCAACTCACAGAATCATACATAAAATTATAAAAGTGATAAATAAATTGAGGTGTACACATCATATATTAAAAAAAAAAGAGCAGTACTGACAAAAAACTGAAAAAGAAAATCTTATGTAAAATATTACATGAAAGTTAATTTTCCAGAAAATGTAAAAATTAACAAGGAAAACAAATGAAGAGACAATTGGTTGTAATGAGTTCTGTTATTTCAGATATTGCTTTTCTATTTGCTTAACATCTCCAGCAAAAGGCTTAACTTATTGACATGGGGTACAAAAACATTTTTGTTTTGGATCAGAAATACATATCGTTTGCTTTCAATTTCATTTAATAATTAATTATACGTTTGTTTTTATTTCTAGCGAATGTCAAATACATGTGTTTATGAATCACAAATCATTGAATTTCATGTGATATGGATATTAATACGCTTAATATATTCGTTGTAGTACGATTTGTTACATAATTTTTGTGGAGTTTGTATTATCAAAATTAAGTACAAATTAAATAAGTTAATTTCATGGAAACAAAAATTGTTTGTTTTTTTTCTTAACAACGAATGGTATCAAATCGATAAAAGATAATATATTTCTACCCATTTATGTCTTCAGCTATTGCACATAAGATATGGGATCCAATTTGTATGGCAGTTGGTGTCCATGTTGTATTGACAAACACAACGCCCGGTCGTCCAGGAAACGGCTGAGGAGACGTATACGTCATTCCCGCTGGTGACGTAACATCGACTCTTGAAATTCTATAAAAACAAGAAACGTGTTATTTTGATTCTTTTGCTTGTTAATTTGTTCTTATTTGAATAAAAAAAATAACAAGCTGAATAGCAAACAAATTACGTTGCATTGCTAATGACGTAAAATGGTATGTGTATTGTCTGTCCAGTTATCATATTAAACACTGTTCCCTCTGACGGTGTGTCATTGACGAATTTAGGTCTCTCATCACATCCTCCACTTAAACTGGCAGTCTGTATCAGAAACTGCAACATGAAAAAAAAATATTTACAATAAAAATATGAAATGTTCTGTGTCATCGTATGGAGAATTTGTACCCGTACTAAATCTATACAATTCACCTGGAGATTGACTGATGTCATTGGGTCATTAGGTGTATAAGTAGTACCACCGATAGAAATATTCGAACGTGGGAAATCCTCGACAGTAATGGCCACGGCATACATTCCATTCACAGTGTGAGTGGATGGAAAAAAGATCGTACATGTCTCCTATTTAAAAGAAAAGCATTTAGGCCTAATGCATAAAATCACCCAGCAACACAAATAAGTTTAAGTATATTCATAAAAAACAAAAGACATGTTTCATCATCATTTGTATGATGTATACCTCATCCAGTGTCGCAGATGGTAAAGAAGAACAAACGGAGACACATTCAGATCCCTTGGACCAACGACATCTCACGATGTCGTCATTTGCATCTGCCACTGGTATTTGTATTGCAATATGACATCCATACTGAACTCTGAAAATGAATTGGATATTAAATGTGTAGATCACTAGACAAATGACTTTATGACATGTGGTGAAACAAGTAACAACCGAGAAAAGTCAATATTTGTAAAACACTTACGTATACAACGGTTTTCCAGTCGTAACAGGGCTACTGTTTGGTTGGTTAATATCAGTTCTTGTTGCCAAGTTCACTGTTGTCTGAATTGACCAACTTGAACCAGACCCATAATCTAGACTAATCCAGCAACAGCTTGCAAACCTTTAAAATAAGCACAAATTAGTGCTCGTTTATCATCAAAATGTGTTTAAATGCTTAATTTATTTACTTTAGTTATAAAACACTTAAGCACACAATAAATTTTCAGATTTGAATAGTAAATACTTGTGAAAGATGATTTAAAGTCAGTGCAATAATTCTTGACTTTTTAGGGTACAAACGATAAAAACACACTAAAAACAAAAGCGCCAATCAGTTCTACACCTTTGGTAAAAAACAAAAATTACTAGTAAATGATAAACAAAGATATGTTGTGAAGACAAACATGTATGATGTACAGATTCTGTGTGTTTCTGCTAATAAAAACATTTCATGTTTACTATATTATTTCTTTTTCAGACTCATTAACGAATCGACAAATTCTTGTTACATGAAAAATAACTTCGAGATGAAAATATCCGTTTTCTGTTCGAATCTTTGTGTTTTAGGGATTTTTTTTATCTAGAAATATCAAATGACAAATTTATTATGTTACATAAGTAAACTTACTCAACAACAAATGGACCCTCGCCGGGAAATACATAGTTGAAGGTTCGCTCCCCTTGTTCCCAGTTTTCTTGAACACTAGCGCCTGTACAGATGTAGTTTACGTTGTCCAGGTTTTGTGTTGATGAGCACCCAGATGTACATTGCCAATAAGAGGTATTCATACCCGTGACGAGAGATCCTATCAGTGAGGGTGTACAACCGGGGCCTCTGTTATAAGCCCATCCTAATCTGAATGAAAACTGCACCTAAATTACAATTTACTTCGTTTATACTTTTTACATCAAAGTCCTTTATGGATACTTCTTATTTGATTTGTTTAAAACTTTACAATTAGCAGTAAATCATCGCAATTCTAACAGTTAAAGAAAGCTGACATTATTTTTAAAAGAATTGAATGATAATTTCACCTCATAACCAACTCCAGTTGGTTGCCAGCTAATTGTACCACCTCTAAAATGATCGGATTTGGCAAGAGGAACCAATGACAAAAGCAAAACAGTCAATATCATTGTTGTACTTACTAGTATTTCAATAACGGATAAAGATTATAAAACTTATGTTACTTATATAGTTAGACTTACGAATAAATCTACCAATGAAAAAGCAAAATCTTCTTTAGGAAGCATTATAATGCCATAAAAAGTGTGATATTTTTGAATTAGGACTTATAAAACTAGCTAATGAGTAACCAAATCAATCAAAGTTTTTTTTATATGATATATAATGAGGCGCGCTAACATTCTATTGGACTGTCTAGGCATTGAAAGTTTATGGCATGTTTAACACAAGGAAGTTTTCCTTACGTAAGTTTACTTTTCTAGTATCTCAAAAATACACCAAAGTACGAAAGCAAACGTTTCCCATGAACCCAAAGTAAGTAACACTTATATGGAAGTATGTATTTACTGCATACTTATCAAAACGGATAAATGTATCAAATACATTTGAGATTTAATAAATTTTACTTCTGTTTCCAAAATTTTTTTTTAAAAATAGCACAAAGAATTTTTGAGAAGAAAGAAAAAGTACTAAAATTGACCACTATTAAAAGGATAATAATCTGTAAAAGACATGTCAATTTCTCATGACGAAAAATAAATTTAATGAAAAGGAAAAATTCATTTGATAGAATGGACAAAAAAACAAAGCGTACATGTACTTACAAAAGAAATCTAATTTTTGTAAAGTTTTTGGAACGGTTCAGATGCTATTTTTTTCTTCTCATTTCAAATTAAAAAAATATATTTATCTTTTGCAAAGACACTAATACAATATTTACACTCTGTTGGGCTATTTGTTCCATGAACATTTATGGTGGATGTGGTACTAGGAGGTTTTTAAATTCTCGAGAGGTATATGTAAGTATACGTGTTAGTAGGTATATTGCAATTCTAGACCGAAGTTTAACATCCAAGATCAATACGAAACGTTATATGTGTGTTAAAAATTAGTGCGGAAGTTTAGTCCAGATATGAAACATAAAACTTAATATCATATTGTAAGTATAAATGATTCTAAGTACATTTGCATTGTACACCAAGGTTAAAGATACAAGATCAATACGATACTATATAAATGTGTTAAACAGCCAAGATCAATAGAAAACGATAGGTATGTTTGAAAGATTATCGTGATTCTTTAAAAACTCAAAAAAGAAAATCAAACTTAGTATCATATTACAGTTCTGAAATTTTTTGAATGAAAAATAAACACACATCAAACGTATGCAAACAATGACCAATTATGCTAGATTATGTTGATATGGCTTCTAAATGTCCTTTATCTGATGAAATATTGTTTTGTTGAAGGTACATGTCATAAAATGATAATGGTTAAAAGTAATACTAATTAACTAATTGTATGATAGTTTTCTATGTTGTATATAACTAGGCATGAAAGTGGTTTGACAATAATCAGAATGCCAAAACGTTTTAGAATTGTTTCAGTAAAAACACACACAGTACCTACTTATATATATATATATATATATATATATATATATATATATATATATATATATATATATATATATATATATATATATATATATATATAACCAGATCAAGCAACGAAAGGTTTAATGGTTACTCATTTTTAAACACAAGGTAAGTATTAAAGATAGACCTTTACGATACCTCTATAATTTTTATAGCCTATTGAAAGTTAAGGTTATCAGAAAAAATCAAACCTTCACATATCACTTTTCTCGAAGTTTTATTTGAGATTGAAAGTTTTAAAGCTGGCATAGTCGATTATAAATCACCTCCTCCCCTCACCTAGTCTCTTTGTGCCCGCTGGCACATAAGGCCTGGATAAACTGCCTCCACCTGTCCCTGTCTTTTGCTACCCTCGCTGATGCCCAGCTATTCCACATAGCTGTGATCTTTCTTGCCCTGTAGTTCCCCACTATGTTGTTTTTTGCCGGCGTACTTTCCTTCTTCCTTCTGGATGCCATGTCAGTTCAGTGGTACAAATTCTATTGTTCTGAATTTTTAGGACATGGCCAATCTAATTCCGTTTCCTCATAAGTAGTATGTTTTGTGCTGTTTTTGTTCTCATAAGGAGTTTGTCATTTGAAATAAATTTTATCTGGTCACCTTAATTTTGAGATTTTCTCAGACACCTAATATGAAAATTGTTAATATTTTTCTTGTCCTTCTCTGTTATTTTACATGTTTCACTGGCATGACTGACAGGACAAGGTTGTTAAAAAATCTTTAAAAATGTTGCTTTTATTTGAACAGAAAACTTTGACGATATCCAGATTTTCCTGAGGCTTTCAAATTGTGATTTAGCCTTTTCCAAGTCTGTTGTTAATGTCCTCGCCAGTTCAGGGAAATCCTTTTGTTGTTATTATGCCCCTAGATTGGTAAATGTTTCCACGCCTTCTAGGTCTTCCCCGTTGACCTTGACTGCTTCTGTTTCATCTGTGTTGAGTCTCAATACTTTAGTTATATCTTTATTAGTTCTGAGGCCAGACTGTCTTGCAATTTCATTGAATTTTTGTGTCTTTTGTTAAATGTCATATGGAATATTGAGGAAAGTAGGACAAGGTCGTCTGCGAAATATAAATCTTCAAGTTTTGTAGTGAATTCCATCTTATTTCTTGTAATTCTCTTTCATTATGAAATACATGTATATAACTAGCAAAAAAAAACTCAGACATTGTGTAGCCGTGTTTCACTACTGTTTTTACCCGGAACTAATCAGTTTCTTCACCATCTTCAAGTGCTGCACATTGGATTGTTTCATATGTAGTTTTACTATCCTTACCATTTGGATTGACCAAAGGCTTTCTCTAGGGATGGAATCAAACTCTTGCTCAGAATCAACATAATTATCAAACAGTGTGGAATTCCACTCTGTACATTGCTCTATTATGTTGCGGAGTGTTAATAGTTGCTCTGCTATACTTCTTCCTTTTTTGTTTTTCACGTAGCTATTTTTCCACACCATCTTGCATCCTTTGTATCACTATTCTAAAGAAAATTTTGATTGGTACAGATAAAAGTGTGATACCTCTGTAATTGTCACATATCGATCCATCTCCTTTCATTTGTATCTTCACAATGAAGCCACTTGGTCAATTTGGTTTTCGGTTCCTCAATCAGAAGATATCCATGTACTGTAAATTCCTAATTAAGGTCAGACGACACGTTCCTCGAGCATCTTTTTTGTATCTCCTCGTAATAAAGAGTTCCAATAAAAATTATTATTTTTAATATGATTTTTAAAATGATTAAGATTTACTTGGATATGGATATATACCTAGATGGCCGAGTGGAAACGGAAACACCAGTGGATGTTTTAGGAACACAGGCCCCAGTGAAATTAGATCAGGAGAAAACGGAAGAAAAAGAAAACCAAACTCAAAATGAAATTCCGACCGAAGAAAAAGTAACGGAAAATAAGAATTCAGAAATCATTGATAGTGAAATACGTACAAGTGACAGAGATAAAGAAAGTTCGGAATCAGAACCCGATACAGAAGTGATGATAACCGGAAAAAAGAAGAGAAAGAAAACGAAAGATAAAAGCAAAACCAAGTCGAAAAAGAACAAATAAAATGGAGCGAATAATTACATTTTTCATTTTAGCAATGGTTTTCATAACCTCGTGGAACTGTAACGGTTTGGTAAACATTGATAAAATGAAAATGGTGTTTAGTTTATTTAACGAAAGAAAATATGATATTGTAGCATTACAAGAAACTCACTGGAAAGATGATTTTATTGATAATTATAAACATTTGTGGAATGGTGTTATTTATCATAATAGTGTAAATGTTTCATCCAAAGGAGTAGCATTGTTAATTAGAAATGATATTAAATCAAATATTGAAATGGTAAATGGATTTGATGGTAGATTTTTGCATGTCAAATACAAGGAAAATGACAACAAGTATGATATTATAAATGTATATGCGCCTAATGATGTTAGAGAAAGGGTAATGTTTTTAAAAAATATTACAAATGTTATGCCACGTTCAACAGAGTTAATCATTATGGGAGACTTTAATAATACTCTTGCTGAGATAGATAGATGTGGTAAAACAGTACATAAGTATGACCAGAGTTACAAAGCATTGACAGATATGATGACTGAGCATGATGTGGTTGATATATGGAGACAAAGAAATGAAAGAAAAAAGGTTTTTTCAAGGAAAGTTATTAGAGAAGGGATGCTTGTACAAAGTAGAATTGATTTTATTTTGATTGCAAAAATTCTTTGTGTTTATGTGAGAAACATATTTTATGTGGAAACAACAATGAGTGATCACTCTATGATTGTAATGAATTTTAACACAGAAATATGTGAAAGAGGTCCAGGTGTTTGGATCCATAACAATTTGTTATTATACGATGAAATGTATGTTAACAAAGTACAAGAACTTATTGAAAAAGAAAACAAATGTATATTATTTGAACAATCAATTTTAGTTTGGTGGGATAATTTGAAGTATAAAATTAAAAAAACTGTCACAAATATATAGTAAAAATAGAGCTAAAGAAAGAAATAAGGAGTATTACAGAATTCAAAACAATTTGCAAAGATTATCACAAAGTATTGCTGATGGTAATTGTGTAGACATTGAAAAATATGAAAAACTTAAAACTGATCTATGTGAATATGAAAATGAAAAATGTACAGGTGCCATACTAAGGTCTAAGGCCCAGTGGGCGAATGAATAGGATAAGTGTACGAAATATTTTTTGAATTTAGAGAAAAGTAGACAAGAGTCAAACACAGTAAAGGAATTGTTAGATGAAAACGGTGAAGTTAATAAAAATATTGATTCTATTTTAGATATGCAATACAATTTTTATTCCAATTTGTATTCATGTGTAACTGTAGAATGTGAAAGTAAAAATCAGTTGTTGTCATTAGTCGATAAAAAACTTAATGAAAGTGATGTTGAAATGTGTGATAAAAATATAGATGTTAAAGAAATAGAGCAAGCTTTAAAAGAAATGACCAGCAATAAAAGCCCTGGTCCTGACGGATTGACTATTGAATTTTATAGAAAGTTTTTGCCACAGTTGAAAAATGTATTGTACAAACTTTTTTTAGAAATAGAAGAAAAAGAAACATTGTCACATTCCATGAAAGTGGGTGTAATTACATTACTATACAAAAAGAAAGGTGATAAAAGATTGTTAAAAAACTGGAGACCTATTAGTCTCTTGAATGTTGATTACAAAATCATTGCAAGAATTATGTCAAATAGACTGAAGAATGTTTTACCAAACATAATTTCTGATAGTCAGACATGTTGCATTATTGGAAAAGATATTGCAGACACGTTAGTAAGTATAAGAGATATTATAGAGATGTCTGAAATAGATGAAATGGAAGGTTATATTGTTAAAATTGATCAAGAAAAAGCTTTTGATAGAGTTAGTCATGAGTATATGTTACAGGTGTTGAAAGTATTTGGTTTTGGAGATTATTTTAGAAAATGGGTAAAAATATTTTATACAGGTATTTATAGCAGTGTTAAAAGTAATGGTCATCTTACAAAATATTTTCCAATCAAAAACTCGGTAAGGCAAGGTTGCCCAATATCTGCTTTATTGTATGTATTATGCTCAGAACCTTTAAGTTGTGCAATCAAATGTAATGGTTATATTAAAGGTATAGATATTCCATTGTCTGATAAAACTGCATTGGTTTTTCAACATGCAGATGATACGACATTATCGGTTTGTGATAAAAAGTCAATTTTTGAGATATTTAAGATTTTTGAATTGTATGGAAGAGCCTCTGGTGCCAAAATAAATGTTCAGAAGTCTGAAATTATGTGTATAGGTTCAGGAAGATTATTGGAAGATGAAAGAAAATTAATTAATGTCACTGAAACAAATGTTATGAAAATTCTTGGAGTTTATTTTGGTAGAAACAAAGAAGAGTGTGAAAATTTAAATTGGAGAAACAAAGTACAAAATATAAAACAAATTCTTAATCTGTGGAGAAAAAGACAGTTGACAATACATGGAAGAGCTAGTGTTATAAATACATTGTTGATGTCCAAATTATGGTATTCCTTGTCTGTGGTTTCTATCCCATTTTGGGCTAGAGATACAATTCAAAAAGAATGTACTGATTTTTTATGGAATTATGGTACACATTTAGTGTCATATAAAACAATTGTTGGCGAACATAAAAATGGTGGTTTAAAAATTGATGATATTTATTTGAAAATGCTGTCGTATCGACTTAAGTTTTTAGCCAAGTATTTGTGTCCTACAAAAGAACTAGTATGGAAACACACTTTTAGCTATTTTTTATCAAAAATCTGTGATTTGAAAGGTGGTGTTGAAGTATTTCTTCTACAGTTGAACAAAAAGGATTTGCAACGTCTGCCTTCTTTTTATGTTGAAATGTTTAGTGCATGGTATGCTGTGAAAAATTATGTTGATTACAATGAAAATAGAAACGATGTGTTTAATTACTGCTTGTTTTTCAATCCTAAAATTGTTAATCAGAACAAAACATTAGTGTGGGTATATTTCATAAAAGCAGGTATTACACATATCAGAGACATTTCATATGAAGTAATACCAGGATTTTTGCCTGTGTCTTGTATAGTAGAACTGATACATGAATATGATTCAGAAATTAAGGTAAAACATATCAAAGATGATTATGCAACATTATTATCAGTTATACCAGAAGAGTGGAAAAATATTGTTCAAAATTTTGCTCATGTGAAAGAAGCATTGATTCCAAATTTTTCGATTTGTGTAGAAAATAACAAATATGTGTTTTATTCATGTACAGTAAAGATTTTTTACAAAATGTTGATACAAAAGCTGTTTAACCCTCCAATATCAAACGAATACTGGAAAGGAAAATTGCAAATAGATAATGAGTCTATACTTGATAACAGATGGGTTATATTAAGAGGAGTTGGTAGACCTCCAGATGTTGTAGAACTTGATTTTAAGATTTTTCATAATGGTATTTTTACATATGAAAAACTGTTCAAGATCGGTAAAACAGATTCAAACAAATGTCCATTGTGTAAAAAAGAACGCGAAGATTTATTTCATATGTTTGTAAAATGTGCAGAAGTGCAGGAATTTAAGAAAGATTTTATAATATATCATTTAGAATCGCTATTGAAGGACTGTGAGAATAGTGTATACAATGTTTTAGATATTGATGAAATTTTGATGACGGCATTTCCTAATGTTATGAAAAATGTTAATACATTTTTTGTGAATTTTTTCATATCAATATGTAGATTTACTATTTATAGAAGAAGACAAATATTGTTGCAAAATAATCAAAAAATGGATTTGAAAAGGTTTTGCAAATATTTACTCAGACATTATATTTATTACAACTATCATTACATGTGTATAGAACAAGCAACAGAAAAATGTTTTCAAAAAAGTTTTTGAAGAAAAATCCACTTTTAAAGGAAACAGAAGGTGTACTATTGTTTATTTTTTAAAATATTTTATGATAAAGTATTGATATGTAGACTGTGATTGTGATAATTAATGTGATGATTGTGATAATTGTAAGTTGATCAATAAAAGATAAAAAAAAAAAAGCCGTGGCCGCTCTCTGCCAGGAGCGTAGGTTCTAGAGGTTGTGAGTTCAAAGCCCGGCCCAATATAGTGAATTTCGCTGTGCTGTATTACTTATTTATTTTTATATCAGCAGTTCAAGTATATTTTCAAGAAGATTATATAGGAAATTGCATTCTCTAGTATTTTGCAGAAATGCCTGGTAAGGTATCCTAAGTTTTTGCAAGAAAGCTTGTCAGAGTAGTAGTAAACCATTAACAAATTCCTGGAAAATGTTATATAAAATTGAGGAACGTGTCGTCTGACCTTAAACGCGAGAAATAATTTCTACGTAAAATCGCGAGAGGCCTGTCTCGCAAATTTTAAAATATCGCTTTTTATTTTCGGCCATATGTAAACTACATGAAACTGATAAAATTTCAGCATTCGCGATTTTATGTTCTCGCGATTTGTAGGAAAACTGTTGAAACGCGGTATTCAGTGCTCGCGTAAAATAACGAATCTACAGTAAATTTGTGCTTGGTTTGTGGGGAAATATTGTGCCTGTTATTACCAAGCTGTTAATCTCGCCGCTCTCCATTTTCATTTCGTTCCCCTATACCGTGCTTCCTCATAACACGTGAGTGGCCTTTGTAATTAATGGCAACTTCTGCATTGAAATATCCAATTATAAGCAATATGTCATGCTTTGGTATACTATTAATGAGTTCCTGTAACTTGGTGCATAGAATACGATGAAGCTTATCTTCAGAGGTAATGAATAGAGTCTTGCATACATCAGTCTCTAATTTATGGGTTTCCATTCCATCAGTGACTTCTTGGCTGTCTTTGTTAACATTTTACCAACTCCTTCTTGATGTAATTCATCTTCTCTTCCTGAGTATAGCATCAGTTTGCTACTTTGCAAGGTAGGTTTTCCAGTCATGGACCATTTGACTTCTCTCAGCCCAAAAATATCCAGTCGGTATCTGTCCATCTTTTTTACTATCTGGGCTCTTTTTCCTGTTATTTACATATATCTTACATTCCTATGAATATGCTGTATTTAGTCGTGCATAGGGACGTAGGCCTGTGGACTTCCATCTGGCTTTCATCCAAATGCGTCATGTTTCCCTTTGCATTTACATGTAGCACAGTTAGAGGGCTGACCTTCGGCTGCGTGTTTAGTTTATCTTGGGTTCTGTAATTATAACGGTTTTACACTGTTTGGTGATAAGCCATGCAGCAACCCCCTAGACTCGAAGGGCTAGTGGTTTTCTGGTTGGGTTTTCCTTCCTCTAGCCACATGTTCTAGTTATTTATCGGCGCCGGAGGCTCGCCTCTCACCACTGTCATTCAGCTATCGGAGTATTCCTAGGGCCACCCGCGAAGAGCTGTGACCTGTAATTTGCTTGCAGAACTAATGTGATACGGTTAAGGCATTAACTCGAGGTTTTGAATGGTGAGACCTAGTTGCATTGGTATTATCACTAGCATTTGACACTGCACCAATCTAATTTAAATTAGATCTTTGATCTGCTTCAAATAGATTGCTATAAAAAGGTCACCGGTTTGACCTATGAAAGGGGTTTTGTTAGATTGGAGCGGATCAGCAATCTAATTGTAATTAGATTAAGATTATTTCTTTTCAAAAATATTTTAGACAATCAGTTCTTGCTACTTCTTATGAATAACAAAATTATTTATCAATCTGTTTTGTGTACACGTATCTCACTGTCAGACTGGCCCTTCCCTAACCAAAAAAACCTCAGTACAATTATACCAATTTTTTTTTTTAATTCGGATACATAATCTCAAAACAATATACTTACTACTTTTGATATTATTGGTATGTTTGTTGGTTTGGTATCTAAAGTCAGAACAAATATTATGAATTCTTCATTTCCTATAGGACCCTTAGGCAACAAATCAATAACTATTCAATAGAGAAATATCTAAACCGTCTTACTTTGTGATGGTTTAATGGTTGCAAAAAAAGTGCCTTGGAAATTTTACATTACAGTTTTGTTCTTTTACTTTGTATAAATGACAACATTATTCTGGTGGCTTTAGGGAGGCCGGATCAACAAATTAACCGTTAGATCATCCCAAAACTTAGGGTTCATAAGATATAAACGCTCAATTAATAAAAAAAAATTTAAAAAAAATAGTTTGGAATATTTTTATACAAAACTTTTCTTCTTATGGGTGATTGCTATACCAGTAGTCTTAAAGGATAGCCACGATTATTTAGCCCTCGTAAATCTAATTGAATTAATTATTGAAAAATGACGATGAATCTGTTGTATTTATTAAGTATTATTTAGACGTTCCTGTTGTGTTTCTTTACGAAGATAGTATTTGATAATCTTATTTCCCATTTGTAAATTATACAGGATAATACGTTATACGTGTACGCCCGTTTCTCCACGCATTGTCGGTATATACCAAAGACATTAAAAATTGACTGATTAAGATTGATGAAGATTTCCAAACAACTCACATCTTGTCCCAATAATGTGAGAACAATCATATGGAAATACCGATTTTGACTTAGGTTTAAAAGTACGTTCTCAAAATGCTTGCAATGCAAGAAAGCTATGTTTTACCGAATCTATTTTGATGCAATCAAGGATAGTTCTTAACACGTACTTGCAATTTCTTTCGAAAAGTAACCATGTAATATACAGTTTGTAATATTGTAATATTAACAACATAATAACAACAAACACTTAACGAAGCTCTCAATAACTTTTCACTAAAAGTGTCTGTACTTTCGTTTTCTTCATTTTGCTAAAATTAACCCTTACTCGACAGGAAACAACCACAAACATTCTAAAACGAAACTATAAGTCAAAATCAATATCAATTATGACAAGCAACATGCTAGCTGGGTGCTAAATCGGTGAGTTGATTTTCGGTAATTAATTAAACAGATTATTAGCTGTTAAATGCATTCGATAGATTTCTTTTTTTTCTAACACAATTAAGGTTCTACAGAAGTGAAAGAGAATGTACAGGATATTAAAAACAAGGATTTTTCAGATAATTGTGTTATAAACTTTATGTTAACCTTGGACCTAAAAACTTTGCTTGAGAATTACTGCACACTCTTTACCCAAAGGAATTCTGAAGGTAAAGTATGAGCCAGACTGGTCCTGGGGGAGAGAAGATTTGCCCCAGAAAAGTGATCACGGACGGACAGACAGACTGACTGACTGACAGAGCGGGGCCCTTATAAAAGCCCAAGTGGGATTCGAACTCTTTCATTGCGCTCCGCTTCGAGGAAGAAAACTATGCTTGATTCCATTGTATCAAAACTATGTCACAATATATAGGGGCCCCATACCACGTTAGGTCTTGAGAAAAAAATAGAGATACTGTGAGCAAGTTTACATGATACTCCCGCTAAGAAATACAATAACTCAAGTATATTTCTGTTGGAAAGTGATAGATGCACCATTTTTCTTCAAGTGACTTTGAACTTGAACAAATGACCAAAGCTTAAGATCAGGATATATTTCAGGTCACATGCAATCTTTGTGTCAAATTAAGCTTATAATAATTTTTCATTACAAGAAATATCCTGAACAAGATTAATGAGTTTTTGACAATGACCTTAAATTTGCACACATGACCTTGGGTCGATTTCGGATCATAAGCAATCTTAATGTGAAGAAGGAACTTGCAATGGGTTTTTTTTCATATGAAAGATAAGAACCGGACACAAACTATGAACTTTTTCTTCAGGTAACCTTGAACTTTTCAAAATGGCCTTGGACCAAAATCATAATACACCCTCAGATTATCAGCAATCTTTGTGTAAGGTAGAACTCTCCGATATTTTTCCATAAGAAAGATATAAATCAGACAAATATAATGCACTTTTCTTTCTAGTGACCTTTACATTGCCTAAATGATCTTGGGTCAAAATCAATACACACCCCAGGTCATGAGTGATCTTTGTGTGAAGTAGGAACTTAATACATGTTCCTCCATTAAAAAAAAGATCTAGATCGAACACGATTGCAAGGATAGACAGACAAACTGACGAACAAGCTGATACACATATACCCCCAAAACTTTTTTGCAGGGGTTATAATTACATTAATAGTATATCTATTGTCGTGTAAAGTTTTAATATGATTAGAGAGCTCTATATTATTTAAGTATCTTGTTACACGTATCTGACTGCCAGAAGTTTTTTTCAACCATTTAAATTTTTTCATAGTATATTCAAGTGCAAACATCCTGCACATATGAAACTTTTGATATCAATTTAAAAACTACAAGTTGCATTAGTGCATTCAGGGCTTGTCATGCCATTTTGTTGTCTATAATTAGATCAAAGTGCATTCCTTCCGCTTCTATTCGTGAGGACAACAAGTAGCAATTGAAAACTATAGAAATATCGACCTCGTCCTATTGCATGAGTGGAGTAAATCAATTTTCCAGAATAAAAGTGCTCCGGAAAAAGTGCAGAAACGATGGAGTTGGATTACCACAGCACATTTTTGGTTCTACTATTGAGAACTTACTCGTTCTGGCTCATGACTTCGACCTGTTGGTCTTTAGGTAAGTTCTGGCCAAAACTAAGATTGTTGAAAAAGTTTCTTGTGTTCCTCTAAATGTTCCTATCTGCGTCCTCTCTGCAGAAAAAGAACAAACTCGCTTAAAATTTTGTTTACAGGAGTCAATTTTCTATCATTTAAAATCCAAGGAATGTAATTTAGGATGTACAATAGCCCGCTGCTAGATCTATTTGCACTATTATGTTTTCTATGTATAGAATTTGCATTTCACTCCAATTATAAAAGTGAAAGTTTAAATATCAACACCATCTGTTCATGAATTTTTAAAATCAATTCTGTTAATGATGTTTGTGAAGCATCGTAAATGAAAAATTATTTGGGCATATTTCCTGTAGCAATCGGATTTAAAATTATGTGGAGTTATAAAAGGGAAAGTATTAATCATATTCACAAAATATACTAATTGACTTAATCTGAAACTTTCCGCATTTACAAATTTTGCAATAAGGTAATATGGCGGATTTTAATGTAGATTTGAAGAAAACAAATTGATATTTTCTCTTTTGCTATTTTATTCGATACAGATTTACGTTGTTCTAAATGCATTCATATGGAATCAAGTAGTTTTTATGCATCATTCGTAAAATTGCCAACCGATCCATTATGTACAAAGGCGAACTATGGGAATTTGGAAAATGCGACTATTGTATCATGCCCAGAAAAGCCCAGTGGTCATGATGAGAAAAGGTTCATATGTGGGGATATGAGAGGGAATCTAACGGCAAATATCCAAACAAAACTGCGTGCGTATTCTTTTAATTTCCTATAATCACTCCTTCGCAAAAAACAAATGAATTTTAGCAGAACACTGAGTTTTGCTTATCATTTGGTACTGAAATTTGCTTTTCATACGCAGTTGGAATTGACATGAATGTCAATGTTCAGGGCAGTCTTTTCTATCGAGATTGCATCCTGGTGGACACAAACGTTGTTGAGGGTTGTCAGCAGAACGTCATAGGACCGATGGAGAAAGCTGCGCTACAGGAACTTGGTCTAAGTAACGCCAATGTAACGATTACTAACTTCCAGGGTTCTACCTGTCTGTCAGCACCCCTCGATGATTCACGGGAATTGTCAACAGGTAGGTCGTGTTAATGGGTACACAAAGAAATCCACGAGCTCAAAATCGCACTAGACCATATCCAAATTAAAGATGAACAATTTAAAAGCCAATTTTTCGTTCAATATTTGCAAATGAAGTGTTTTTTCCCTTCTTTTTAAAATTTGAAATCAATATATCGACTTGGATATAATTGTAAGGTTGCTTTGTTTGTAGTAAGCGCTTGGCAGATTATGTTCGCGATTTTACCTGTTGTTTTTTGTAAAAAAAAAAAAAAAAAAAAAATTTGGCACACGTATGCACAAATGAAATGTAGGTTGATATTCTGAACCGTGATAACTTCCAGCATAATGTAAATAGCGCATCACGCTTCGGTGTTTATGAAGAGATTAGTTTAAATGGAGTGTGCTCATACTCAGAGTTAAACGAGAGAATTTTAAAGAAAAAACAACAGATGAGATACATGCAATTTATACTGGGTTTTTTTTCATTAAGATTTAAGTAAAAGGAAAAAATATATATTTACTATATAATGAAATCAATCCAGCGACTGCGAAATCATCAAATAGACCTACGCGTTACCACTAGGTCCATCTTTGGTAGCCAGTGGTTTACGATCTACTCTGCTCCTCTACAGGAGCAGACTGGATAGTAAGCCCTTGGCTAGCGTAGATGCCTTTCACGCTTATAATAACCAACATTAATTCGATGCTAACGTATACTGAAAAATACCCGAAAAACATATTACTATTCGAGTTTCTTTGGTTTAAAATGGTTCAAATAATCAAGTGTCCAACTTTTTATTGTATACTATTTTCTTATCTTTAATATTAACAAGCTCTGAAGATTTTAATGATGTTTTATGAAAAAAATATATATGAGACCCCTTGAATTGTGTTATTTTCGCTTCTTATAATTTAATTTAACTCAATATGTCTGATATTTGCAAACGTCGGAGTGTAAGCAAAATCGTCAAGTAAGTGCGCTTTACCTCTTTATCAATTTTAAACTCTTTCTCCTATTTTGAACTTATGTATTCCTATTTTGAACTTATGTATTTTAAACTTCTATCATTGTTGGAACATTTTCATTACATTTTAAACTTTATGTCTCCATGTCGTTCATAATCGCTAGCCAAGGGTATTCTGTTCACTCTGCATCTCATTGTAACGGAGTGGACCGAAAACCCTTGCCTAGCGAAGATGATCTCTTCTGACTTCAGTTGAAATTTATTTCAAAAGGATTAATGTTGTGTTTTTTTCTGTTGCAGATTATCAGACAGTCAATGAAGCGACACCTGTCAACCGTGATCCAACATCCGGGTCAAACACAGTCAACCCTCAATCAAGACATGTTGTCACAACTACCGGTATATTGTTTTATGTTTATTACGTCATATCAAGATAGGTAGCCAGCTGGATGGATGGATGGATGGATGGATGGAGGTGTAAATAATCGCTGACTTCCAAAACTCACAATATTTTTTACTTTTGTTACAGTAATTTTAATTCAATTGTTTGAAGAGATGCAGGTTGTTTAAAAGAAAGCATTGCTTCAATCACCGTTCATATGTCAATAAATCTTGTGTTTTCTCTTTACCAAAAGCAAAATTTACTTTTTTAATGGATATTGCACTTTCATTACTATACATCAATAAATGTCATTAGATGATGCCTTGATTACAATCTCTCGTTCCATTCATTAAATCTATGTAATAACAACAATTAATTGTCATCATTTCTGTGCTTCAGTTTTAAAGCAAAATTAATCACAAAAATTGAAAATGAAAGGAGTAGACAATGCAGAAAGCAAGTAAAAATTTAGGCAGCTTAATCTTTATAAGATTTCGGATATAATCTTTTTGAAATAAGAAGAGTAAATCAATTATGATTTTAAAAAAAATATACGCGTGTTAAAAATAAACATTCAATCTTTGTAATACTAATGCAAGATGATTCCAAATATCAACAAGATCATACCGTACTGAATTTTGAATTATTTTTCTTTAGATGCAATGGACCACTCTCTAAGAGGTCGTTCTGCGGCCTACGTATAAGATGAAATCAATTTAAAATATGATTTTATGTTGCTTTGGTCAGTGTATAACATGATTTTGATCTTATTTCTTAAACATTCTATACATACCTCCCGTGACATTGAAAGCTTTGCTTAGAAACATCCTTTTATTAGACGTATCCTCTATTTTTGTGTAGCAGACCGCCATTGTTTTCAATGTGATGGGTAAAATGTGGAATAAATATGTTGAATATGAGAATGCTTCACTGTGTCGACAGACTTGCAAATTTCTGCAACTACCAAGCTCTGCCTTAACATCTGGTGTGCTAAGCAAGAGTAGCAGTTCTCAATGCCTGTGCTGAAATCAAAGATAATTATAATACAGCAGAAAGGGTTCAACTCAACATCCAGGCAACATATATTAATTATAATACTTTGACACCATTTCACTTACACAGAGAGCTCTGGTTGATTACAGGCGAGAATTTTTATATGAAAACATATATTTCCTGCCAGTTATCTTGAATAACCCTCCCACACTCACATACACACAGATTGAGAGAAAGAGTATTTCTTTCACAAAGATATATCAACTATGGTACTATCTTTCAATTCTATAAATTCAAAACATTTTAAAAGATATAATTTAAGAATGTTAATTGCTTTGCTTATATTTAAGGTGATAGTTCCAAAATTAGAATACACTTCTAAGACAAATCAAATGTGATTAAATATTTATTACTAACAGTTTTTAATCTAGATGTCAGCACCACATATAGCAACGTTTGTATTTTAACTGTAAAATAATGGAGATTCAATAAGTTAACATACAATTTTTGATGTTGGTTAAAGGTGGTTATGACATGTACAGCAGTAGTCAAACATGTCATACATTTGATAATTTTGGCAATTGTACATGTTGCCCAGGTTAGCGACGTGGCCCCTGTGTCTCTTGTAAATGTTCTTCTTCTGATTTCAAATTACTCTAATGTTACAATGTAATGTGGACAAAAACTAGTAGTTCCTCTATTTGTGACACCGTATCATGAAAGATACAGTAACACCATTATCAAAACAACATTTATCAAAATAGTAGATTTAAGTCGGTTGATTCGTATACTAGGTTTCAACGGGGAAAATACTATTTGAGATTTTTAAGGATTTATAGGCCGCAAAACGAACTTGTTGAAAAATTTTTCGGTTCTACGAGCTTTAGAAATATTCAATACATACATTTCAAATCAAAACTAAATCAAAACATGAAAAGCTGAGATATCTTATAATAAGGAAATACTGAAATGTTCCAAAGATCATTTGTACTCTTTAACCGGCAAGAGTAGTACAAAACATAGCTGTTACATCAAAGGCTGTGTCTTTGGTCCACAGAGAGCAAAACTAAAACATATAACAAACTGATATAGATCCATAATGCATCTTTTACCCAAAGGACTTCATTGTCTACTAGATAAAGTCATAAGCATGCGTTGTTCGACCAGTCGTTTGTCTATTAAATAAATTCGTCTGCATATCATCTTCCCGCGTGTTTCACCTACGTTAGGATATTATACAAGTATACTATACGAGAACACTAATGGCATTTGTAGAGAGAAAGTGGGTATGTATGAGTTTCCCATTTCATGAATTGGTGATGGTTGCAACAATGAGTCCCCTAAATTAATGAAAAAGGTGATTCAAGGTTACACATTTTAGAAATAAAAATTCAATTCAATTTAAATTCAATGAGTTCAGTTACAGAACACACTTAAGATGGTTACAATGGATGGGAATGGGGGGGGGGGGGTGTGTTCATGTTCTGTTGCTCAAGTCTGTTAAACAGGTGTCGACACGATCATCGACAACATCAAAACATGGCAATGCAGTATTTTTTCAGGAGTTATATATGAAAAAATGACAATAACAAACAGTGAACCATCTCAAAAATCCATAAAACGAAATACAAATTCAAAGCAGAGCAACACAGACCTCCAAATAGATTTAGGTAGGATCAGGTACCTATGAGGAGTAAGCGTCCTCTGCTGACCGGTCACACCCGCCGTGCGCCCTTTGTCATCTCAGTAAAAACGTCATTATCGGGGACAATGTTGTAAATTGGGGAAAATATCATGATCGGGAAAAACGGAGAAACATCCGTGCAAAATTTGTTATTCAATCAATAGTCCAGAGCAGAACAATCACGGACCTCTGGAAAACCCCAGAGGCAGGATCAGGCGCCTATGAGGAGTGAGCATCCTCTGCTGACCGGTAACTTATTCAGGTAATAAGCCAGACAAAATTTATACTGTAAAAAAGAAGTTTCAAAATGTGTACATACTGATCGATATATTCACTCCCACAAACCGATGTACATGTATGAGTGTACAAAATAATTAAAACCTTGACCTTAACGCTTACATACATGTATATTATGTAGATGTATTGCAAATAACAACCGGATGGTTGAGATGATTGATCTTCCTTATTAGAGAGTTAAATCGTTGAAAATTTCTCGCTTTCATCCGGAGCTTGTGAAAAGTTGTAAGTTACATAAACAATTTGTTATCAACCTTTGCTTATATGATACTATTATCAACCTATTCTTATAAATTATGAAACAGAACTTGTATACGTGTATTTTCAGTGTTTCACACCTACACATGTATTGTAATATGTTTGAATTAACATTTCTTTTACCCGGTTAATTTTGAATTTTGAAAATATGCATCTATTAGCCGTTTGTGTAAAATACCCTAGCTGCTACCTACAGTAGTAAAAAGAATGTACATGTAAGATATATAGTATACATTTAAGGAGGCTGGATGTCAAACCCATCTGATCTACCTTAAATGAGAGACGTGGTTTTCTATAAATCTACCTTTGACTTGACTTTTAATTTTTTTTTATCATATCGTTATGCAATAGAGAAAAAAAATATTAATATAGTCCTCCATTGGCCACGGACATTCAGCTCTCAGTACGTGAAGATTTAAGGGCGCCTGTAAAGTGCGAAACGAAATCGAAACGAAACGAAACGAAATCAAACGAAACGAAACGAAACAAATCGAAACGAAACAAAATCAATCGAAACGAAACGAAATCAAACGAAACGAAACCAAACATCGAAACGAAACGAAACGGAATTTAGACAAAACTAATATCAATTTTGACTACATAAAAGTGAAAATAAATTCATTGAAATAAGTTTTTGAACCATAAAATAAAACTACCAGTATGTTTCAGATTGGCGCTGAAAATTTTTAAGCCGATTATCCGAAATTTGCAAAAATTATATAATTATGTAAATAAGTGATGTACATTCCTTTACAGTTTAATGTTTCTTAATTGTTTCATTAAATGATAATAATGATATTCAGACGTTTTGAGAGAGAGAGAGAGAGAGAGAGAGAGAGAGAGAGAGAGAGAGATGCCTTTAAACTTATCAGCGACATCACATAGCAAAGTATATACGCAAGTTTTGGAAGAGAAAGATAGAGCTATGATGATGATACTGAAGGGGACATTCTAACAACAATTTTCTTTCTATCGATTTGAAATATTGTAAAAATGAAACGATCGAATACAATGTGATTTATAGCATACTTGTTGGTTACCAGTTTCTGACATATAATAAGAACGTGTAGCATGAATTTGGACGTCGTAGTTTGACAAAATTCAAGTGCAATATAAAGAGATTTTTTACCTGTTCTCTTTCTCTCCCTTTCACACGCAAACACAATGTATTTGAATCATTTTTACAATATTTCATATCGATATAAAAAAAAAATCGTGTAGTTGGAATGTCTCCGTAAATACTGTAAACGCACTATATTTAGGGTGTACAATATTTGGCGGAATATAATTTAGCATGGATTTGATTTAGCGCATTTCTGAATTTACCTTTTTATCTACATGTACTTATATATTTTACATTTGGCAATGTACTTGATTTTGCAGACTCCGTTTTCCGCCAAAAACGCAAAATAGAATACATAGCCAAAGGGGTAAAGACAGTTTTAGAATACGTTTACAGTATAATCATCTTTATATTGCAAGTTAATTTTGTCAAATTACGACGTCCAAATTCATGCTATACATATTACAACAATTCTTATTATATGTTAGAAACTGGTAACCAACAAGTATGCTCTAAATCACATTGTATTCGATCGTTTCGTTTTTACAATATTTCAAATCGACAGAAAGAAAATTGATGTTAGAATGTCCACTTTAGTATCATCCTCATATCTCTATCTCTCTCTTTCTTTCTTTCTCTCTCTCCCAAACTTGCGTATATACTTTGCTATGTGATGTCGCTGATAAGTTTTAAGGCATCTCTCTCTCTCTCTCTCTCTCTCTCTCTCTCTCTCTCTCTCTCTCTCTCTCTCTCTCTCTCTCTCTCAAAACGTCTGAATATCTTTTTAATCATTTAATGAAACAAATTAGAAACATTAAAAGGTATAGGAATGTACATCACTTATTTACATAATTATATAATTTTTGCAAATTTCGGATAATCGGCTTAAAAATTTACAGCGCCAATCTGAAACATACACGTCAGGTAGTTATACTTTATGGTTCAAAAATTTATTTCAATGAATTTATTTTAACTTTTATGTAGTCAAAATTGATATTAGTTTAGTTTAAATTCCGTTTCGTTTCGTTTCGATTTTTGATTTCGTTTCGTTTGATTTCGTTTCGTTTCGATTGATTTCGTTTCGTTTCGATTTGTTTCGTTTCGTTTCGTTTGATTTCGTTTCGTTTCGTTTTGTTTCGATTTCGTTTCGCACTTTACAGGCGCCCAAGATTTAAACACTGAAACCTTATTCCATAGATTTTTCTCGGGCACGGAGTGTTGAACAATGGCTGGTATTTACAAAGTACAAGTAAAGTCAGATCTTTTCAACTGTGCAACACCTATATTCATACAGAATAACACCAGCGCTGGGACCTGCTGAACTCTTAGCTGAACGCTCCGGTGGCATTTAAAAGTATTTTCAGTCTGTAGTAGGAAACATTATATTGAGGTAAAGATTATAATTATGCTAATATGTTAGAAGGGTACACAATATGTATGGAGCTCTGTTTGTGCTCATATCAAATCGTTGTTTTTATTCGACTCTTGGTTGCATAAAAATTGTCATCTGTCTTAATCGTCAATGAAGCGTGTATTTAAGTAATGGTTAATGCAAATTTTGTTGTGGTGCTATACCCTTTGCAAAATATGTGTATGTCATCTTTAGTTTAAAAAAGTTTAAAGTTCCTACTCAGTGAAGGCATAGACAATGTAGTTGAGTATGTATCGGAAGGTTCCTTAATGCAAGGAAATCCTATTAAATGATCACTATATTATAATCTAGACCACTACTTTATTAATTGCTCGCATGCCCAAATTGCGCGTGTATAAAAAAAAACCCCTGGTGTGTTAATACTAGAGAGTTTGACTAAAGGCTACATGTATTATATTATGTACCAATAAATGGAAATAATCATTCGTTTTGTCAAAATATCTGAAATAAAAGTAAACCTCCAAATAGTCTGAGATATACCAATGTTCTAGAACTTGACCTGAGTAATATATTTTAGTTGTCTTTTAACCATTATTTTTTTTAGGTGGAAGGGGTGGTCATGTTCTAGAATTTGACCTCTATTTTTTTTTTATTTACGTTGATCGATGTTATAAATGTTCAGAAACGTTTATGATTTTCCAGTTTTGTACAAACTAAAGTCTGTGCTTGGTCGGAATCTTTTAAAGCAACTAGTGACAAGCGTTTCGGTAACAACCATGGAAAAAGCTGTTCGACCGGAATACGATGGAACCCCGGGGAGAAGCGTTATAGACAAAAAAGGAGCCTTTCAGAGATCCCAGTCGGCCTTCCGAAACGATTGTGACTATCCGGTACCGCCTACAGGGAGGCAGGCAGGAGTTATCTTTCCATATGCTGGTATGAGTTATCTCGCTTACAAACGGTTACATATTAACTCGTACATATATTAGTTCTGTAATGGATAAGCATATCAATCGTATATATTTCACATGTTTTGTTAATTTTTTTTGCATTGTATCTCCTTCCAATGCTATTTATAATATTGATCTATTATACAAAATTCAGTTGCAATATATATGTATATATCTTATATAAAATTATATAATTACTCATATAATACCTTGACTAGTACAGGAGAGAACATAAATAGGCATTATGCTTGCTGTTCAATCCATTTCAATCATTGAAATGGATTGAACAGCAGACAATGTATCTATATACTTGAATAAAATAATTCTTAAATTAAATTATATATTTCACATCTACATGTTAATCTAGAGAAAAAAAATGGTAAATAGAAGGACATTTTTGTAAATTATCATTTTGTAAAATTTTCCTTTTGTAAAATGCGGAAAAGTATGGGAATAGAATGTGTATCCTTTTATGTTTTTTTTAAAACCCGATCTCCGGTTTTAATTTTCATTAGCCAACTGTCAGTTATAAAAACGTGTAATTGTAAAGTGTATCAGTAGATTACATTGCAAAATCTTCTAAACACTACGATCTCGCTCCTTTTGAACACCGAAATTGAAATTGAAAATCCTTTAAAAAGAAGTTTCAAGCAGAGCTGCCGATTTGGAAACATTGTAAAAAATTGTCAATAAGACTTTCATTATAAACATAACTTATCAATTAAGTAAAAATGTAGGTCATTGTTTTATTTGAATAAGAAGGCGGAACGTCAATCTAGCGTGCGGATAGTATACTGGTGTATGTTTGAGATGTTTACTAAGGGTTTTCTTTACCAGATACCAAAGAAAACAATATAGGGGGGAAATCCTCACATTTTCAGACTTGGGACAGACAAAATATAATTATAACACTTTATTATAATTATAGAATTTTAAGGTTTTGATAAAGTGCTTGACAAAAAAGATATTTTTGAGTTATTTAATGTTCTTCCCTGCTATTATATTAGATCACCGCCCTTCAACAGGTACCGTACAATAGACAACACCCTGAAAAAAAGGTACCGCACAATAGATCACCGCTCTGCAACAGGTATCATGCATACTTTAGACCATCTCCCTACAACACGTTCCGTGCTATACACCACCTCCCTGCAACAGGTACCATACTATAGATCACCGTCCTGCAACAGGAACCATACTATAGACCACCTCCCTGCATCAGGTACCATACTATATACCACCTCCCTGCATCAGGTAACGTACTATATATCACCGCCCTGCAACAGGTACCATACTATAGACCACCTCCCTGCAACAGGTACCGTAATATAGACCACCTCCCTGCAACAGGTACTGTACTTATAGACCACCTCCCTGCAACATGAACCATACTAAAGACCACCTCCCTGCATCATGCACCATACTATAGACCACCTCCCTGCAACAGGTACCGTACTATAGATCACCGCCCTGCAACAGGTACCGTAATATAGACCACCTCCCTGCAACAGGTACTGTACTTATAGACCACCTCCCTGCAACATGAACCATACTAAAGACCACCTCCCTGCATCATGCACCATACTATAGATCACCGCCCTGCAACAGGTACTGTACTATAGATCACCGCCCTGCAACAGGTACCATACTATAGACCACCTCCCTGCAACAGGTACCGTACTATAGATCACCGCCCTGCAACAGGTACCATACTATAGATCACCGCCCTGCAACATGAACCATACTATAGACAACCTCCCTGCATCATGCACCATACTATAGATCACCTCCCTGCAACAGGTACTGTACTATAGATCACCGCTCACATCAGGTACCATACTATAGACCACCTCCCTGCAACAAGTACCATACTATAAATCAACTCCCTGCATCAGGTACCGTAATATAGACCACCTCCCTGCAACAGGTACTGTACTTATAGACCACCGCCCTGCAACAGGTACCATACTATAGATCACCGCCCAGCAACATGAACCATACTATAGACCACCTCCCTGCAACAGGTACCGTACTATAGATCACCGCCCTGCAACAGGTACCGTAATATAGACCACCTCCCTGCAACAGGTACCATACTATAGATCACCTCCCTGCAACAGGTACCGTACTATAGATCACCGCCCTGCAACAGGTACCATACTATAGACCACCTCCCTGCATCATGCACCATACTATAGATCACCTCCCTGCAACAGGTACTGTACTATAGATCACCGCCCTGCATCAGGTACCATACCATAGACTACCCCCTGCATCAGGTACCGTACTGTAGACCACCTCCCTGCAACAGGTACCATACTATAGACCACCTCCCTGCAACAGGTACCGTACTATAGACCAACTCCCTGCTTCAGGTACCGTACTATAGATCACCGCCCTGCAACATGAGCCATACTATAGACCACCTCCCTGCAACGGGTACCATACTATAGACCACCTCCCTGCAACAGGTACCGTACTATAGACCACCTCCCTGCAACAGGTACCATACTATAGATCACCGCCCTGCAACAGGTACCGTACTATAGACCATCTCCCTGCATCAGGTACTGTACTGATAGACCACCTCCCTGCAACAGGTATCATACTATAGATCACCGCCCTGCAACAGGTACTGTAATATACACCACCTCCCTGCAACAGGTACCATACTATAGACCACCTCCCTGCAACGGGTACCATACTATAGATCACCGCCCTGCAACAGGTACCGTACTATAGACCATCTCCCTGCATCAGGTACTGTACTTATAGACCACCTCCCTGCAACAGGTATCATACTATAGATCACCGCCCTGCAACAGGTACCGTAATATACACCACCTCCCTGCATCTACAGTACGGTACCTGTTGCAGGGAGGTGATCTATATTACGGTACCTGTTGCAGGGCGGTGATCTATAGTACGGTACCTGTTGCAGGGAGGTGGTCTATATTACGGTACCTGTTGCAGGGCGGTGATCTATAGTACGGTACCTGTTGCAGGGAGGTGGTCTATAGTACGGTACCTGTTGCAGGGAGGTGGTCTATAGTACGGTACCTGTTGCAGGGAGGGGGTTTATAGTACGGTACCTGTTGCAGGGAGGTGATCTATAGTACGGTACCTGTTGCAAAGCGATGATCTATAGTACGGTATCTGTTGCAGGGAGGTGGTCTATAGTATGGTACCTGTTGCAGGGCGGTGATCTATAGTACGGTACCTGTTGCAGGGCGGTGATAGTACGGTACCTGTTGCAAAGCGATGATCTATAGTACGGTACCTGTTGCAGGGCGGTGATCTCTAGTACGGTACCTGTTGCAGGGCGGTGATCTATAGTACGGTATCTGTTGCAGGGCGGTGATGTTGCATGAAGGTGGTGTATAGTACGGTACCTGTTGCAAGGGTGGTGGTCTAAATAACGATACATGATACAGGGCATTGGTTTATTGTACGTTATTATAAACAGATATTGTTTAGATATGTGTCCCAATTTTAGAAAAATTACTTCCCACATTTGATGGTTTAAGTGGCACAAAGTTTATCGCATTTTTGCAGTTTTTAATTTTTCTTAGATAAACTAGAGTTAATGAATTACTTTTCAATTCAAATATATTGAAATCATTGCTAAATTTTTTCTGGTTACAAATTATAAGTCTTCGTATTTTTTTCAAATAAATGTATATAGTCCATGTGAGTTTATGACCACTGACCTTTAAAGCCTTATACTGTGTAACATTGAAGTCAATCTTGATCTAATACAAATTTTATTTCACAGACATCATATCTTTATCATTTGCCATTTAAATCTGGATCTAGAGGGGGAGGGGGTTAAACGTGCTCTTGGAAATTTCCGATTCATAAAATTCACATCTTCAAGAAACCAAAAGCAGGGAGATATATACACAGAAGGACAACCTGATATGTTTATTACTAGAGTAGACCAGGAGCACCATCAAAATCAACACTTACTCATCCTCTAGAGTAGCCATGAGTGGCTCATTTTTGTCTTCCTTCATGGATAAATAGTGGCCATGGCAATAACCAATTCTTCTGAAATAGCAAAATAAGATAAATGCAATTTCAATGACATTAGAATAAACATATAACTCCCCAGTGTCACCACAGTAATATTTACAATTAATTTGAGCCATGGGTTCACCCTCGTACCTCATAAGAATCCGGCCAAATGTCCAAGGAACTCAATGAAACTATTCAGTGTCGCTACGGTAGTATTTACAATTAATATGAGCCATAGGTTCGACCTCAAACCTCATCTGCATACAGCCAAAAGTCCGAGGAACTCAACTAAGCTCCTCAGCGTCACTATGGTATTATTTACAATTAATTTGAGCCATGGGTTCACCCTCATACGTCAACTGGATCCAGGAGACACTGAGGAGCTTTGTTGAGTTCCTCGGACTTTTGCCTGTATGCAGATGAGGTATGAGGGTGAACCCATGGATCAAATTAATTGTTAAAATTATTGAGCCATGGTTTAACACTCCTGTATCATCTGGATCCAGCCAGAAGTCCGATGTACTCAAAGGGCAAAAGTACGTGGAACTCAACGGGTATTATTTACAATCAATCTGAGCCATGGGTTCACCCTCATATATCATCTCAAGGGAGCTCCTAAGTGTCACCCTGATTCCTCATCTGGATCCAGCCAAAAGTCCGTTAAACTCAACGAAACTCCTCACTGTCGCTACGGTAATATTTATAATGGTAATCAGCAATGGTTTCAAACACATATTACAATATGGCATGAAGGCGAACACGATATGAAATCCCCAATCGAAGAAACAAACATTCAAAAATGTGAAGGAACTCAGCCATGGGTTTCAGCGAAAAGTCCGAGGAACTCAACGAAGCTCCCATGGGTTCACCCTCATACCTCACTCGGATCCAGCCAAAAGTCCATGGAACTCAACAAAATTCCTCAGTCTCGCTACGGTAACAATTCTAATGGATTTGAGCCATGGGTTCACCCTCATACCTCATGTCGATCCGGCCAAAAGTCCGAAGAACTAAACAAAACTCCTCAGACTCGCTTAGGTAATATCTACAATTAGTTTGAGCCATGGGTTCCCCCTCATACCTCATCTGCATACAGCCAAAACTTTGAGGAAGTCAACTAAGGTCCTCAGTGTCACTAGTGTATTATTTAAAATGAATTTGAGCCATGGGTTCACCCTCATTTATCATCTCAATGGAGCTCCTCAGTGTCACCCTGATACCTCATCTGGATCAAGCCAAAAGTCCGTGGAACTCAACGAAACTCTTCGGTTTCGTTTCGGTAATATTTACAATGAATTTGAGCCATAGGTTCACCCTCATATCTCACCTGGATCCAGTCAAAAGACCGTGTAACTCAACAAAACTCCTCAGTTTTGCTACGGTTATAATAACAATTAATTTGAGCCATGGGTTCACCCTCATACCTCATCTGCATAAAACCAAATGTCTGGGGATCTCAACAAAGCTCCTAAAAGTCACTAGGGTATTATTTACAATTAATTTGAGCCATGGGTTCACCCTCTCACCTTATCTGCATACAGCCAAAAGTCCGAGTAACTCAACTTAGCTCCTCTGTGTCACCAGGGTATTATTTACAATTAATTTGAGCCATGGGTTCACCCTCATACATCAACTGGATCCAGCCAAAAGTCCGTGGAACTCAACGAAACTCCCCCATGTCGCTACGGTAATATTTAGAATTAATTTGATCCATGGGTTCACTATCATACCTCATGTGGATCCGGTCAAAAGTCCGAGGAACTCAACAAAACTCCTCAGTGTTGCAACGGTAATATTTACAATTAATTTGAGCCATGGGTTCACCCTCATACCTCATCTGCATTTAGCCAAAAGTCATAGGAACTCAATTAAGCTCCTCACTGTCACTAGGGTATTATTTACAATTAATTTGAGCCATGGATTCACCCTCATACCTCATTTGGATCCCATGAAAGTCCGTGTAACTCAACGAAACTCCTCAGTGTCGCTAAGGTAATATTTACAATGAATTTGAGCAATGGGTTCACACTCATAGTACTATATGACATGATGGCGAACACGATCTGAAACCCCCAATCATAGAAACAAACCATTCGAAAATATGAAGGAACTCAGCCATGGGTTCCAGCCAAAAGTCCGAGGAACTCAAAGAAGCTCCCATGGGTTCACTCTCATACCTCATCCGGATCCAGCCAAAAGACCGTGAAACTCAGCGGAACTCCTCAGTATCGCTACGATAATATTTTCAATTAATGTGAGCCATGGGTTCACCCTCATACCTCATTTGGATCCGGCCAAAAGTCCGAGGAACTCAACGAAAATCCTCAGTGTCGCTACAGTAATATTTACAATTAATTTGAGCCATGGGTTCACCCTCATACCTCATTTGGATCCGGCCAAAAGTCAGAGGAACTCAACGAAACTCCTCAGTGTCACCAGGGTATTATTTACAATTAATTTGAGCCATGGATTCATCCTCATACCTCACCTGGATCCAGCAAAAAGTCGGTGTATTTCAACGAAACTCCTCAGTGTCGCTACGGTAATATTTACAATGAATTTAACCATGGGTTCACCCTCATACCTCACCTGGATCCAGCTGAAAGTCTGTGAAACTCAAAGAACCTCATCAGTCTCAGTAGGGTATTATTTACAATGAATTGGAGCCATGGGTTCACCGTCATATATCATCTCAACGGAGCTCCTCAGTGTCACTCTCATACCTCATCAGGATCCAGCCAAAAGTCCGTGGAACTCAACGAAACTCTTCAGTATCGCTACGGTAATATTTACAATTAATTTGAACCATGGGTTCACCATCATACCTCAACTGGATCCAGCCAAAAGTCCGTGGAACTCAACGAAACTCTTCAGTATCGCTACGGTAATATTTACAATTAATTTGAACCATGGGTTCACCATCATACCTCAACTGGATCCAGCCAAAAGTCCGTGAAACTCCACGAAACTCCTCAATGTCGCTATGGGAATATTTACTATGAATTTGAGCAATAGGTTCACACTCATATTACGATATGGCATGATGGCGAACATGATCTGAAATCCCCAATCTAAGAAACAAACCATTCGAAAATATGAAGGAACTCAACCATGGGTTCACCCTCATACCTCATCTGGATCCAGCCAAAAGTCCGTGGAACTCAACGAAACTCCTCAGTGTCACTACGGTAATATATACAATTAATTTGAGCCATGGGTTCACCCTAATACCTCATCTGCATACAGCCAAATATCCGGGGATCTCAGCAAAGCTCCTCAGTGTCACTAGCGTATTATTTAGAATTAATTTGAGCCATGGGTTCACCCTGATTCCTTATTGTGGAACTCCCCGAAACTCCTCAGTGTCGCTACGGTAATTTTTTGAATTAATTTGAGCCATGGGTTCACACTCGTACCTCACCTGGATCCAGCCAAAAGTCCGAGGAACTAAACGGAGCTCCTCAGTGTCACACACATACCTAATCTGGATCCAGCCAAAAGTCCGTGGAACTCAACTCTTCAGTATAGCTACTGTAATATTAACAATGAATTGAGCCATGGGTTCACCCTCATATATCATCTGGATTCAGCCAGAAGTCCGAGGAACTCAACGACCAAAAGTCCGAGGAACTCAACTAAACTCCTCATTGACGCTACGGTAATATTTACAATCAATTTGAGCCATGGGTTCACCCTCTTATCTCATTTGCATACAGGCAAAAGTACGAGGAACTCAACTAAGCTCCTCAGTGTCACAAGGGTTATATTTACAATTAATTTGAGTCATGGGTTCTCCCTCATACCTCACCTGGATCCAGCCAAAAGTCCGTGGAACTCAACGAAACTCCTCAGTGTCGCCACAGTAATATTTACAATTAATTTGAGCCACGGGTTCACCGTCGTATCTCATAAGAATCCGCCCGATCGAATGCTTTCCCCTTACAAAATATAAGTTAAATGTTTAAGTACATTTAAGTGTAATCCGCCAAAAGTCCGAGGAACTCAACAAAACTCCTCAGACTCGCTTAGGTAATATTTACAATTAATTTGAACCATGGGTTCACCCTCATAACTCATCTGCATACAGCCAAAATTTCGAGGAAGTCATATAAGCTCCTCAGTATCACTACGGTATTAATTACAATGAATTTGAGCCATGGGTTCACTCTCATATATCATCTCAACGGAGCTATTCAGTGTCACCCTAATACCTCATCTGGATCCAGCTAAAAGTCCGTGGAACTCAACGAAACTCCTCAGTGACGCCACAGTAATATTTACAATTAATTTGAACTATGGGTTCACCCTAAAACCTCATAAGAATCCGGCCAAAAGTCCAAGGAACTCAATGAAACTCCTCAGTGTCATTACAGAAATAATTACAAATAAAATAATTTGAGCCAAGGGTTCACCTTATACCTCATCTGCATACAGCCAAAAGTCCGAGTAACTCAACTAAGCTCCTCTGTGTCACCAGGGTATTATTTACAATTAATTTGAGGCATGGGTTCACCCTCATACCTGAACTGTATCCAGCCAAAAGTCCGTGGAACTCAACGAAACTCCTCCATGTCGCTACTGTAATATTTACAATTAATTTGATCCATGGGATCACCATCATACCTCATGTGGATCCGGTCAAAAGTCCGAGGAATTCAACGAAACTCCTTAAAGTCGCTACGGTTATATTTACGATTAATTTGAGTCATGGGTTCACCCTCATACCTCACCTGGATCCAGCCGAAAGTCTGTGAAACTCAAAGAAACTCATCAGTCTCACTAGGGTATTATTTACAATGAACTGGAGCCATGGGTTCACCGTCATATATCATCTCAACGGAGCTCCTCAGTGTCACCCTCATACCTCATCAGGATCCAGCCAAAAGTCCGTGGAACTCAACGAAACTCCTCAATGTCGCTATGGGAATATTTACTATGAATTAGAGCAATGGGTTCACACTCATATTACGATATGGCATGATGGTGAACATGATCTGAAATCCCCAATCGAAGAAACAAACCATTCGAAAATATGAAGGAACTCAACCATGGGTTCACCCTCATACCTCATCTGGATCCAGCCAAAAGTTGACATAACTATCTTGCATATCAACATATTTATCTTGCATATCGACATAATTAATTTAAAAATAACTTGCACAGAAGGGGCAGAGATATGCCACCATAGTGACGTAGGCAAAATGTAGTAAATGATTCCATGCTGACCTTTCGGTGCTAGAACCATTATGACGTCATAATCGATTTGATTAATCTTTTCCCGTAATTTACGGCTTTAAGGGAATTATATAGAAAATTAAACAATATTTTGACATTCTATATTAAATGACGGGAAAAGTAATCCCGATACCTATATTCAATTTGACATCATTTTAAAGAGGAAGTCAAGAGGCTGTTTAATGCCGTTCTTGGAGAGACTGTAGGCATTTTAGATATATTTCATTAGTCA
Source organism: Magallana gigas (assembly GCF_963853765.1). NCBI lineage: Eukaryota > Metazoa > Mollusca > Bivalvia > Ostreida > Ostreidae > Magallana > Magallana gigas. The sequence goes on from NC_088858.1 coordinate 34,720,221, forward strand.
AAAATGGACAAAAATCCGAGATCTGTTACTTTTATCCTACATATTTCATAGAAAACGGTTGTATAAAACATGATTTTGAATCGTGTTTACCAAAAATTTAAGACCCGGTACACCCTATGAAACAAAGATATTGTAACAGTTATGAAGCATCATTAAAAGAATTTTTATGGCACCTTTCATTTACTAGATCTTGACCTTAATAATATTCATGATTTTGTTCGCAATATTTGGGATTTTTTTCCTTTGGTTAACCATGTTAACAAAAATTACTAAGGGTTCCGAAGAGGTGTGTATCAGTTCATCGAACCGACGCACCTTTTCACAGGGAAACAGTCTGTTTACGGCGATTTTCAGGGAATCCGCGAAATATATGGAACTACTCCACAAATTGAAAAATAAGTGGATGTATTAAAAATTTAAATAAATCATCTCGATTATCGCTTAACTAAAGCCTCTGATTAATCGACTACAGTATTCTCTCTGAGTAAATTTGATACCCCAATATAAACATTGATTATCATCATTTATTCATGTTTTAAATATATTACCATACATAACATAATATACATTTCATAGTATAAAGCTGACAGGAAATTCGGACAAAGAATTATTTTCTTTTATATGGTCCACAACATAATGAATTATGGTTCTCATTTAATGAATCAAATTTTATTCTATTTTTGATGATATCTTGTATTTATATTATCATATTCAAAATAGAAAAGTAAAATTCCTATAATACTACCACTGGTCTAACTTCCAGTGATCAGAGATCTTCATGGTTGATTTAAAACAAGGTTTTTTTCAATAAATGTTTAAATAAAATACAATCAATACAGCAGTTACAAATTGACATTACCAATACATATACAACATATAAATTGGAGTGAGCAATCAACATTATCTTTACAAATATATTATCTTTACAAATACACGTATAACATAAATTAATTTATAGGGTAAAGACGACGTTCAGCTTCCAATAATGTCAAATTCCAAACAAGGGAGGCAACGAAAATCTCTGACTCAACAAACAAAACGTCTTTGAAATAGCGAACACCTTCATTCATATTTTGTCCCATCCTAAAACATAAAAACAAATATGATGAACTTGTATATTTGGAATAAATCTGATTCCACATCATAACATTCATTCATAAAGAATTATTATATGGAAATATACACTTATCTATGTTCACATAATTGTTCTGCCTTATACTGTGTAACATTGAAGTCAATCTTGATCTAATACAAATTTTATTTCACAGACATCATATCTTTATCATTTGCCATTTAAATCTGGATCTAGAGGGGGAGGGGGTTAAACGTGCTCTTGGAAATTTCCGATTCATAAAATTCACATCTTCAAGAAACCAAAAGCAGGGAGATATATACACAGAAGGACAACCTGATATGTTTATTACTAGAGTAGACCAGGAGCACCATCAAAATCAACACTTACTCATCCTCTAGAGTAGCCATGAGTGGCTCATTTTTGTCTTCCTTCATGGATAAATAGTGGCCATGGCAATAACCAATTCTTCTGAAATAGCAAAATAAGATAAATGCAATTTCAATGACATTAGAATAAACATATAACTCCCCAGTGTCACCACAGTAATATTTACAATTAATTTGAGCCATGGGTTCACCCTCGTACCTCATAAGAATCCGGCCAAATGTCCAAGGAACTCAATGAAACTATTCAGTGTCGCTACGGTAGTATTTACAATTAATATGAGCCATAGGTTCGACCTCAAACCTCATCTGCATACAGCCAAAAGTCCGAGGAACTCAACTAAGCTCCTCAGCGTCACTATGGTATTATTTACAATTAATTTGAGCCATGGGTTCACCCTCATACGTCAACTGGATCCAGGAGACACTGAGGAGCTTTGTTGAGTTCCTCGGACTTTTGCCTGTATGCAGATGAGGTATGAGGGTGAACCCATGGATCAAATTAATTGTTAAAATTATTGAGCCATGGTTTAACACTCCTGTATCATCTGGATCCAGCCAGAAGTCCGATGTACTCAAAGGGCAAAAGTACGTGGAACTCAACGGGTATTATTTACAATCAATCTGAGCCATGGGTTCACCCTCATATATCATCTCAAGGGAGCTCCTAAGTGTCACCCTGATTCCTCATCTGGATCCAGCCAAAAGTCCGTTAAACTCAACGAAACTCCTCACTGTCGCTACGGTAATATTTATAATGGTAATCAGCAATGGTTTCAAACACATATTACAATATGGCATGAAGGCGAACACGATATGAAATCCCCAATCGAAGAAACAAACATTCAAAAATGTGAAGGAACTCAGCCATGGGTTTCAGCGAAAAGTCCGAGGAACTCAACGAAGCTCCCATGGGTTCACCCTCATACCTCACTCGGATCCAGCCAAAAGTCCATGGAACTCAACAAAATTCCTCAGTCTCGCTACGGTAACAATTCTAATGGATTTGAGCCATGGGTTCACCCTCATACCTCATGTCGATCCGGCCAAAAGTCCGAAGAACTAAACAAAACTCCTCAGACTCGCTTAGGTAATATCTACAATTAGTTTGAGCCATGGGTTCCCCCTCATACCTCATCTGCATACAGCCAAAACTTTGAGGAAGTCAACTAAGGTCCTCAGTGTCACTAGTGTATTATTTAAAATGAATTTGAGCCATGGGTTCACCCTCATTTATCATCTCAATGGAGCTCCTCAGTGTCACCCTGATACCTCATCTGGATCAAGCCAAAAGTCCGTGGAACTCAACGAAACTCTTCGGTTTCGTTTCGGTAATATTTACAATGAATTTGAGCCATAGGTTCACCCTCATATCTCACCTGGATCCAGTCAAAAGACCGTGTAACTCAACAAAACTCCTCAGTTTTGCTACGGTTATAATAACAATTAATTTGAGCCATGGGTTCACCCTCATACCTCATCTGCATAAAACCAAATGTCTGGGGATCTCAACAAAGCTCCTAAAAGTCACTAGGGTATTATTTACAATTAATTTGAGCCATGGGTTCACCCTCTCACCTTATCTGCATACAGCCAAAAGTCCGAGTAACTCAACTTAGCTCCTCTGTGTCACCAGGGTATTATTTACAATTAATTTGAGCCATGGGTTCACCCTCATACATCAACTGGATCCAGCCAAAAGTCCGTGGAACTCAACGAAACTCCCCCATGTCGCTACGGTAATATTTAGAATTAATTTGATCCATGGGTTCACTATCATACCTCATGTGGATCCGGTCAAAAGTCCGAGGAACTCAACAAAACTCCTCAGTGTTGCAACGGTAATATTTACAATTAATTTGAGCCATGGGTTCACCCTCATACCTCATCTGCATTTAGCCAAAAGTCATAGGAACTCAATTAAGCTCCTCACTGTCACTAGGGTATTATTTACAATTAATTTGAGCCATGGATTCACCCTCATACCTCATTTGGATCCCATGAAAGTCCGTGTAACTCAACGAAACTCCTCAGTGTCGCTAAGGTAATATTTACAATGAATTTGAGCAATGGGTTCACACTCATAGTACTATATGACATGATGGCGAACACGATCTGAAACCCCCAATCATAGAAACAAACCATTCGAAAATATGAAGGAACTCAGCCATGGGTTCCAGCCAAAAGTCCGAGGAACTCAAAGAAGCTCCCATGGGTTCACTCTCATACCTCATCCGGATCCAGCCAAAAGACCGTGAAACTCAGCGGAACTCCTCAGTATCGCTACGATAATATTTTCAATTAATGTGAGCCATGGGTTCACCCTCATACCTCATTTGGATCCGGCCAAAAGTCCGAGGAACTCAACGAAAATCCTCAGTGTCGCTACAGTAATATTTACAATTAATTTGAGCCATGGGTTCACCCTCATACCTCATTTGGATCCGGCCAAAAGTCAGAGGAACTCAACGAAACTCCTCAGTGTCACCAGGGTATTATTTACAATTAATTTGAGCCATGGATTCATCCTCATACCTCACCTGGATCCAGCAAAAAGTCGGTGTATTTCAACGAAACTCCTCAGTGTCGCTACGGTAATATTTACAATGAATTTAACCATGGGTTCACCCTCATACCTCACCTGGATCCAGCTGAAAGTCTGTGAAACTCAAAGAACCTCATCAGTCTCAGTAGGGTATTATTTACAATGAATTGGAGCCATGGGTTCACCGTCATATATCATCTCAACGGAGCTCCTCAGTGTCACTCTCATACCTCATCAGGATCCAGCCAAAAGTCCGTGGAACTCAACGAAACTCTTCAGTATCGCTACGGTAATATTTACAATTAATTTGAACCAAGGGTTCACCATCATACCTCAACTGGATCCAGCCAAAAGTCCGTGGAACTCAACGAAACTCTTCAGTATCGCTACGGTAATATTTACAATTAATTTGAACCATGGGTTCACCATCATACCTCAACTGGATCCAGCCAAAAGTCCGTGAAACTCCACGAAACTCCTCAATGTCGCTATGGGAATATTTACTATGAATTTGAGCAATAGGTTCACACTCATATTACGATATGGCATGATGGCGAACATGATCTGAAATCCCCAATCTAAGAAACAAACCATTCGAAAATATGAAGGAACTCAACCATGGGTTCACCCTCATACCTCATCTGGATCCAGCCAAAAGTCCGTGGAACTCAACGAAACTCCTCAGTGTCACTACGGTAATATATACAATTAATTTGAGCCATGGGTTCACCCTAATACCTCATCTGCATACAGCCAAATATCCGGGGATCTCAGCAAAGCTCCTCAGTGTCACTAGCGTATTATTTAGAATTAATTTGAGCCATGGGTTCACCCTGATTCCTTATTGTGGAACTCCCCGAAACTCCTCAGTGTCGCTACGGAAATTTTTTGAATTAATTTGAGCCATGGGTTCACACTCGTACCTCACCTGGATCCAGCCAAAAGTCCGAGGAACTAAACGGAGCTCCTCAGTGTCACACACATACCTAATCTGGATCCAGCCAAAAGTCCGTGGAACTCAACTCTTCAGTATAGCTACTGTAATATTAACAATGAATTGAGCCATGGGTTCACCCTCATATATCATCTGGATTCAGCCAGAAGTCCGAGGAACTCAACGACCAAAAGTCCGAGGAACTCAACTAAACTCCTCATTGACGCTACGGTAATATTTACAATCAATTTGAGCCATGGGTTCACCCTCTTATCTCATTTGCATACAGGCAAAAGTACGAGGAACTCAACTAAGCTCCTCAGTGTCACAAGGGTTATATTTACAATTAATTTGAGTCATGGGTTCTCCCTCATACCTCACCTGGATCCAGCCAAAAGTCCGTGGAACTCAACGAAACTCCTCAGTGTCGCCACAGTAATATTTACAATTAATTTGAGCCACGGGTTCACCGTCGTATCTCATAAGAATCCGCCCGATCGAATGCTTTCCCCTTACAAAATATAAGTTAAATGTTTAAGTACATTTAAGTGTAATCCGCCAAAAGTCCGAGGAACTCAACAAAACTCCTCAGACTCGCTTAGGTAATATTTACAATTAATTTGAACCATGGGTTCACCCTCATAACTCATCTGCATACAGCCAAAATTTCGAGGAAGTCATATAAGCTCCTCAGTATCACTACGGTATTAATTACAATGAATTTGAGCCATGGGTTCACTCTCATATATCATCTCAACGGAGCTATTCAGTGTCACCCTAATACCTCATCTGGATCCAGCTAAAAGTCCGTGGAACTCAACGAAACTCCTCAGTGACGCCACAGTAATATTTACAATTAATTTGAACTATGGGTTCACCCTAAAACATCATAAGAATCCGGCCAAAAGTCCAAGGAACTCAATGAAACTCCTCAGTGTCATTACAGAAATAATTACAAATAAAATAATTTGAGCCAAGGGTTCACCTTATACCTCATCTGCATACAGCCAAAAGTCCGAGTAACTCAACTAAGCTCCTCTGTGTCACCAGGGTATTATTTACAATTAATTTGAGGCATGGGTTCACCCTCATACCTGAACTGTATCCAGCCAAAAGTCCGTGGAACTCAACGAAACTCCTCCATGTCGCTACTGTAATATTTACAATTAATTTGATCCATGGGATCACCATCATACCTCATGTGGATCCGGTCAAAAGTCCGAGGAATTCAACGAAACTCCTTAAAGTCGCTACGGTTATATTTACGATTAATTTGAGTCATGGGTTCACCCTCACACCTCACCTGGATCCAGCCGAAAGTCTGTGAAACTCAAAGAAACTCATCAGTCTCACTAGGGTATTATTTACAATGAACTGGAGCCATGGGTTCACCGTCATATATCATCTCAACGGAGCTCCTCAGTGTCACCCTCATACCTCATCAGGATCCAGCCAAAAGTCCGTGGAACTCAACGAAACTCCTCAATGTCGCTATGGGAATATTTACTATGAATTAGAGCAATGGGTTCACACTCATATTACGATATGGCATGATGGTGAACATGATCTGAAATCCCCAATCGAAGAAACAAACCATTCGAAAATATGAAGGAACTCAACCATGGGTTCACCCTCATACCTCATCTGGATCCAGCCAAAAGTTGACATAACTATCTTGCATATCAACATATTTATCTTGCATATCGACATAATTAATTTAAAAATAACTTGCACAGAAGGGGCAGAGATATGCCACCATAGTGACGTAGGCAAAATGTAGTAAATGATTCCATGCTGACCTTTCGGTGCTAGAACCATTATGACGTCATAATCGATTTGATTAATCTTTTCCCGTAATTTACGGCTTTAAGGGAATTATATAGAAAATTAAACAATATTTTGACATTCTATATTAAATGACGGGAAAAGTAATCCCGATACCTATATTCAATTTGACATCATTTTAAAGAGGAAGTCAAGAGGCTGTTTAATGCCGTTCTTGGAGAGACTGTAGGCATTTTAGATATATTTCATTAGTCAAAAATGGACAAAAATCCGAGATCTGTTACTTTTATCCTACATATTTCATAGAAAACGGTTGTATAAAACATGATTTTGAATCGTGTTTACCAAAAATTTAAGACCCGGTACACCCTATGAAACAAAGATATTGTAACAGTTATGAAGCATCATTAAAAGAATTTTTATGGCACCTTTCATTTACTAGATCTTGACCTTAATAATATTCATGATTTTGTTCGCAATATTTGGGATTTTTTTCCTTTGGTTAACCATGTTAACAAAAATTACTAAGGGTTCCGAAGAGGTGTGTATCAGTTCATCGAACCGACGCACCTTTTCACAGGGAAACAGTCTGTTTACGGCGATTTTCAGGGAATCCGCGAAATATATGGAACTACTCCACAAATTGAAAAATAAGTGGATGTATTAAAAATTTAAATAAATCATCTCGATTATCGCTTAACTAAAGCCTCTGATTAATCGACTACAGTATTCTCTCTGAGTAAATTTGATACCCCAATATAAACATTGATTATCATCATTTATTCATGTTTTAAATATATTACCATACATAACATAATATACATTTCATAGTATAAAGCTGACAGGAAATTCGGACAAAGAATTATTTTCTTTTATATGGTCCACAACATAATGAATTATGGTTCTCATTTAATGAATCAAATTTTATTCTATTTTTGATGATATCTTGTATTTATATTATCATATTCAAAATAGAAAAGTAAAATTCCTATAATACTACCACTGGTCTAACTTCCAGTGATCAGAGATCTTCATGGTTGATTTAAAACAAGGTTTTTTTCAATAAATGTTTAAATAAAATACAATCAATACAGCAGTTACAAATTGACATTACCAATACATATACAACATATAAATTGGAGTGAGCAATCAACATTATCTTTACAAATATATTATCTTTACAAATACACGTATAACATAAATTAATTTATAGGGTAAAGACGACGTTCAGCTTCCAATAATGTCAAATTCCAAACAAGGGAGGCAACGAAAATCTCTGACTCAACAAACAAAACGTCTTTGAAATAGCGAACACCTTCATTCATATTTTGTCCCATCCTAAAACATAAAAACAAATATGATGAACTTGTATATTTGGAATAAATCTGATTCCACATCATAACATTCATTCATAAAGAATTATTATATGGAAATATACACTTATCTATGTTCACATAATTGTTCTGCCTTATACTGTGTAACATTGAAGTCAATCTTGATCTAATACAAATTTTATTTCACAGACATCATATCTTTATCATTTGCCATTTAAATCTGGATCTAGAGGGGGAGGGGGTTAAACGTGCTCTTGGAAATTTCCGATTCATAAAATTCACATCTTCAAGAAACCAAAAGCAGGGAGATATATACACAGAAGGACAACCTGATATGTTTATTACTAGAGTAGACCAGGAGCACCATCAAAATCAACACTTACTCATCCTCTAGAGTAGCCATGAGTGGCTCATTTTTGTCTTCCTTCATGGATAAATAGTGGCCATGGCAATAACCAATTCTTCTGAAATAGCAAAATAAGATAAATGCAATTTCAATGACATTAGAATAAACATTTAAAATTCTTGAATGACACTTCAATATATACAACTGTATGTGATGGAAAATGTCCATAAGTTAATTTGTTAACATATATTAGTACCGATCAGACCCAACCTAACAGAAAGTAAACTCTGACTAAATTTCTGGGTTTGTGCACTTCGGGTTTATTAAAGTGGACCCAGAGTAAACCCAAAGTAAACCCTGAGATGACACAGAGAGTAGACCCCAATCAGAAGTATACCCCTGAAAGCAGACACTACATATGTATTAGGAATATACAAGGGGCAGGAATTACAAGATGGTAAGATAAAAGACTGGTCTGCTTCACACTTCAGTCCATTCAACTGAACCCACAAGCAATTCCTAATAAACCCCAAGTAAACCTGGGGTTTAGTTGGGGTTTACTCTGGTGCTAGGCTGGATCTGATCGGTACTGTAAGTGTTAATGGTGGTAAAGCTGGTGCAGTCAAATATGCATTAATAAAGAAACATGCATGTATATGTGTAAACACAGCTCAAAGTTTGATTAACTAATGGCAATGGGTTACTGAAGCATTGTAAGCATTAAATACACTTAAATGACATAATTAAAACTACTTCTAATGCTTTTTAAATTTTATTTGATGATCCTTGTACATTACGCTATAGATAACTTACATTATTGTTTTTGGCTTGAAGACTCCAAACTCTTCCAAAACCAATGCATATAATTCTTTCCAACCCTGATTGAAAAAGTTAGATATATATTTAAAATATAACCATTAACCACAGTTTGTATTCAAAGTTGGAGAGAGAGAGAGAGAGAGAGAGAGAGAGAGTGTGTGTGTGTGTGTGTGTGTTTGTACATAAATTGTTAAGTGATTTAGCACCATACCTTTCCAAAAAGTTTACTTCTTTCCTCAATTCCCTTTTCAGAATTCCTCATCTCTAGATGCTCATTAAGTGGCTGCCGTTTAATCCATCTTACATGCCGCCAATGTGGTTCATAACAGCTTGCAATTACATAACAATACCAATTCATTATCTTGCTTGCAAATAAGTGGAAAAAAAATTCATTTTTCCACAAACAAACCAACGAGGACCTCTTGCTTTATGTAAAAAACAAATTTTGACATATATACATGTATAAAGCAAAACCTAGCTCAGTATTAGTATTTTGCATGGATAGAAGAGATTTTACAACAAATATTACTTAACATATATTTAAATACATACATGTATTTATATAGGTATAAAAGCAAATTAGCAAAATGGCTTATTGATTAAATTTTGTTGGATCAGATTTATTAAGTATTTTATTTAATACTTAATAATTCCGGATTGTAATTTCACAGTGCAAGTACTCACCTTGATCTTCCATCTTTCAATCTAGTAACCTCTGTAAGCTTTGCCTTGATGTGATTCTCAAACTGAAATTTAATTCATAGATATCTCATAATATACGGTGTAGATGGTATATTGATCAGCATAACTTCGGAAAATTCTACCAGACTTATTTTACATACCAACACCGATATCTTGTGGCCTGAGACTGTTGAAGCTCCTTTCATTAAGTCCCTTCCTGGACTTAATCGACATAATGCATTGACAAGTCTTTTACATTGTTCAGTCTAAATTGAAAACCCATGTACATGTGTAATAAAGATTCTTATAGATTAAATTTTTAAACAGCAGTACTGATTGACATCTTCAAAATATACAAATGTCTTTTAACTTCATTATGGATGATGCTTTTATCTGAAATTATATATATACTACAAATCAATATACTAACGTAAGCATGCACACTGTCATAAAGCCATGAAAGACTATGGTCCAATGGCTGTTTTGGAGATGACGTAGTATCTGGCAAGTTTCTTGACTGTTGACTTGAGGTACATGTATATCTAAATGACAAATTTCATTTCAGAGATCGGATTAAAAATTAAGGAAGTAATATAGTTAGTCATCACATGAATTTATTTTTCTTGTTCTTATCGAAATTTCACATCAACTTTTTACGTGCATGCACTTTTAAAGTTGCTTGGTCCGATTTTATATCAAATTTTGTGCACACTTTTAAAAGATATTTGGTTATGCTAAGAATATGTATAATAATAGACATTGCAGTAGTTTTCCAAGTCAATTAAGCCAAATTTCAAAGAAAAAAAATATGTACAATTTTTTCAATAAAATACACAACATTAAAGGGTATCGTGTTATTTTGCCTCATGTTAAAATTCACCCCTGACATCGAGACAGGTATGGTTGTACTACGACTTTGACATCGCTATTAATAAAGGTTGTAATGTTCAGGCAAATTACAATTATACCTGAGTACGTTTTGTTTGCAAATATCTTTTAAGGTGGAATAACTCACCTGAAAAAAGTCACTCAAATTAACTGTAAAAAAGTCACTCAAATTAACTGTAAATTGTTTGATTATGAAAGATATAATGATAAATAAACTATATATATATATATATATATATATATATATATATATGTATGTCAAATAAGCGAAAAAATTTGCATTTTGGGGATAAAAAATGAATATATAAAAAAAAGTAAGTAACAACAAAAGCCACTGCGGGATTCGAACTCGGTATGTACCGATCACAAGCCCGACACTTTATCCACTTGGCTATGAGGTAAGTTATAAGTTGCAGACAATAAAATCCTTTTCATAAAACAAAATGTCATTTCGACCAGAGGTCAGCCATTTTATGACGATGTGTTATTCCACCTTAAGTTTGCTTTCTTTACAATCGATGCATAGCATGCTGGTTGAATAACTCCAATCATTTGGGGGACAAAACCAAATGATTCCCTTTTCTAAATATTCCCCTGATGCATTTTGGTTTAATTGTTATTTCCTTTGCCCAAAAAGAAATTATTTTATTTAATTTGAATATTTCTAACTTTGAAAGGAGACCGATTTTGCTGGTGTAAATATGCATGAGAATGTCCATAACTTTCTAAGACAAAGGGTTTGTATGGAAAATTATTTGATACTGTAATAACAAAAAAATCGAACCAAGCAGCTTTAATACTGGTTATTGACAGGGCATAAAAATGATAAATTCTTAAAGGATGCCAATGAAGTTTCTTTACAAATGATTAATAATGATATTAACTCAATAAAATCAATAATAAAAATAATGACGGAAGGAAAGGGAGGAAAATATCACTAAATGCATTTATTTGGCAGCTGCTTGCTAAATAAAAAATTGTTTGCATCATAATTTATTTGGTTGAATATCTTCATAGCTCAGTGATTGGGACTTTAATATGAACTGCAAAATATCTTACAGTACAGAGCTTTTGTTCATATTAATGATTTGAGTTTTTGTTCTGCTGATTTAAGAAACTGGTGAAATTAAAGTTTAGCCACTTTAAAAGTAAATAAAGTTTCAATTTAATATGAGAAAAAGTTTTCACATTGAGTGAATTTAATTCTAAAACACATCACAACCCACTCTCAGTGATGTCAAAAGGTAAAATTACATGTAAACTTAAAAAATAAAGTTTTCAAATCAAAATTAAAAAACATATATTTTTTTAAAACAAAAACTTCAGCATGCATAAACTGTTTATACCTTCCTTTTAAGTCAGAATATATATATGAACTTCTCTTTCTTTTCTGAAAGCAATCGCAGGGTAAAGTAAAGAGATCCTATCATCTATTTGTTACATGTATGTCCTCAATTATTGCACAACTTTGTAAACAATTGAACTACTAGTACATGTATATTTATTATACATAACTACCTTAGTGGGATTTTTTCTCAACTGGTATTCCATACTAGACTGAAATAAAGAAAACAAAACAATAAGCATTGCATTATACATTTCTATTAAATTAATATATACTCCATTATAAAATCTAAGTTTGCCCTTTTATGATTGCATGGACTTAAACTGAAACATATGAAATTGAGTCTAAGTAAGTATATCATTTTTTATCCCTCAAAAAAGTTATGATAGTATATAATGATAATCGCTACACTAAATTATATAATAACGGTTTATACATGCTCAAAAGAAGAAATAATACATTGTTCTGGCCATTATTTCCTTTTGCAGCAGGATGCAAGGAACATTCACATTTGACATGGAAATATTTGGATCCAGTGCATTGCCTACAGCAAACCTAAAAAAGAAAGCTTTAAATATTTATACAGAGAGAGAGAGAGAGAGAGAGAGAGAGAGATATGTACCTGCATATATAAATTTATTGATCTAATCGTTTCAAATAATTTCATTGGTTTAATCTTGTTTTTAATAGTATTTGATCAAAATTCACACACATTTGAAAAAAAAAAGTTTTATATTCATATGTAGTTTGGCTGGTGAACTTAAAGAGTCCTCAACACCCTATGACTTTTACTTTTTAGGACATTACGTCATAACATGCCGATTTCAATTCATTGTAAAACTGTTTACGTCACTAAAATTGGGTATCTAGCTATCTTTGTCGCACAGTGGGTATAGCTTAGGTCTACTAACCCACAGGTCCCGAGTTCAAATATAGCAGGAACTTTAATTTTTATGAATATTTTTAAAATTTGTTTCTTGTTTAAAATTGAACATGATTTCCATTATTTTGAAGTCAAATGCATGATTGAATTTCATATCTGGAAAGGATGTTAAAAAATTGGATTAATTTCTATGACAAACTTTTCCAGAGGGTGTGGAGGACCATTAATTATCATTTTTATTTGTTTAAATACCAGTGTCCCTCTTTCTTCAGACTCTTTTGTATAACAATATCTGCAATACTGTTCTAAATCATCTGTGAAAAAAGATAAAAGGTATAAGTTTGTTAATTTGCATTGAATTTACGTACTACTTTATCCTATTTGAAATGCACTTATAATTACCAGTAAGTTCTAATAAAAGCAACGAAAGTACTTTGAGCTTAATCATTAGAATGTTAGTTTAAGACAAGGCTTAAATTATGTTATATTTTTGTAATAACATCATCATATTAAATTAACATTATTCCTGACGTTCTTCATTTACCACTGTTTTTTAAAAGAACTTGTCCAATGGACTTTCTTGTGTCCAATATTCTTCCGGTAATATCAATATCTAAATTCTCCTCCCCGGCAAGCATATATTCAAGGAACTAGAACCAACAAAAGAAAAAATGTGCAATATATTTGTTACACAAATTTAATGGAATTTGTTGATAATTAAAACATCCTATTTAAGACTCTGGTTCTTCGTGAAGGTTATTTGACCTTTCACATGACCAAAGATTTAAGTTTAGTCATGGCTAAAGCTGCATGCAGAAAAATATAATCGGTAATTAAAAAAATACTTTGTGAAATTGTTGTCAAATCTTACAAATTACAAATGCTAAGTACTTTATAAAATGTATTGACATTGTAAATTATAGAAGAAATGTGCAAATTTTCAGAATAATCAATGGTTTGCTTTTATTCTTAGAACTAGAAATAGTCTACAAATGCACAAAGATGGGTGGTCATTGTGATACCACAGTAAAATACCTTTAAGACAAAAACACCGCATGATGTGGAATCTGTTTGACGAGCATGCTTTTTGCTATGGACAAACCACTCTGTTGGATTCTCTGATATGCCTAAATTTTCTCTTCCAAATAACAAGTTTCTAAAGAAATGAGGAAGTGTTGGTAGATATACCGGTATATGTACATGTACGATGAAATTAGCAATACATGATTTCATACATCATATCTAAAATTGTATGATCAACAAACAAGAGGCCAATTGGCCTTAACGGTCACCTGAGTAGCATATATCCAATACACAAACTTGTCATGGAGTCTCATATATGCATCTAATTAATTAGGTTTCATACTGGAGTAGAAAAATTATAAATTTGTAATGACAACCACATTTAATTCAAAAAGAACTGTGAAACCTATAATTTTGGTGAAAAACTAAAAGATCTGGTCTACAAAATAATGAATTCAGTTTTCCTTTCAGGTGTGTGGGAGTAAAGAAGATAATTTTTTAACGTTATATGCATTAACATCTATACATCCATTCTGGCCCTGCCCTAGAGTCAAAACCCATACGCCAGGGGACATGAAAATTAAAATTTCAGTAGAGGACTTCCTGGTAAACATAATTATTAGTCGTTTTTTTTTTTATACAGATGTGTGAGAATAGAGAAGAAGATTTTTAAACATTATATGCATTAACACTTTATTGCCATATTGCCCCCCCCCCCCCCCCCATGTCCTGAACCCCTGACCCAGGGGCCATGAATTTCACAATTTAGGTAAAGGAGATTGTGGATATCATAACCATGTATTCAGTTTTTTGCCCACATGTGTGGGAGTAGAGAAGAAGATTTTTAAAGATTTAAATCATTTTTACTATATGGCCATATTGGCCCCACCCTAGAGCATGAACACCTGACCAACGGGTCATGAATTTCACAATTTTAGTAGAGAGCCTCATGGACATCATAATCATGCATTTAGTTTTTAACAAATATAAATGGGAGTAGAGAAGAAGATTTTCTAAGATTTAATACATTTTTACTATATGGCCATATCGGCCCCACCCTTGAGCCTGAACCCCTGACCGAGGGGTCATGAATTTCACAATTAAGGTAGAGGGCTTCATGGACATCATAACCATGCATTTAGTTTTTAACAAATATATATGGGAGTAGAGAAGAAGATTTTCTAAGATTTAATACATTTTTACTATTTGGCCATATCGGCCCCACCCTAGAGCCTGAACCCCTGACCCAGGGGCCATGAATTTCACAATTTAGGTAGAGGGCTTCATGGACATCATAATCATGCATTTAGTTTTTAACAAATATATATGATAGTAGAGAAAAAGATTTTCTAAGATTTAATACATTTTTACTATATGGCCATATTGGCCCCACCCTAGAGCCTGAATTCCTGACTGAGGGGTAATGAATTTCACAATTAAGGTAGAGGGCTTCATGGACATCATAACCATGCATTTAGTTTTTAACAAATGTATATGGGAGTAGAGAAGAAGATTTTCTAAGATTTAATACATTTTTACTGTTTGGCCATATTGGCCCCACCCTTGAGCCTGAACCCCTGACCCAGGGGTCATGAATTTCCCAATTTAGGAAGAGGGCTTCATGGACATCATAATCATGCATTTAGTTTTTAACAAATATATATGGTAGTAGAGAAGAAGATTTTCTAAGATTTAATACATTTTTACTATATGGCCATATTGGCCCCACCCTAGAGCCAGAACCCCTGACCCAGGGGCCATAAATTTCACAATTTTGGTAGAGGGCTTCATGGACATCATAACTATGCATTCAGTTTTTCCCTCACATGTGTGGAAGTAGAGAAGAAGATTTTTGAAAATTTGGCTTTTTTTGCATATTTGGCCCCGCCCGTGGCACCCCAGGGGTGGTAGAGCCATAAATTTCACAATTTAGATTCTTCTTACCATAGAGATGCTTCACACCAAAAATGGTAACGATTGGCCTGGTAGTTTTCAAGAAGAAGTCAAAAATGTAAAATTGTTAACGCACGACGCACGACGCACGACGCACGACGACGGACGAAGACCAATTGCAATAGGTCACCTGAGTGACTCAGGTGACCTAAAAAGGGAACTTACTTCCACTTTTCTTCAATTCGCAGTAATCGGTACGATGATTCTCCAAGTGGATTTAAGTAGTATAGGATCTGATCCTTTGGCATGATGTACTACAACATAATCTTGTGACACTGAATACAGGCCGGAATAAAATTTTCCAAACGTTATCATGGTTTTTATTATATTGCTCCTCACTGTATTCATGTAATATCACTTAAAGCAGCTAGAGCAAAAAATACCAGGATATCCTTTTATGTGTTTTAGTCATATTGATTATCTATCTTCAAGTATGAGCCATATTTGTCCTATTTACATGTACATTGTATAATGTTAATTGTAAAATTTCAAACAGCCAATCAATGTTGAATTCCATTTGAAAATCTCTTTCAATAACTTTTTGAATTTGCAGGAAAACCTAACAAATTCTGCTACATGTATATTTGAATTCTCAATAAATCCCCCTCCATGCCATTTATAAAAGCAATGCATGAATTCAAAGTAATGATGAATATAACCCACAACAAGGCACCAGTGACAAGATCCTTCATTAACTGCTCCACATAGCACATCAAAGTCATCCAACTTTGGCACCTACAATAAAAAATAGGACAGGTTTGAAAAGTATATTGTTATAAATTTTCTTACCTTAATAATTGACAGAGAGAATAGTATAAAAAAAATGCAAAATCAAATAAACAAAAAAAAAGCAGCTCAACTAAGCTAAAAAGTACAACACTTCGAGTAAACAAACACGTCAAAATATCTTGATTATTTATATAAGTTTTAGCATTAATTTCTTAATGACACCATTAAACAATAACATCTATTGCTATTAAGTGTCATATGATACAAATTCTAAATCTTCTTTTTTTTTTCAAATTATATAAATAATTTTGTGTATTTTCTTACCTCAGCAAGGTAATTGTGCAGTTCAGCATTTCCATTGAATATTGCAGTCATGAGTGTGCAATTGATATGATACACATGCTTGCTCTATGAAAAATATCAAAGATGGGTGAATAAGGCATGTGAAATGCCTTTATAAGGAAGGATTAAAGATACTGAAAAATTATACAATATCAACAAATCTGGTAGTTTTTAAAAATAATTATTTAAAACAATTAATGTTTATTTCTTTTAAATAACATACGATTGCATAAATATCTTGGGACAGAGTATATATTCTGGTTCTAAGCAACATATGCAATAACCTATGATTGCTACCCTTTCTTAAGTCAAGTTATTTAAGAAATGAACTCAATGTGTACCCAAATTTTATGAGTATAGCCTTATAATGTTGGGTCAATTTACGCTTTATAAAAAAGTTTAAATTGCTACAACCCAGGTTAAATGAGTATAATTTGGATAGATATTGAGTTCATTTCTTCTGTAATTTACTGTACAAATTGAGAGCGTTATACTTTTAAAAATGATATTAATCTGTTTAAATTCAAACGTTACGTCAGGCGGATTAATACATTTTTGACATTGGTGCAATGTGACGTTTCTTGTGACATGCAATCCAGGTTATACTCAAACTTAACTAATTTTTCTATCCAATCAAACGCCATATAACAAGCAGTGTTATATTATCGTCAGCTACCAAAATTGTGAAATTATCAAAACATTAATAAAAAACCAGTAACAGTTACCTCTTGTGATGATGCAAGCAGATATGTATATGCATCAATTATCTGAAATGTATGTATCAGTTGCAGGAGAAAATGTCTAATTTGGCATTTGTTTCAGTCTTTCAATAAAAAAAAATAAAGCTTCATACTGATAATATAATACATTAATTCATAACCAAAAAAATATCAATTTTAATACTCTACCTCATCTGGGAGCATGGTTTTTAAACAGTAAAAGGACCTGTCACTCAGTTTGTATGGTCCTATCTTGCTACACAGATGACCCACTGGTTTTTGAGCCCAAATATCCTCAACTGAGAAGTAAAATTGTATTGTTTAGTACTCAAACTAGTCTTTTTTCATTATAAAACACATTCACTTTACAAATGTAAAGGACACACACATTTTTCATTTGTCTTTCTGTGTGTATTGCTTCAAACATTCTTTTCATTTTAATTTCTTACCAAGACTATTGTCCACGGCGGCATTTTCAGCAGGAACGCTGGAGTCAAAACCTTTTAAAATAATATTTTTTTTAAAGAATATTTCTCAACTTATATATAGTTTGTGTTCCTCGTGAATTCTCTGTGTAATAAAATATGTAATAATTTGAGCTCAGGTCCAATTCTAATACCATTTCACATGTAATTATCCCACATTCCTTTTAACTGAGATTTAATTGACATTTATTTAGGCATCATTAAATAAATGTTAACATGTTACTGCAATTTGATTCTGCTAAGAAAATATGATACTCATTCAAAATAAAAGGAAGTGATCATTACAAAATAAGATATTTAGAAGTAGGGCTATTTGAACAATTCATAACAGCCAGGGTAGCTCAGTGATAGATCTCCTGACTAGAGCTGCTGGGTCCTAGTTCAAATTCTGGTCCAGCTATGTATTTTCATTCATTTGCATTAATATGTTCATTCACTCTTTCCTATTAAATATACATCTACAATTGTTTATAAGTCTTAAATTATATATATTCTTATTTATGTTCCTTTAACCTACAGTTCTTCTCCTATTCATTACAAATAAAACTAGACATCATTGAAATGGTGATCACTCAAATAATGGACAATAGGATGAAAAGCATTTCAGAGAATTTTACTTTGACTTTAACATAGAAAGAGAACACATTACCCCTTTATACTTTAAGTACTTTTATCAATTTGAGCATGATTAAGCAAATGGGAAATAATTCATGGTCTGTAACTGGGTTATAAAGATATCTGCTATGACCTTCACATTTGATTTTTAAACTTTGTTCAAGGGTACTGCAAAATCTTTACCCAACAGCTCTGTTTATGTGAAGTAGGAGCCAAAGAACACTAAGTGGAGAGTATAAATGCTCTAGGATTTTTTCTGTGGTCCAATATGACCTTGACCCTTGACCTACAAACATCCATCAAATCACTGCACACTTTGACCAAAGGCACCCTTTGGGTGATGTATGATCCAGATTGGGCCAAAGGGAGAGAAGATATGCTCTGGGCAATACATGTATATCTCAAATGGACAGACTGATCTCTTAATAGGTTGTCCGCAGAGCAAGCCCTAATGACCAGATATGATTGACATTCTTTATATTATATTACCGGTACCTTTGTGTAAAGTTTGCTTGAGGACTGCATGCCTAGCAACTCAATGCCGAATGATGCTCAATACATTGATTTAGTACAAAAAAAATGGCATTTAATGACATTTACACATGAGACCAATAGTTAAACAGGCTTCATTTTAAGCAAAATAACATCTGGGGCACTATGGTTGAGATTGACATTATTTTTTAAAATAATGTATAATTATTTGAAGTTATTAAATCATACAAGATGTGCAACACTATTAAATAAGGGTACCCTTTTGGCAGCTGCCCGCCCACCATATTCACCATTTCAATAACCGGATTTTTCCTTTGGTAAACCCGGTTAAAAATACTCACTGCAATGTGGGTTTTCAGTTCCTCCATCAGTAACACTCTGCCCATATAATTCTGGATCTTCTGCAGATTCTGTTCCTATCAGAATTTCTTCTTGCACTGCAGGTTCATATAAAACTAAATATTTATACATAGTTTAAACATACAAATTATTCTTTCAACAAGTGTATAGTTATAGAAATTTAATAGAGATTGCTGTTACCAGGTATATACTAAATTCACTTTAGCTAATATTCACTATCCACTATAAAACTGTATAATGTGTTTAATCTTGAAATTTGCTATATTAATACCTTTTGGACATTAGCCATTAGAGAAAATTATTCTAGCTTGAATTAAGTTTTTCTCTTCAAAAAATGCTAGGAGGTACATACTACATTTACATCATGATATAAAAATTTTAATACCTCTTCTACTCTTCGTCCCCTGAGATTTATGTTTTTTCCTTCTCTTTCTTCTTGATGGAAGGGATCGGTATTTTTTTGTCTGCAATCTTTTTACCGTCAAAGAAGTTGTTCTCACTGGAAGACCTTTATGCTTGGGGACCAATTTCTGCATAGAAGTCCAACTGTCTTGCAGACTTTTATATACATGAACCAGCTGTTCTTGATCGGGGACAAGATATATGGAAGATGAGATGTTTTTTAACAATTGAATACAGTTCAGTCTTAAATTTGATTTGGTACATGTACTTGACTTTGCTCTTGGTATATCATTTTCTGCTTCTCTATCTGCCTCAAAATCAGTATTATCAATTTCATCAGTCCTTGGTCTAGAACTTCTTGGTGGAGAAACCTCTATAGCTTGTTTAAGGATATCTCTATCTACTTTGAAGTGTGGACATTCTGTATAATCTGGGTGTAAAAACTCCCAACTATGGCCAGGGAAATGAATGAAGATGCTGAGCATGTGTTTACAGGGAAGGTGGCATTTACTCCAATCTGGGCATGAGCAGCTCGGCATTCTTCTCTCCAAATCCAAAATGTAGAAGTTCTTACCATCAGAACTAGGGACACGAAATTCTCCACTTGGCAAAGATGTTATTGCAGTAACAGGCAGATATGGACATTTTGGTGGAATTCGTTTCATGCAATGTTCCAAGAAGAATTTTGGCCTGTTGTGCAAAAATTCAGGAATATGAGCTGAGTATTTCTTGTACTCTCCCAAGCTCTGAATATTGTACTGAATGTATCTATAATGCAATACAAAAACAATTTTTAAAAAACTAATACCAGTAATTAACAAAATAGAGAAACAAATTGTTTTTTTTTAAATTTCAATTTTTCAATTTACTATTACATTGAACTATAATGAATTTCATTAAAAATCCTACAATTAATAAGTAAAAAATGAGCCTAAATATGTCATACTGTGAAATGTCAATAATACCTCATATGTCATAAGGTAATTTAGCTTAGAAACTATATATATATATATATATATATATATATATATATATATATATATATATATATATATATATATATATATATATATACACACACACACAATTATTAATCATGATTGTTAAAAGGTTAAAAATTGACATTTAACTATTGAAATAATGTTTTTACATGAGTTAATAGTATCTGCATATAATGCTACAACAGCAATTAGCTAACAATGGTAATATTCGTATTAATTGACCTGTTCTTAGTAAACAATTTTTTTAATTTTAAAATTCATATATGTAGAATTAAGGAAATCTTTTACCGTTTGTGTGATTCTGGCAAATAATTCGAAATCAACACAGACAAGGTTGAAGAAAGAGATCCATCTCTGTATTTGGCCAAGTATGTTTTCTTAAACTCTTGGTGTTGTCTCTCTAACCCATTTGTGGTTGTGACTCGAGTATTTAATCGCGAGCTCCGAAAACACCACACCCACCTCTGAAACAATGTTTAATAAGAGTTACATATATATATTCCATGGTACATAATTAAGGTCTTCCGTTTCCAACGGAAGACCTTATAGTGATTGTAAGGTTTTTTATTATTATTATTTTTTTCCCAGTTTTTGTCCACAAGATTTCTCAGAGATGACTGGATAGATTTATGTGAAATTTTCTGGAATGGAAGAAAATGACAATATCTCGAGGCGTTTTTTTCATTTTGTCAAAAATCGTTTCCGGTCCTCCGTTTCCTGTCCCGCGTTGAAAAAGCTTGTACCAACGAGATCTCAGAAACGGTAAACACTTGAACATCCAAACTTTGTGGGATGATAGACCTATAGTTGTAGATGTGTTTAAACATTTTTGTTTTGTTCGGCGTAACTTCCGGTCGTCACCGGAAGCACTTCAAAATTTTTTGTTTTTACATATTTAATTTATCTCCCATAGAATAAAGATATTAGTATAGATCCTTTCATATGTCATCTATACAATGTTAAATAAACAAAAAAAATCTACTTCCGGTGAGATATCTCGATTATCTCAGGAAGCTTTTTTAAAACATATTTTGTACCCGCAAGTTCTCAGGTACTGTACGTGATTAAGACCTTATAGTGATTGTAAGGTTTTTTATTATTATTATTTTTTTCCCAGTTTTTGTCCACAAGATTTCTCAGAGATGACTGGATAGATTTATGTGAAATTTTCTGGAATGGAAGAAAATGACAATATCTCGAGGCGTTTTTTTCATTTTGTCAAAAATCGTTTCCGGTCGTCCGTTTCCTGTCCCGCGTTGAAAAAGCTTGTACCAACGAGATCTCAGAAACGGTAAACACTTGAACATCCAAACTTTGTGGGAAGATAGACCTATAGTTGTAGATGTGTTTAAACATTTTTGTTTTGTTCGGCGTAACTTCCGGTCGTCACCGGAAGCACTTCAAAATTTTTTGTTTTTACATATTTAATTTATCTCCCATAGAATAAAGATATTAGTATAGATCCTTTCATATGTCATCTATACAATGTTAAATAAACAAAAAAAATCTACTTCCGGTGAGATATCTCGATTATCTCAGGAAGCTTTTTTAAAACATATTTTGTACCCGCAAGTTCTCAGGTACTGTACGTGATTAAGACCTTATAGTGATTGTAAGGTTTTTTATTATTATTATTTTTTTCCCAGTTTTTGTCCACAAGATTTCTCAGAGATGACGGGATAGATTTATGTGAAATTTTCTGGAATGGAAGAAAATGACAATATCTCGAGGCGTTTTTTTCATTTTGTCAAAAATCGTTTCCGGTCGTCCGTTTCCTGTCCCGCGTTGAAAAAGCTTGTACCAACGAGATCTCAGAAACGGTAAACACTTGAACATCCAAACTTTGTGGGATGATAGACCTATAGTTGTAGATGTGTTTAAACATTTTTGTTTTGTTCGGCGTAACTTCCGGTCGTCACCGGAAGCACTTCAAAATTTTTTGTTTTTACATATTTAATTTATCTCCCATAGAATAAAGATATTAGTATAGATCCTTTCATATGTCATCTATACAATGTTAAATAAACAAAAAAAACCTACTTCCGGTGAGATATCTCGATTATCTCAGGAAGCTTTTTTAAAACATATTTTGTACCCGCAAGTTCTCAGGTACTGTACGTGATTAAGACACGAAACTTTCACTAATTATAGACATTTGATTGAAGATGTGTTTAAACAGTTTCATTTTGTCTTCCGTCACTTCCGGTTCACAGCGGAAGAGTTCAAACAAATCAAACTGTTTATCCATAAAACTGTTTTTATTTGATAGTTTTAGCTACTTCGATGAATAATAATGTAAAATAGGAAAGTAACAAGATATAAAAAATTTAAATTTCATTAAGCACTTCCGTTTGTCCGTTTCCTGTCCCGAGACAAAAAACCTTATATCAACGAGATCTCAAAAACGGTAACGACCTCAACAACCAAACTTTGTAGGATTATAGACCTGTGTATGGACACGTGTTAACACTATTTTGTTTCATCCGGCGTAACTTCCGGTCGTCACAGAAAGTACACCAAATTCTGATTTTTTAAAAATATGTTGGTTATTTGGCATGGAAGTAACCTTTTAGTTATAAAAATACAGGAGGTCATCCACAGATGGTGAAAAAACCCAAAAAAGTTCTACTTCCGTTGAGACATCTCAAATATCTAAGGTAGCCTTCTTTTAAAAAACAAACTACCCCCAAGATCTCAGAAACTTAGAGAGATCAAGACACAAAACTTTTATGGATAATGGACATTTGAACGAACATGTGTTTAACGGGTTCCATTTGGTCGTACGTCACTTCCGGTTTTCACTCGAAATGATAAAATAAAAGCAATAAAAGGTTTTTTTTAAATTAGAATTTTTTATAGCATATTACTCAATGTGATGAACAATAACTTATCATAGGTAAATGTACTAAAATACGTATTTTCAATTTCTTAATCACTTCCGTTCGTTCCTTTCCGGTCCCGAGACAAAAACCATTTCTCAACGAGATATTATAACTAACAAAAACTTGAACATCCAAAATTTGAAGAAATACAAGGCAATGTATGAAGATATGTTTACTGTTTTGTATGATCCGGCGTAACTTTCGGTCGTCACAGAAAGTACTCAAAAATGAAGTTTTGTCTTTTTGTTTGTTTATTTCTTGGGAATTCCTTTTTAGTATAAATAATATCCATTTTCTGTTTACAAGAGAAATGGATCTTTTGTACAGATTTATACATGAGGAACGGAAGACCTTTTTGTTGCTATAGCAACAAGAGTCTAGTTGTATTTTATGATTGTTTATTTAATATATTATGTGATCATGTTATCAATGATTTTTTTACTAACCCCATCTGGGCATCTGACATAACTATTTCGATATCTCTCTCAACGTACTTTAATTAACTATCTAATTTAATTGTTAAAACATTATTAACCAAAGAGTAGGTTCTTTCTTCACAAGATATCAATAACTCTAATCAAATCATGTACCAGTATTTTAATTCACTTGTAACAATGATCACATATACTCTGCATTGTATAAAAATTGTATAAATGATAATATTTGTAGGAGCTGAATTACCTTTGCATTTTTCAGCCATTTCCCTTCGAACCATTTCTGTAACAAAGTACTTTCTTTCCAGTGAGTTGAAAATTTAAGATTCTGCACATGACCATGAAACTCATTCTCGGTAGCTGAATGGGCTATTTTCCTGAGCCTACAATAATACAAAAATATGATTTAGCAAACAAATATAAATATATCTTAATGTTGATGTAATCATATATGTACCAACTAAGATAAACTTACAGTTCAAGAACTTCCATTTGGACAGTAGTTAGACCATGTTTCCCATCTTTCATCCACCTGGTCCATGCCTGCTCCCTGTGAAAATCACAGAGTAAACTCTCACAATCTGGAAAAAATAAATAGTCTGTGTAATGTTTCTGGAATCAATCTTCATTTGACATAATGAATATTTCATTGAATCATTTAATATATCAATGTATTGCATGTAAAAAAGATTCCTTCATGTTTTCAATCAAATCAGTGCTACTTTTTTAAAAAAAACTGAGTAATATTGCATAAAGACATTTAAAATGAGGTTTCTTTTATGTTTTCGTGCAGTAAAACATGTTTACGAGATAGCTACCTTTAAAGGTATTTTCAATTGCCCAAATCTCCCGCTCGTCGAAGTCCGTCATGAAGTATTTGGGATTCCATTCTGGATTCCATTCCTTCACCATCTGCAGGCCTTCTTTTATGTTCTCTCTGTTCTCATTGGCAACAACAAATGAAGCAACGATGGAATATCCTACATTTGTGTTCACACAGAGAAAAAAAAGAGGGATGTCATATTTGGAGGTGTTGTAAGTGGCATCAAGCAAACAGATTTCATCTCCATATTTCATAAGAAGATCTTGTTGCCAGCTAGACTGATGAACAAAAAGCAATGACTTGGATGTCGCTGTAGATCTAGAGTCTACTCCATTCAATTCTTTATCCTCCCCTGCAAACCTGAAACAACAAGACAATTCTGTGAGTAAATGCTCTGACTGTTGTTGATAACCCGGCTCTGAAGCATTTTACAGGAAGATGACGTATCATTTGTTAAAAAATAAATCCTACATATGGCAAGCTTAACAAAAAGTTAGTTAACACATTTCAATTGCAAACAGCTGCAATTAATATTTGCTGAGAAATCTTTGTTACAGACACAAGCACACACAAGGGAATGGGGGTATAATCATGGTAATACAGTATAAAACTAGGTTATAGCGAAGTCCTAGGGACCAATGATTATATCTGTAGTCGGATTTGTTATAATAACTATAGCAAATTCACTATATACATGTACATGTTTTCTTTCACCAGACTATAATTTTGCTAATTGGGGCTTAAAATAAAAAAAAACATGCCATTTCTTTGATACTTTTAATTATCAGAATGTGAATTGAACTCAAATTTTTTTTGCTAAATTAGAGAATTCGCTTTACCTGTGTTCTTACTAAATGAGCTTTACTGTAAAAGGTTCGACATGCAGGCATTGCAGATGAGTACAAAGCAGATTTTCTTGAATGATCAAATTAACAATTCAATTTCACATTTCATTCTTCATAAGAATTACTAACCTTTACCAAACTTAACTAGAAAACTGACCAGTCAGGAAGGGCCCTGCTATGACAATTAATATACAGAAGTGAAAAAAACTTTGAATTCCATCCTCTTTATATCAACAATGATGAAAAATAAATGCCCGGCATAAGATGTAAAGAACTGCAATATATAGGATCTCATGATTTGTAGTTGGATATGATTTTCATCCAACAATTAAAGTGTTAAACTGAGGGGTAAAAATATAAGGGTGCAGCTCATGGAATGAGAGTTTAATTTGATTACATTTTAAAAAAAATATATGAAAATTATAAGTAACAACTGTATTTTTAAAATTTCAAGATAATTCCAGAATGTCTAAAACCTTGTATCTGCATAAAACAGGGATAACCTCATGTCTTATAAAAAAACTAAACTAAATGTGTATTTAAACTAGAGGTACTGTGAGCAAGCTCACAATTGATACCCCCCGCTAAGAAAAAAATCATTACGCGTGTATTTTTGCAATTATAGAAAATATTGGATGAATCTATTTCACTGTCCATTTTCTATCAATAACAACTGCTTTATTTTTGAAAACTGTTAATTTTTAGCTTCTAATATTTCCATTAATACAAGACATGACACAGACAGAATTTAGCTTTTTTGAAACAATGACCTTGAACTTTCTCAATTGACCTTTGGTCAAGGTCATGACACACCCTTAGGTCATAAGCAATCTTTGTGTGAAGAAAGAACTTCCAATGTTTCCCCATAAGAAAGATATGGACCGGACACGAATTTTGCATTTTTTCTGCCAGTGACCTTGCCCAAATGACCTTGGGTCAAGGTCATGACACACCCTTAGGTCATAAGCAATCTTTGTGTGAAGTAAGAACTTCCAATGTTTCCCCATAAGAAAGATATGGACCGGACACGAATTTTGCACTTTTTCTGCCAGTGACCTTGACCTTGCCCAAATGACCTTGGGTCAAGGTCATGACACACCCTTAGGTCATAAGCAATCTTTGTGTGAAGTAAGGACTTCCAATGTTTCTCCATAAGAAAGATATGGACCGGACACGAATTTTGCACTTTTTCTGCCAGTGACCTTGACCTTGCCCGAATGACTTTGGGTCAAGGTCATGACACACCCTTAGGTCATAAGCAATCTTTGTGTGAGGTAAGAACTTCAAATGTTTCTCCATAAGAAAGATATGGACCGGACACGATTGCACAGACAGACGGACAGACAGACAGACAGACGGACAGACGGACGGACGGACAAGGTGATTCCTATATACCCCCCCAAACTTTGTTTGCGGGGGGTATAAAAAGATTTAAACAGGTGTTTTATAAAATGCAAGCCTTCAGTGAATGCAAATACATTGTATCACCCAGGGTTGACCTCAACTTCAAAACAAACATCAGTTGCAGACAAAGGTGTTCATTAATCTTCATATGACAGATAGAGATAAGCCTCTAAATTTTCTGCAGCAGGCAAAATAATTAATCCCAGGGGGTTTATTGTTCTGCTCTCTCATCCTTTTCTTCTAAATTTACAATAAGAATTTTTTTTTTCATAAATGACAGAATGGGGTTATTATCTGATTACCTGTTAAAATTAACAGTTAATTAATATATATCTTGATTTTAGAATTCAATAAATTATCATAAATCATTGTGTATGGTATTTTAACCAAAATAAAGTATGAATATTATATTTTAAATCCATATTTCAAAGAATGTACACAATACTACACATCATTCAAAATTGACCTTAACTTCAAAACAAAGTTCATTTGCAGACACAGGCAGTGCAGTAATTAATCTCAATGTGACAGATAAAGATAAAGCTTAGGATTTTCTTACTGTGGAAGGTTAATTAATCCCAAAGGACAAATATTGCACAGCCTTCCTAGTATACATGAGGAATCTACCCCATCACCCCAGCTCCAAACCAGAAGACATAGAGAACCAAACTTAGCATCAAAATATGTATTTCTGACTACTGAACTACCATACCAAATTTGAACTTGATTGGGCAACCATAAAAAAAGTAAAGTTATTAGAAAAAAACAGAAAATTTGTGGATGGAAGAGTGACAGACGGACAGACAGACGGACAGACAGAGTGATTACTATAGGGCACCTGCAAATCCTTGTGGGGCCCTAATTATATATCTTATCTAGTACTAATTCAATATTTCTAAATATATTTTTTCTTTAATGCTTTATTATCTCATATATATTGATCATGTGTCCAGCAGTGAAAACAAATCCACTGAAAACAAAATTATGCAATTTTTCCTTTAAAAAATGTGTTTCATTATAAATTTAATTAATATAAATGTTTTGGGAACATCAAATGAGGACTTCAAAGATCAATTTATCAACAGATTTGATGATTCCTAAAACATGATTTACTTACTGTGGCCTATAATAAAAGTGATCAGCAGGGTTGGCAGCCTCCCACTCCTTTACCATGTGCTGAATATTTTCTTGATCTTCAGTTGAAAACCTAATATATGTACAATATTATTGAAATTAAATACATTTTTGGATGTGTTAAATCAAATAAATATCATTGTAAGATACATTCAAGTGTGTCGCAGCGCGCACACGCACACCATATACATACATAATAAATATAAAATATAATAATTAATTTTTATAGTGCCCTGTATAATAAAATATAATTTTTGAGGAAAAACAACTTTAGTAAAACTCTTTATTTTTAACCATATGCGAAGTTCAAGAAAATCGACCATCTGGTTCTTTTTACGGGTCATCTCAAAGTATGTTTACTGTAAGAATACTTAGGAAATTGACAATACTACAATAGCTTTTTTTCTCAAATTGTAATATGTGATTTGTAATATCATTTTCTACCTTATATGCAAAAAAATACTACATTCTATTATCTGGTTTTTAGTGGGGGTCATCTCAAAGTATTTAAATGCACCAAGTTTTGCTATATATTTGGAGTATTACAAATGTAGATTGGTAAAATAGATTTATTCAAAAATTAAAAAAAATACCCACAAGATTATTCCTTTATTGTATTCTTTTAACGTATTCCTACAAAGTGTTTTATCATAACGTCATAAAAACACAATGGCATTGCTGACACCTACCATACAATGAAAAAAATTGTTTAAAAAATAAAATTTTGCTTAAAATTTTTTTTCATTTATATCTGTTTCTCATTTATTGCATTCAATTTTATTAATGATACCAAAAAAAATTCATAAAAGTATAAATACACCAGTCTGTATTTTACAAGAATGCGCACAAACATACCCAATGAAAATTTAAGTTGGCCTCCTTAACAAGAGACTGCTGAATCTCTAGTCAGGAGCTCTACCATATAAGCTATCTGGCGCTGGTTTTCAAACCAGAAGGACTATTGCATTTGTAACATTATATAAATAGTGCCTGTTTAGGAGGGTAAGAGTTGAAATTGACACCCCGAGAAAAACCATTGTCAACCGACGCGAAGCGGAGGTTGACAATGGTTTTTTAGGGTTGTCAATTCAACTCTTACCCTCCCAAACAGGCACTATTTATTTTGTTATACTGAATGTCTTAATTTTAAAGAACACTTCACTGCTTTTATATCTGAATGACATTTCTATGGCGAACCGTACGCGCATAGTTTACGCGCATAGTTTACGCGCATGTAACAATTTGTTGTGTTACCCGTTGCCAAGTGTGTTGCTATTGCTGAGGGTAATAGAACGGATTATCAACTGCATCTTAACCAATCAGATATCAGTATTTAACATGAAAGTATAATAAAATAAGTTGGGGATTTTTTTATAAAACTGTACAGGTTATCACACTCATACACACTTACATATGTAACTTTCTTTTAATTACTGGTAGTGGCTGGGCAAATAATCGTATATGGTTCTCAATATTATACGAAAAATAAGTGACCAGTATATTACTTACTGACAAAATCGAAGTGCCCTGTACATATGGTTTCTTATGTCTTTGTTTGTGGGATAGTATCTTCTGTTCAACTCTGAAATTATGGTATCCTCTGTTTGAATGTGCTCTTGGACAAAGAGACGCAAGTGTCTCTTCATCTCATCAATACTTCTGACACCATCATGTACCAAGCCATGAATTTTAGAGATAACAGCTTCATCTAAAGGTTGGCTTAGTCCTGAAATCTACAAACATTTCATACTAAACATTATAAAGATTGAGGTAAAATAAAAAAAGTTCATATAAGATTATTCAGGCTTATGGTAACAATTTTTATTATATACCCATGAATTTTTCTTTCATGATGTCAATTTTACAGAAAGTGATCCGATTTTCTGGATTCCACGCTATGCAAGTATGAGTTTCTGATTCCGTATCACCATTCTCTTAAACTAATTAATTAAACTCTTAAACTTTATCTCTCTTAATCTTTAAAATCAGAACAAACTTGATTCTTCGCATTTACTTTGATCTGATCTGATCCACGCCTGGCATCTCGACGTGATCCAACCCTTTGCATCAAGTTACTGTTATATAACAATATCTATCTATCATTATAAAGTGAGTAAAATGATAAAGTGTATACTAGATGGATTACATATATTTACAGTCAAGGTGAGCTGGAATGAGTTATTTAATATAATATATAAAAGTTAAAGGAAAAATCACAATATTTCAATTTTTCAAACTTGCAGGAATTAGCCAATATATTGCTGACATTTTATCAAAAAATTATTGGACAATAACAACTAATTGCACAATGAATGTGATAGACATCCTATGCATTGCTTCATGAACTTTTTATTTTGATACTATGCTATTTATTATTAAGTTAAAATGGCCAAGGGGAGGGGGTAAGAAGGTACATATTTTACCATATCAAACATAGTCTTTAAACAAAATTAATGTTTAAGTGATGAATAGACCTTCACCTCTCCAGTTAAATGATTTCTGTGATCTCCTGGGTCAGGTAAGGTGATGTGAATTTCCAGGTTTTTCACAAGAGGTCCTTCCTCAGACAACCTCTGGCGGAGGAGTTTTGATAGCTGTTTTCTCCTCCAAGCTGAATCATTTCCTTCAATCTGGAAAATATCAATGTTACCAATTATTTCAGATTCATTTAAATCTACAAGTCATAGTAATGCTTTTCATTTTTTACAAGTTTGTTTTACAAACCTGTGTTACCAACATAGGTAGCTCATTTAGAAGCACCTAATTAGAAATTCAGGTGGTTTGGGATCTACCACAGTAAATATTTACCAGTATGAAAGAACACATTACAAAACTTATCAATTTGCATGATACACAATTGATCATGAGAAATATTTTACATTAATACTTACCTTAAACTCAGGAAATTTTTTATCAATTTGCATGATACACAATTGATCATGAGAAATATTTTACATTAATACTTACCTTAAACTCAGGAAATTTCAGAACAGCCTTTACATGAATAGAGGCTGGGCAATTCATTTTCTTGGTGGGCTGCAACAATTGTCTCACAGCAGAGGTTTCCTAAAAATTATTTTAAAAAATATTGCCTACCTATTTCTTCATACAAATTTCAGACTGCCAATTTTATTCAACATGATTTCTATTTTAACTGTATCAAAAAGGGAAATTAAGCCTGACCTGTATAGACTTTTTTTTGTGACGATCTGGACCGTGCATGCACTGTCTTACTTGGAACCCCAAGATGGTAAAAGGGGTTCCATCAAAAGGCAGTGCATGGCCTCTGCTTGCGTCCACCACTTCCCAAAAGATTTTGACACCACCTTTTGTATTGGGATCTTTTGGGAAAAAGATTTTGACATTATCAAAAATATCATAACTATTAATTTTCTACATGTATATAAAAAGACAAACATGTCAATCTTCATGTTCTTTTTATTAATAAAAGTACAATTCTCCTGATTCATTGTATAATATATCTTTAAAAACTGTATTTTATATCAGAAAGTTATTGATTTTCTATTGTTCACTACCATTTATAAGTAATATTATACTTCCTAGTTAACACCTTTGAAAAACCATCTTCGCTAGCCAAGGGTTTCTGATTACTCATAGAAGTCTTAAACACAAAACGTATCGAACTATCTGTAGCGAAAGACAACGTGTAGGCCCCAATGTCCCTATAATATAGACTTGTACTTAAAGGCCTATAGTACACTGAACTTACTTACCGATCTTACTAAAACCTTTAGATTCACGAGCTATACAAAAGCGGGACTGGCTATCTATTTCATATTTAGTAATTAGCTGCTTAGCAGCATGCACGCTGCCAACACATTTCACAACCATGCCGCTTTTTACATCTTTATGATTTCTATCTTCCTTTAAAGAAGAGTCAAAAGTTCGCGACTAATTCAAGAACGATTGAATATAAATAATCAAGGGCAGATAAATCTATGTGCAAGAGAAGGTAACTCCTGCCTGCCTCCCTGCAGGCGGTACCAAATAGCATTCATCTTCCGAAACTGGGTGACAGGTATTATATACATGTACATGTAAAATGACATAATACTAAAAACAAATAAACCACAGTCCGTAAAACTGATTATTTTGATTTTTTTTTTGCTTATGATATGTAGATAGAGAGACGTATTACTGATATCTATCAACAAGGGCATTCAAGTGGTTGTATAATTATCCAGAATCATTGTAATGTGCATCTCTTTTTTAATCAATAGCTGACGGGTCTTCTGGCTTTAAGGCACAACCTGGTCGCTATCATCTCTACGTTTCTTTGGCCTGTCCATGGGCTCATAGGACGCTGATCCTCCGGAAGTTAAAAGGGTTGGATGATGTCATATCCGTTAACGTAGTTGATTGGCTGTTAAATTTTGAGACTGGATGGGAATTCAACGAAAAGGTTCAACTTGACGTTTATTGCACCAGATAACATTTTTAAAAATACGCAAGAAGCTCAACATACAATCATGTATAAATCATGTATTGATTTGGAGTTTTGTAAAATTTTAATTGGTTTTTTTTCTTCAGAGAGATGGCTGTACTCCCGATACTGTCAATAGCGTCAAATACTTAAAAGAGGTTTACAGGAAAGTTGATCCAGGTTTGCCATTGAACGATTAAATTTTAATACGTAAAGTGATTGTGTCGATAAAAAATTTTGCAGTTGTTATTTCGAAACGTTCACATATAGTTAATCATGCAATTGCTCACAATTTAATCCGAAAAGTTACGAATTAGATTTAAAATTAAACAAAAGTCATAAATAATGTACTATATAATACACAGGCACGTAGCATCGTTTTTGAAAGTGTGGGGGGGGGGGGCAGACTCATCCAAAAAAATTTGACAAGCAAAAAAAAAAAAAAACGCAAATTTTAAAATTCCCCAAATCTTCAAAAACCTAATATGGAGGGGGGGGGGGGGGCTGGTGTATTATATGACTTCAATTACACTCCTAATTTCCTTATTTTCATATCAATTTTTTACATACTCCCAAAAGAGTGGGGGGGGGCAACTCCATGATAATTCTATTTTTTATATGTAAATTTAAAAAAAATAGTTGCTGCGAAAAAAAAGTGCCCCCCCCCCCCCCCCCTGATGCTACGTGCCTGATACATGTAGTACCTTTATCAATATAATGTTCTAAATCGATGTATTATAAAAGGATTTTTCTCTCATATACATGTAATGTCTTGTTATAATAATAAATCAGATATCGTTCACAGATTACAATAAAAGTGTAACAGTTCCTGTATTATGGGACAAACAGACAAAGACGATCGTAAACAACGAATCGAGCGAAATCATCAGAATGCTCAACTCAGAATTCAACGACTTCTGCAAAACTGAGGAACAAAAACAATTGGATTTTTATCCTGAGAATCTGAGAAAATCTATTGAAGACATAAATGAGTGGATATACCCGTAAGTTTCATTCCAACTGTACAATACGTTACGTTTATTTATTGTTTTGATACTAAACGTTTTGCAAAATTACTACAGATCTGTAAATTGTAGCAAATCAGGTATAATTATAGTCT
Source organism: Magallana gigas (assembly GCF_963853765.1). NCBI lineage: Eukaryota > Metazoa > Mollusca > Bivalvia > Ostreida > Ostreidae > Magallana > Magallana gigas. The sequence continues at coordinate 34,754,446 of NC_088858.1, forward strand.
GCCCTTTTAATTCGCATTGCTTCCCATACTCTTACATATCTGTGAGATTACCCAAAGCACATATTCATCGCACATATACTCTTAAAGGATGCGTAATATATCTTAGTCGAATTGTGAATGAGTTTTTGTTTGAAAATGTGACTGTCGTCTGCTCTTGTTTTCAAGAAACATAAACAATGGGGTATACAGGGCTGGATTTGCCAGGACACAAGAAGCTTACGACGAAGCGGTGATCGGCCTTTTTGATGCCCTGGATAAGGTAATATAATAGCGCAACATGTAATTAAACCGAAATTCTCTAGAGAAAATCTATATGAATCCATGTGCTAATTCTTGTCTACGTTTAAAACAGGTGGAGTCCATTTTGTCCAAGCAACGATATCTGGTCGGATCCAGTTTAACAGAGGCCGACATCCGGTTGTTCGTTACATTGGTCCGCTTTGATTCAGTTTACGAGCAACATTTCAAAGTATGCACGATTTGAATATTACACACATTCACGCAAGCAAATTAAAACATTTTTAAGATTGATACATATGATTGCTGAAATTAGTTTAACTATCATATGCATGGCCTAGCATTATAGATTAATGTAATACTTGTTTTAACAAAAGAAGTTGTTGATTTATTAGTCAGTGAATGGTTTTTTTTCACTTACCAGTGTAACAAGAAGAGGATACTTGACTATCCTAACATATGGCCGTATGTAAGGGATATTTATCAAATACCAGGAATCGCAGAAACAATTAATATGGAACATATAAAGAAACATTACATGGTAAGAACCCATTGATAAGAATTGCTGTATGTATTACATGGTAAAAACCTATTGATATATTATTATATATAATATAATATTATATATAAAACCTATTGTCTTTTATTATTGATACCAATGAAACACGTACATGACTTTAATGTAAAAGGGTTAATACCGTCGTGATGACTTTAACATGTAACCACATGTCTGGGAAGAGGTCTAATTTCAATGAATCAGAAAGATCTTTTTTTAAAAAGTAGTAAGCAAAATCACGTGTTCAAAAGGTGATAAAAAGGTCAACATGTACATACTCGTATATATATTCAAACTTAGTTTAATTTGTTAAATACGTTAGACTAAGTCTCAAACTGTCAAATTTTCTTTTATGCATATTTAATAAGTTGAATGAAGGTTTGAATCAATCTTTTTTCTGCTGTCTGAATAACAGATGATATGATTGGTTTTACAGATGAGTCACCGCTCAATCAACCAGTACGGAATAGTGTGTATAGGACCCGACCTCGACTTCATGGCTCCACATGGTAGAGACAAAAAGTACTGACCAGGAGAAAGACTTGATAGTTAATATATACCACATGGACTCCTATGAGATTAATGTAGTGACTTGCAAAATGACTTACAATATATATATTTATATTTTCATGATGATATACAAGTATATAAGCAACACCATGTACATGTATGTCCGATATTACTCCAATACCGGTGTTTCCACTTTTGTCTACATGTAGATGTAATTGTAATTGTCCTTTTTTTTAAATTATTGATATTACATTGGTGTTTTGATTTGGACGACTTTTTATTTTGTTGCAAAGAATCTGTACATAGTTTGTTCTTTAATACATGTAGTTTAATTAAAATATTTCATAATTTAATGTAAGTTTACAGGTATTTTGTATGCTCTCTCTCTCTCTCTCTCTCTCTCTCTCTCTCTCTCTCTCTCTCTCTCAATCCGTTTGTGAAAGCTTACAATGATAGATGATAATATTTTCTGCATGTGACAACAGTAATGCATATATAAATCCACATTTTGTCATTCTTTACAGTACAGGAGAACACGTGATTAAAATTGCCAAATACATACACCTGAAATCTTTCCTATAATTGATACTTAATACATGTAGAAAATTAGGTATTTCTGTACATTTGTGTCTTAATGTGACCAAAATGTTTGCATCAAATCAGTTTTCAATGTATAAAAATCCAAGATCTGTTATCAGTTTTCTTTCCATTGTGACACTCATTTACAATATTCTTTCCAGTACTATGAATATTCGTCTAGGATCATCTTTAAATAACATGTTATTTATGCCTCTGCATGTATCAATAACCTAACATGGCAAATCTCGTACGACGTTTGAGTTCTCGCGAGAGTACAGCTGGATCATCCGTTTCTGGTGCTTGTCCGAACCCTTTCTCCACAAATACGTTCTTTATTGTCTAAAAAAAACGTGCGGAATTGTAACTTTCTCTGTTAAACATCATACATATTTTAAGTACAAGAGGTATTCATGGACAATATATGTTAAAAAAGCGATACTAACATGTAGATAATCTTTCGCTCTGTCCCCATTTATAGCCCGGATCCTTGCGTATTCCTGTGAGCTGAAGTCTTCCGGACGAATGTCGTCTATGACCAGTTTTCTTTGGTCGGGCGGGAGTCGTTCAAGTTTGTGAAGAATTCTTCTCACTTCATAGTTGTCCGACGCAGAAAGACTATATTTATTTAGGAAGATAATCTTTCAAATTTAAATCATTTAATTTTCTGATACTGCATGTATTGATAAGAATTATAGTCGTGTGATCATGCATTACATAATTAACCTGGGCTAGATGAATAGTAAACTTACTTTGGATCTAGTTGGACTTGGTCTTCTCTCTGTCCGTCGCCTAAAGCCCTGTTAGATAAGTTATATGTTCGACGATAATTTCTCCGACGGGATTCTCTGGTACAAGAATTCCACACCTTTATAAAAATTAGTTTAAATATTAATGTTGAGATCATTTAAACCATCCACTGAAATCATAAAAGATACTCTAAAAGTTATCTTATTCTGGGTGTAAATTAGCGAATAGCGGTGTTTCAGCAAGAATTCGAAACCGTGCTTTTACAACTTCACCGTCTGAGCTACATGTATGTTTCAAAAATATACCGAGAAAGTTAATAAATTATTAATTTTAAAAGAAGTCATTTTATAATTTACTTTGAAAGATATAAAATTGCAAAATGGGGCTGTCCTTTTCTCCATGCGTATTATCAATACTATATATGTACCTCGTTAGCACTTGAGCTGATTGGTAAAATGGGCGTGTCCTTCGGTGGCCAATGAGATGGCGGTATATTGTGAACTGATGGATCGGGTTTAGTGCATTTGTTTTCTCCTTTAAAATATAATGTGCAAGTTCAAAACAAAAATAACAGAAATATTTGACATTTCAAACTGCTCAGACTGAAATATGAGTTTACTCAGAAATCATATTTCTTTCATTGACCCAATCGACTTTCCATTGCCCTTTTTTCTGGAAGGGGGTCGTATTTGATACATGTACTATCCCTTGACAAAACCGAGAGATAATTTTTATTCATTTTATTATTTTTATTTTTATTTTTTGGAAAATTTCATTATTTGATTGCTTTTATATATATATTTCGTTTTCATATATTTGAAATTTAAAGAAAAAGAAATCCATAGGGCAGAATTACAAAATATATGGGGAAAATAAGAAAACTTGTTTTCAACCAACTCCCTTAGGGTCCCATAGTATCTATAACTTCCGGAACGACACCCTAGGAAATTTGGAAGGTAAAAAAATATTTCTTTTATCTAAAAAGAGTTTGTATTAAAGTAAAACTACATACAAAAAGTTCATCAAAATATTTAGGATAAGAAATAATTAGACTCGGCCTCGTTGATTAGGAAAGCAATGATTTTTTATTGCAACTTTGAGGCAATAAATTAGGTGAAGCAAAGTTATTCAGAAGTTACAGCCCATGTTGTATAGTTAAAAATGTGTCATTTCAAATAGATTCCTGACACAGTATACACATGTGTATGTAAATTATGACCGATAGTCTAGTTTTTCGTTCTTACATATCAGTTGATACTTTAGGTATCAGATTTATTCAAGACACACAGACGCACATACAAACACATATTTACATGTATTAATTACCTTTCTTCCTGCTTTTCGGAAGCGAATCGGAGTCAATGACGTTGGAATATTTCATTCGTGGCGGGATTTCAAGACGACACCCATGGTCGTAAATCGCAGTTAGAAACATGACTTTTTCGTTTCTCGGAACGGACCTTGGCATTGTTTTGAAACTGTTAACGTCAACTGAATTGTGACGTCATTGTCGTTTTAAATTTGGCGGTTTTCTTATACTAGGCTTATAGAAAGGATTTGGCTTAAATATTTTTTTTTAAAGCGCCAGGCTTTTATTATTATCTTCTTTTTGTTTTAGGTGGGAATGAAACGCGTATAAACTTACTATTTTCGCCAATAAATTAATCTAAAATAAATTAGTTTACATTGTTTTGTCTTGGATTAAACTATACTATAGCATTCGATAAAATAATGTGTCCGAGATTGTTATTCAAATGATATCGTTTTGTACAGACAATGGGTGGCAAAATTTAAGCGGCAAATAGCACACGGAACAACTTTTTCATTACATTTCGTTCATATATAAGTACAGTCATGTATGTATCTAAATATGCAACGGGATTCAGTCTTTGTGTCTTGGCGTTAATAGCCCGGAAACAGAAAGAACAAACTTAATACATTTGTAGTATATGTATCATGAATAAGCTTTATCAAAACATCAATAACGTCCACAATGGCTTAAGTCTGTTGAGGCGTTCCATGAATCTGCAAGCTTATACTTAATATTTTTAACAGTTCACTACGCCAAATGATTCGCAACTCAGGGCAACAAAAACTGCTTGGACCTTTGCATAATGTTCGATTAAATCATTTCGGCATTTTTCGATCATTACAATGATTGATATCACAAAGTGATTTGTTTTTGGGTTTTTTTTCTGCTGTAAAATATATTGAAAATCGACCTCAGTTGACCTCTCCATAGAGCACCTGTCTAGTAATTCAGTTAAATATCTTGAAAGAATGCTCCTTTTTCTGTTACTTAGCTAAACACACTTTAAGACAGAAAATTTTATTTCACTTTATCAAAAATGTTGCACTATTGTTCATTATTTAATCAGTTTAATTTTGACATATTGATATTAACAATTACAATTAGTTCCAGTGAAAATGTTAAATTACATGTTTTAAATCAGATATCACTTCGTTACGGATATACATGCATACAATGTACAACATTTTACATGTAAACTTTAATGCATATTTTATAAAAAGTTTATGTGTTAACTCTCTTACATACTTTAAAAGATAAATACATGTATCTGTTATTTTTTATATTAAACACTCCTGTTCACATAAACTCATCAATACATATATAGTCTTGCATTAAACTCACTCCTCCCAAAACAGTGACACACAGTTTGAGAGATTAACTTCGACATCCCCCATCCTTTCCGAACCCTAAAAAGGCAAAATAAATAAATACTATCAAAAGCCATAATATAAGCTTATAGTACTGTCTAGTATACATGTATGTCAAAAGTATCTGCATAAAACGATTAAATTTATGTAAATAGTCAACACAAATAATAGGAGGCAAAAGCATTTATCATTATGCTACATCATGACTAGATCATAAGATAAAGAAAACAAGTTTACATGTACATGAAAATCATCATAATAGTAATGATTTTCAAAAAGTACATAAGCTCATAACCTGTACATTACAATGCAAAATAAATGTATATGTAAGCACTGGAGTTGTAAAAATAGTCCAGATGTTTATGAAATCTATAAAATAAAAAATAATTATATTATAGTAAGTCTTCTAAAACATATGTTACATGTATAAATGAGGCCTACATGTATAAGATGGAACACATCAGAGTGCCTCTATGATAAGCCAGAAGTAACATGCAATTCTAGTATCAAGCTTTACAAATGAACAAAATAATACAAAAAAGGGTATTAAAGACTTAGAATCCAAAGTCTCCATCAATGTCATAGTCATAATCGTAGATGTCATCATCATATTCGTAGCCATTGTCTGAGTCTTGATCAGAGGGTGAGGTTCCGCTTTCCTCTGTGTCCTGGTCCGAGAACCTCAGGGTGACCTGGAGAGCTGAGGTGTAGGAGTCGTCATACCGGGAAAAAGACTCAAGTTCCTGGATATCAGATCTATTCATCTGTCCCGCAGTCACCAAAGATATGTTGTCAATGGGCGGCGGTTTGTGGATGACGGCCGACGGAAACATCTCGCTGATTTCCGTCATAGAGGTGGTGAAAGGGGCACCGTTACTTAGAAGAAATATGCCAGAGTCTGTTGCTGCTTGTATATGAAATCCGTAGGAGTCTGTCTGAATGTCCATTTGGAGGCCCATGCTTGGTAGCTTTCTCAGAGAAGTGATCCATTTGCAGCGAACTTCATCCAAAACCAATGCTGGTTTTCCTGGGAGGAATATCAAAAGTGTTTCATCTCTAACACAAAGGGTGTAAGGTTTAGCAAATTCATCGTAGGAAATTTCTGGTGGGGAAATTTCCCAAGAATTAAAGATTTTTGATCTAGAGTCAAACATTGCAAATCCAACTGATTTTTTAATGCAGAATTCTTCTGATGGCCCTGTTCTGTGTCGAAACCACAGGAAGATATAACGATCATTTTTTACAGCCATTCGAGCAAGAGATATAAATCTTGCTCCTGGGATTTGAAAGCACCTGTACTGAGAGTTATTCATGTTGCACAAAAACAAATTTCCAGTGCCTTCCTTGTTTCCAATAATATAGAGATGAGGTCCACAAGCAACAATGGCAGGGGGTACAGATTTGTGATTGGTTAACGTTGTTCGATAGCATGGATTGTAGAAGTCCCCTGTTTTAAAGGAATAAAGAGTCGGTTGCCCCTTCAGAAGATCCAAAGCAAGAACGTTCACCTTCAACATATCCGTCGGATACGGAAAACTTGAGCATAGATACAAGTATAAGTAATTTCCATGAGCAACCATACTGGAAACATTTTGCCTTGATGGTATAAAATGAATAAGTTTGTCACCTAACATGTTGAAGTGACACCACTTTTGGTCCAAAATGCTATAGACAAGCATTTTGAAATATTTCATCCCAGGATTACTGACAACTGCATACAGAACAGGGCTAACCCCATCTCCGTAGTTAATGGAACTGTGCAGGACATTTTCAAATCGATGACTCAGATGGCTACTAGGTTCACTGTTTTTCTCACAGAGCGAGGACTGCATATGAGTTTTCTTCTTGATTTCAAAGCTGGCGATGGTGCTGGTAACTTCACATGAATCATAAAGACAAAGCTTGATGCATGATACCAGATCATCAAAGTAAACAACACGAGAAGACTTTTCATGGTCTGTCCATCGTTTAACTAATCGTTTTAAATCATTGTAGTTTGTATTGTGAACAACTCTTGGTGTCTCAAGCAACCTGAATAGATTTTGTGGAGGTAGATCAATAATTTCATCATGAAAAATTAGATAGTCATGGAATCTTGATTCAATTATATTTCGGCATGCAGCAGCAACTTCTGGGAGATTGTGGTTTTCTGCTAGAAAGTTCACCCTCAAACAATTTGAGAGGTCTAGATTTCCCAAATCCAAGTAAAATTGACGACAGAAGTCTTTCACATCGTCCAACAGGAGAAAATCGGTGATCTTTAAAACATCTTCAACATTGGAAATATTTAATGTTATTGCACCAGTGTAAAGATAATCCAAAACTAAGCCAAATATATCTGGATCTTCTAGAATAAGAGATTCTGACAGGTTGATGAATTCGCATGTTTTTTCTCTCATTTCACACGTAAACATTGATAGGAAATATGGACTCCATAACGCCAGAATGGCTTTATGGGCACGAAATTCCTTCCCGTGTACACAAAGAACAACATCGCAGATCTCCCCGGTTTCCCTCTGTCTCTGTAATGGTCTGATGATAAAATCCGTCGGATTACGCACAAATTGCTTGCGCTCTGCTCTCATGTAGTGAGACATTGTAAATTGAGACACTTATTCTTTACCATGGTTACCAGTACATGCCAGAAAGTTGTTCAGGAATAACATCTTTCTTCTGCAGATGATAATGCAAATAAATTATCATTATTATGCAGAAAATCGTTATTGATTGTTTTGACTGGAAATGCTGTGGGGGTCCTATAAATGTGGTAGAACACGTATGGCTTTAAAATTCCCGGATATGCACAAACAAATTAAAAACTCAGTTAATAAGTATGTAACGTGTATAAGAAATTTTTTTTAGTTACTTACATCTCTACTTTTTGGTTTCTTTTACACAACTACGTGAGATCTAATCCTTTTAAAAACTTCCACGTTTTATCTGAACACTGAATAAACAAAATGATATCGCTGTTTATTGTTTCAAAAAAAAAAAAATAAGTAAAAACATGCATTACATTAAAAAAATCCAGTTCCCAAATTCTTCCGGTTGAATGTTAAAAAAACATGATAACTACATATAAACTACATAGCACGTGACTGCATAAAGGTGTAATAACGGAACGTTATCTTCCCTATACAGGATGTAAACCGTGGCCTTCGGCTGGGTAATTGACACGAGATACAGGACATGTAGGACTATAGTGGACTTGGATAGCATGACGGATCGCACTAAGAGGTAAATATCTATTGATCATTCACTCAGTACTGTTCGATTCTTTAAATATTTACACCCTAAAAGAGAACAGGTAAATGCAAAAATTAATTTTCAGCATGTTTACAAATAATGGTACATGCAAATGTATTATGTAGATAAGGAACGAGTGGAAACCTGTCCAATAGAGACACCCCCCCCCCCCCCTCCCAACCTTCAATTAACCGCAAATTTCCGGTATTATACGTATATAAGTTCCAATGCAAGTTGTTTTTAATATCATATTTGATCAGTGCTGTGACAATGTTTTAGATGTGCAAACAGTTTGAGAGATGTCAGATGTCAAGCTATTAATACATGTAGATAAGGAAGCTGTAAAAGTTGAGTTATAAAATGCATATGTTCATGCGTATCTGTACAGCAGTTCTTAAAATAAATTTTATAAAGAAATGCAAGGATGCATCATTAATTCAGCTGTAGGCCTACATATTCACCTTTGGTATAACTGTTACGCCAGGCTTTCGTTTACCACATATAACTTACGAACAATGCTGATTTTGGAAAATTATCCAATGTTTGGGTCCATTTTGTAAGCATAACCACTCTAACAGTATGGGATTTTATCTTTAACGTCATTGTTAATTTTTTCCTTTATCTTATCGCGCATGATTAATTTGTATGATAAATAAACAAGATACTTACTCAGCCCTAAATTAAGCATTGGGGATTGACATTAGTACGCACTGAGTTCTGTATGGGTGTATCTTTAAATCTTTAATAGAAAAATAATTCAATGATTATTGGGATGTCGGGCAGAACTATCTTTAGTGTTGCAGGCATATAGTCGAAATTTCACAAGCATAACCTGTATTTTTAACGACAACCATAACCTGTATTTTTATCGACAACCATAAAAAGGAAAGGTTAATATGCATTTTAAAGACAGAATTTAAAACGTGTATTTGCACAACATCCTTATCTTTAGATATGGATGTTATATTTTCATAAACATAAATACACGATTTCTAGATCAAGAAGATTATAAAGAACGAACTTTTAACATTGATTATAACACGAGGTCCTTTGGACTTTATGAGATAAGTTTAAAGATAAAGTCCTATCAAATCCTGGCAATTCAAAAATGTTTTTTTTATAATGATAAGGAAATTCAACAATGAAAAGATAAGATTGTAATTACATAAAGGATATATTTGTAGCAGTTTTCAATATTTCTTTACTTGATCCTGGTGCCTGTGACACTGTCCAGAATATTATTATTAGTATGACGATTACTACATGTAGTATTTAAACTGATCAGTGAGAAAGAGGTAGAGAGTCATTTGGTATGGCAGGTACGATTTCACATGCACGATTATCGTAAGGAGATCTCACTTGTCCCTTTCGTTACACGTAGTATGTTGACTTCAAGTCGATTGTGCTCACCATCAACATATTAAAATTGAACGCATAGTAAATATACGTCAAAATTACGTCATTTTTTATGTCATTAAACAATAATTTAATTCTGGTTGTAACGCGGCATTTGATTGGATAGAAAAATTTAGTTAAATTTGTATAACCTGGTTTGCACGTCACAATGCACCAACGTACTAATTCACTTGACGTTACGTTTGAATTTTGAACAGATTTATATCATTTTTAAAAGTAAAACGGACTCAATTTGTACAGCAAATTCCAGAAAATTAAATTATAAGGAATGAACTCAATATCTACCCAAGTTATACTCGTATAACCTGGGTTGGAGCATTTACGCTTTTTTATAATCCGCTTCGCGGATTATAAAGCGTAAATTGCCCCAACCCAGGTTATACGAGTATAACTTGGGTAGAAATTGAGTTCATTTCTTAATTATTCATTAGAGTCTTCTAGTTTAGCTAGTCCCCTCGCCAAAACAGCAACTACAGCATGAATGACTTTTCTTTTTCTTTGAGTTCTTTTGACGTTTCCGATATTCACCTGCTTGCAGCTGATTTATAATGACTTTTAAATTTAGTACATGCTTAACGTTAAAAGAGAAATATAGATCTTTCATGACTTGCAATCATGATATAAATTATGAATTTTATTCAACGAGATGTGTGTTTTCTATCCCCGAGCCTAGGCGAGGGGATAGAACAAAAACAATGAGTCGGATAAAATTCATATACCATCGCAAATCATGAGAGAGAAAGTTATACCTCGATCTTTTGTTAAACCTTGATCTTTCTGTAAACATTGAAATTGTGGGCCGCATAACACATTCACTATAAGACGTCAACAACTTTATGAATGAAAATAATTCCTTGAAGATTAACAAACAAACAGCCCATTTTCTGGTATATTTTTATCAATTTAAAAAAAACACCAAAGAACTGAAACAGCATTAAATGCTGCACATTTATTAATAATTCTACGCTTTTCAACTGAATTATTTTGTGATTTTTTCATTCTACGTCAATAATCTGCCTAAAGCTACGTAATGTTTAATTATGAGGCCACGTGGCGTAACAACACACAGTGGAATATCAAAAATTTATCCCATGAGTGATATCCACCGCATATTGAACTAAAAATGTGATAAATATTGTTATTCAACGGGCAAACTGATATTCTTTTTTCCGTAAAACTGTTGTGAGGCAAAGAAAGACATCGGTATGTTTGACTTGGAAGTGACTCACAAAGCAAATGTTAATACTGTCATTCACAAAGAGAATGTAGTCTATTGCTAAACAACCGTCAGACGCAAGAACAGTTTTAACGGGAATCACACGTTGCGAGTGGCAAACTGTCTCAAAATGAAGCCGTACGTGACACCTACGACTGGCACGTCAAACGTTTGTCAGACGTTGTACGTGCAATTAGAACCATTTTAACAAGGCCTTGGACTTTCAGTAGTATGTTACTATCTATTTCTTGCATCCAAACAAGTTAAAAATGACGCTGGTTTAGAATGAAATATATGTTACACCAATTGCCTAGTCTTAGCTCAAAAGCCAGACATATCTTCTTGATTTCAAAAAGCAATGGCTGAGTGGCCAACAATGAAATAGACAGGCCTACGTCACATTGCTGTTTGACACCTGGTCCAACTACCCAAAGTCCATGCTCCTGTTAAAATGGTTCCACTGCATCTCTTTTGTCGCTGTACGATTAGCTACGGAAGCCAGGACTGACAAAACACGCAGCACATGCACGGTCAATGATCATGAACTCGCACGACCAGTTGTGACTGAGGACTTGAACAGATGGATACATGTATATGATCATTATTGCCAGCTCCAAATTTATTTCAGCCTAATAACACAGATTAACATATTTTTTAAAACGCTTATAGTAAAGTATTTTTTTTTTTACATCAACTGACTATTGTTGAAATGAAGGTTTGTAAGGAATGTATTGACTTTCTTGACGCAGGATGAAATATTTTAAGAATGCACATCCATGGAGTAGTTTGATATTGTCCTTTTTTAATATATGTCGATATATTGTAAATGACGTGGTTTTTGAACACATTTTCAAATATCTAAATTTTTGTATAGGATATTTGATATCGTCCTTCTTTAATATATGTCGATTTTTGAGAATCAAAATATCGTAAATGACGTGGTTTTGAACACATTTTCAAAAATTTAAATTTTTCATATAGGAATTGATTTTCTTTATTTATTTATAATCTTTAATGCAATTCATTGTCTATAGCCCTAACAACAAAACAACATAATATCTATCAGAAAGTTCATCAGCGTTAACTTTAATTTGATACATAAATGCTGTGTATGATGCAATCTTTTTATTTTACTTCCAGACAGCCTAAAAATAGATAAAGAGACTTGAATAGAAGAAAATGAAAACAGTAGTACTTTGGACCATTCTTGGGAGTGTTGTCCTATCTTTTATAACAGGATGCTTTGTAAGTATATTATTATATTTTCATCTTCCAAGTATTATTCCTTCTATTTCTTACGGAAACTTATAGTTAATTCATAGCTCTATAGAAACAACCAGACTGAAATCTACACGCCCCATTTATCGATTGGTCGAAATCTACAGCGGCTGAAACTGACAAGAAACTGACAAAACTAAAAATTGACACGCCCTCTTTTTCGATTGGTCGAAACCTACAGCGACCTAAGAAAAACCACAGACTGCACGAATAAATCATGATGATGTCAGGCTCAAAGTCTCACATGAGACGATTTGGCTGTTTCTTTTAGCTAATGTACTTAGGTAGGTTAACAGTAATTTAGTAAATTTTACTTACTTTTCATAATCAAAATGTATTGTATTTTTTCTGCAATGTCGCTACCTTCATATCCAGAATGATCCACCAACGATAGCATTCTATTGTTTAAATAGATCAAAAATATTCATGTGGAAAACTAAGGATGATGTCTGGTCTTTTTGATAATTTCAGTTTTAATGTTTGAGTTTTTCCGAAATTATAGAAAAAAAACTTGTATCATAAGAAACCTTTTATGCACACAACTTGAGCATCCTTAAGCTACCATTACAATAACTTACTAATAAGAAATTTAATATCAAAATTCAAACTTACATAAAAATGATTTCTTTTGTAGGCTACAAGCACCACCACAGTAACACCCGGAACATCTTCCCCATCAACAACATTATCGTCACTTGCATCAAGAGCTAGCACTATTACAGAAACAACCACACTGAAGTCGACAAGCACAAGCACTCTATCAGCAAAATCGACGACAGTATTGAAGACATCATTATCATCGTCTTCAACACCAACAACAAATACTAATACTGCAACACCAACAACAAGTAATCAAACTACTCCCATTACAACAAAATCAAAGTCACTTAGTTCAACAACATCTGCAGCATTGACAACAAAACCAACTATGACGTCAACAAAATCTACACCAGCCGTAACAACAAACATATCTGCAGCAAGTACATCTATTAAACCATCAACGGCACTTATACCAACAAACGATGTCTCTACAGCGACAAAAATACCCACAACACAATCAACAGTAATGGATGCAGACAGAACGACAGAATCAAACATTTCAACGGAATCGGGTACTACAACGACATCCGACCTGACAGTAACAACTACAAGGGGATCCTCAGTGAAACCCAGCGGAAAAACAAGTAACCATGTAACAAAGACTCCGAGTATTACGAAATCAACGACTACTTCGTCGACATCTACACCAACGGTAACAAGAACAGATGGACCATCAATTAAAACCAACTATACAAAAGAGAAAACAATTATAACAAAAGGACACGACCTTTCATCAACTACTCCATTTGTTTCCTCTACACAACAAATGCTTAATACATCAACTAAACCAAACCAACCTGGAAACATTAATAAACCACAAAAAGGTACGTAAATAGAAACTTAGGAATCTACACTGAGAATTAACAAAAAAGCATATATAATTATATGAGTTTAATTTTGTTAAACATATAATTTGATATATAAATAGATTATCCTCGACCGAAAAATATAACTAAGATTTTACCCCGGATTCTACTTACTTGATTTAGATGTACTGTTGATAAAAAATATCAAACACAGCTTTAACTACACAATGTACCAAATTTGGGCTACGACTGTTTGAGACAGGTCTTTATCAATCTATTTCAACTACGATTACTTAGCAGGTCAAGGAGCGATCACGGCTGCTGTGATATCCGTTTGCCTGGTCGTGTTTTTTGTACTGTTGGGACTGGCCATACTCCATATAAGAAGGAGAAAAAGCTCAACCATCAGGTAACAACACTAACAAATACAGTGGCTATTCAAATCTTTATTTTAAGCTTTCAACGATTTTGTCATCAGAATGATGCAAAATGAGTCTCATGCTACCGAATGGTGTTTATGCATTACATTGATCTTCGATTATAAAGACGACTTCCTGTTTCTTGACTAGTATTGTACATATCCGTGTTATAATAAAAAGACCGGTCATAAAGTTATCTTTCAGATCTGAAATTATTTTAGAATTATGTTATTATCTGGGTTTTTTCTACATAAAAATTCCATATATTTTAGCTGTATGTTTGGATGAACCTCCTTTATTCTCAAACAGAGCTCCTTTTAAGCAGATTATTAGCGTCTACAAAATTGTCATGATTATCCAGCTCTATTAACAATACTATTGATAATTTTTTAATAGCTAGAACTTTTGACTTTTTCAGGCATCTAAGGTTGACGAACGATGATGATGATGACTTTATCTTAGACATGGAGGACATCAGGACAAACGAACCTACCTTTACTTACAATTAAGTCACCGAGCCAGTGTTTCATATCATTGTGACAATATGTAGATCTCTTCGTGAATTGTAGGATAGAGTTATGTGTAAAAGCAGATAGATCTTTGTAAAAGGATCACGTGTTTTCTGGCAGTGTGAAAGTGTATTTCTGTTTGATAGCATTGTATGGGTGCTGTCTGAGAGTATGATACTAGGATATAATTCTTTTACAAAAAAAAAAAATACGGTGATGTCTGAGAGGATGGAATCTTAATAGGATAGACTGATGTCTGACAGCGAGATAGACTAGAGTGTTGTTTCAAAATATCAAAGTGTTTTGACAGTGTGATAAGGTGTATTGTTAGGACATTGTGATACATGTAGTGTGGAAGTATGATGTTGTGTGACAGTGTGATGAGGTATATTGTTTTGTGGTGAGCTGTAATGCTGTGTAATGAGGTATACTGTTGTGTGATGAGGTAAACTGCTGTGTGACAGTGTGATGAGTTATACTGTTGTGCGACAGTGTGATGAGGTATATTGCCGTGTGATGAGGTATTTGCTGTGTGATCAAAGATATTTTTGTGTGACAGTGTAGTGAGGTATATTGCCGTGTGACGGTGTGATGAGGTATATTGCTGTTTGACGGTGTAATGAGGTATATTGCTTTGTGACAGTGTGATGAGGTACTAGTATATTGCTGTGTGAGGGTGTGGTGAGGTACAGTATATTGCTTTGTGAGTGTAGTGAGGTATATTGCTGTGTGACAGTGTGGTGAGGTACAGTATATTGCTGTGTGAGTGTAGTGAGGTATAATGCTGTGTGATGAGGTACAGTATATTGCTGTGTGACGGTGTGATGAGGTATATTGCTGTGTGACAGTGTGATGAGGTATATATATCTGTGTGACAGTGTGATGAGGTATATTGCTTTGTGACAGTGTGATGAGGTATACTGGTATGTGATGAGCTATATGTGATAAGGTATATTGTTGTTGGGATGAGGTATGATCCTGCTGTGTGACAGTGTGATACGGTATACTGCTGTGTGACAGTGATATAGGAGTACTTTTCAAAGTGTGAACTATATCCCTATATCCTGTATTTTATCTTTTTGTTTACATCAACATTAATATGATACATTCTTGACATATTCTCAAATTAATATAAATTGTAATATTTATAATCTATAATGATATATAAATATTGCAATCGATTACGAAAATAACTTTCTTTAACAATTAATACAATATAATATTGTATTAATAATAATTTCATCCCATTGATTTCTTGGTTTAAAAAATGTGTATATATTCATTGCTTATTTTTATTTTATCTTATTTTTAAAATTTATTTATCTAATACTTTATTATTTTAAAATTTGATTACACTGAAGTATTACATGTACATGTGTCAAATTATTTACGATAAAAATCTCCTCTAAAAGATTAATTTATTTTCACTGCGAAATAAAACATTTAATAACGGTGCTGCGATTAAAGTATTTTTAATATTTGATCGCAATTTGTACTAAAAGTAAAAGTTGTTTTTTTTTATTCATCGCTACTTTGCAGAACGCAAAAACATAATTAATAATATTCTATAGATGTCGAAACAGGGTAGGGTAGTTTTGACTAGGACCCCCATTTCATTTACAAAGATTTACAAAATGATGATGGATTAATCGACCATTTAATAAATCAAAGTACTGAAGTTCTGACGGCTGTTGATTTTATTGATTATTATTTATTTTCAAATCAACAACAGGTAGTGTTCAGGGCAAGTAGATTCTTAGCTGTAATTGAATAATTACGCACGTTTTTAAATCTATTGTGAATTCTCGAGCTTTTTCGACAATAATTCCGAGTTTTAGACAGAAAATCCAATATGAATCATGTTGTATACATGTAATATTTAAAGATAAAATCAACTCTTTAGATTGGATGGTCTGCCTTTTATTCCAAACGTTACCGCTGTAGAAATGCTACTTTGATTATCAATGACAGCGAGCGGGTCTTTTTAATCTCTGGCGAAGAAATACATTCGACTACAAAGGTATCTAAATTGACTATTAAATCTTACTATTTTCAAGATAATTATAATTAAGATTCCTTGAAAAAAAATGCTTCTACATACATTACATCGAATTTATGGATTATTTTCAAGCGGTGACAATTTGTGCTTAGGCCCAAACACTGTTTTAATCCCGGTTTGCCAGAGTAACTACCGGTACATAGGAGAGTTGATTAAAATCAACTACAAAAAATAGAGATAGAAAACAATTAGGTTTATGTCATATACTTGTACACAATTCCTTAAAGAGGGTATACTAGTATTTTGAACTGAAAAAATGCAAATTTAAATTTCCCCTTTTTAGAAATACATCTAGTATCTAAACGTATTTTCTATGATAAGCTTACACTTGAATTGAATGTTGTAGCATGTTAACATGTATCAGCATCACACAGAAATCACACTTTATTTATTTGCGAAATAAACAAATATCTAGACATATATATTAATATTAATAATGGGCATATGCTATATTCAATCAGTTTTAAGAGGTTAACATACATGTATATTACCGGTATTATTTGGTACATTGTATATTCTATTGAGCTATTTATATTTTGACCCGTGAGTCGGCAGCTAGAATCCAAATATGTGCCCCCTGAAAATGACAGTAAATAAAATTAGCCAGTTGAAATTGTTTGCCATTCTAAATTTTAAAAAAAAGGGAGCTAAGCGTGCACAAGAGAAAAACAATGAAGATGGAGAAGGAAAAACATGACAATGGCCATTACTTGTCAATGCATGTAGATATATAATAGAATATCGAGATATTTGAAATCATGATGAAGCTTACAATGATATCGATTTTTTAAAAAAGAGGGTACCAAGTTATAGCAAAAGAACTGGCAGATTTTATTTTTGCTTAGTACATGTATGATGCTAACATTCTACTACACTCTTTGTCCCTACTTGTGCGGATAAACAATGTATGTCCCAGTCACACCACATATTTAAGGTTAACCTGAATTATATGAAACGATAAAAGATTTCCATGAGTGTGATTGATCTTCAAAAACAAATATTTACTCCTAATTTTGCGAAAGGGAACCTTCCCCACACAGAAAAGAAAACAAAAACTTATTCGTTGATTAATTTATTGAAAACATTAATTTTCTTGATGAAATAATATTTAAAAAAGTACGATATGAGCTTAAATATGACGAAAATGACACCAGTCAAATTATCTTTCTTTATTTCTTCGCTGTATTTGCGGAAATCAAGTAGTACACGTAGATATTATTCATAACATATTTCACTGTTTCTACTGTCCAAAGGGAATCACCTTCTCAAAGCATCTAATTTAATTGTAGTAACTGTGCCTTCAGTTTGACAATGACAGACACTAGCTTGCAAATGACAAATTCATATGTTGTTTGCTTTGTTTTGTTTTTAATGTTTTGAATCAGGAAAAATAAGTACAGGTATAAATGGACTGAAGTGTACACTATTACTTGTACTTGTGAATTTAACTAAGGGCATTTCCTTATTTAATTGTCTCTCTGTCTTTCCTCACTTATCTTTCTCTTCTTTAATATTGATGTTGCAAAATATATCTTGGCATTACTGTGAATCAATCAATTATTACAATGCAGATAGAGGTAGATTCTTTTAGATCATCAAAAAGTTTGGCATACACAAGAAACTTAATCTACCAGCATTAAGTCTACAGATTCATACTAAGTCAAAAAATGTGAAATAAGAAATTGCAAAGTAAAATTTAAGATTTTGACCATATTTTTAAATATTGAGTGACAATTGTAAAACTGTCAGTGGAACAAAAATTAAGCATTAGTAGACATAACTGGGGATGTAGAATTTAAAAAAATATGCCTGCCAGATTGCTTATATCAAAAGTATGTGTAAAAACTTTTGATTGCATCATTACTTGACCATGCAGTGGGCATTTGTGAAAAAAAAATTAGTTAAGTAATGATAAACACATTTACAAATGAGTTTTAACATCTTATTTAGATATGTTCTTGGTGTTGGATGGAGGTCAAGTAGGATGTGTTCCCTTGGATGGACATGTAATCATCAAAGCAAGAGCAATTCAAAAGGAACCATAACAAAAGAGCAGTCATTCTTCCTGAAGAAGTATTATGATTGTCTTATTAGAATTGGTTCAGGTTTGTCAATTATTTTGGTTATTATGGCATTGAGATTAAAAACACAGAATCTTTATTTCTCTCTCTCTCTCTCTCTCTCTCTCTCTCTCTCTCTCTGTTGATAAATAAAGCCTAGGATCAGTAGTCTGTCAAAATATATTGGCCTGCAAAAAAAATTACTTGCCCCCATATATCCATATGTGTAACATTCAAAATTGATTACAAATTGTTTTAGACATTTGGCTTTTAAAATATTTACAAGTTCATCATACTTGTCAATTTTTTAATTTCACTGGCAGGAATAAAAAAATTCCTGGCCGCAGTCTTCGGACCACTGAGTTTTTGTAATGACCGATGTTACAGTCCAAATTAAATAAATTCTTTACTGCGAGCGCTTTCAGCCATGTTGGCTCTTCAAACAGTTACACAAAATTAAACGTAGGTAATCAAATAATTGATTTGCTTTTTATTATCTCACCTGAGCTGAAAGCTCAAGTGAGCATTTCTGATTAATTTCTGATTACATCCATATGTCTGTCTGTCTTTCCATCCATCTGTAAACTTTTCGCATTTTTGACTTCTCTCCAGAACCACTGGGTCAGTTTTAACCAAGGAATATAAGTAGAAAAAATCTTTTGAAAAGTCTTTTAAAAAGGGATTTGATGTTTTACATAGGAATAAGTGAAGTAAATTTTAAAGATTTTTTTAAACAAGGTATACTCTTAATTGTTATTTTAGATATTTTGTTCTGATACCATGAAGTTAATTTGATGAGCTATTGTTGCTCAGATTAGTGATGTGGCTTCTGGGCCTCTTGTTTGAATTTGTTAGATGATATCTCCATCATTTACTGTAATAGTTTTTCACATTTTACAGGAGTGTGTTCCAATTGTAGAAAACATCTTGTAAAAAGGATGGAATCAGATAAGGAGAATACACAAGGGGAAAATGAAGTAGACACATATCCAGTTGGTTCTGCTGATGTTCTTCACAAAGGATGGGCTTTGAAGTCAAAATGCGAGTTTAAGTGATTCACTGAATCTCAAAAATCTTTCTTGAAAGTTTGAGGTTGTAGAAAGCAGTGGTCATAAACTTGACCCAGAAGATGTAGCCTCCGAGATGAGAAGAGTGAGAAATGCAGAAGGAAAGCGCATTTTCAGAATTGATGAGTTCCTTTCAGGAAATCAGGTTTCCAGCTATTTCTGCAGATTGGACTTAAAAAGGAGGAGGATTCCTGTTGTGATCAGATGGTTGGAGAAAAGGACCTAGAAGCTGAAAATGATTTGGACAATTTTAGAAGCTTGGCCACTTTAGGATTTTATTAGAACTTCTGATTCACTATTTTTAGGCCACCCGAGTCACTTAAGTGACCTATTGCTATCTGTATTTGTCCGTCATCATTTGTTGTACATTGGTTGTAAACTTTTGAACATTTTTAGCTTCTTTTTTGAAACCACTGGACCAATTTAAACCAAAGTTAATATATGTACTAAAGTACATACCAGGTATATATTTATGATGAGGAAGAGTGCCTCTTCCTAAATTGGGAAGTTCATGGCCCTGGGTGAGGTGTTCTGGTGTTAGGGTGGGGCTCTAAATGCAGTAGTTCTTTGAAAATATTCATCTTTGCTCCTGGGTATTAATCCGATGAAATAAGTATATAGTTATGATAAGGAAGAATGCCTCTTTCAAAGTTATGAATTTCATGGCCCCTGGATCAGGAGTTTTCTTGTAAGGACAGGGCTCTAATGATTATGTATAGGGTAGGGTGGTGTAATTTTTGCCGAATTATGTTTTTGTTCTTAAGATTTGTTCAATTATGTCACTGTATGTTATGCTATGACGTTTTGATAATTTTTTTTTAGAATTTCGAAAGGTTTTTTGGATTAAACTATCCCGGAATAATAAAAATGACTTCATAAAAGCCCTATAATTACAACGCACATGAATATACATTGAAAGAGCCACACTGAAGGTACTCAGGTGACCAATAAGAACCATGGGCCACTTGTAAAATGTAGTATTGTTTGTGTGCTATGTGAATGCATCATTTATATTTTCAACTGAAACTCTTCACTTTGAACTGTTGAGGTTAGTCATTGTAGATGTCATAAACGGGGGTGATAATTTTGTTAAAAAAATTAGGAAAAACAAATTTAGGCAATGAACAATTTTCATATACATGTATGATGACCTTCTGTTAGAAGCAAGACATATTTCAATAACTTTTTATGTAACCAAGTCAAAACTTAACCTTAAACAAATTTGTATGGTTAAAATTGCATTTCTATTAAATTAGTAAGGTTAAGTATATTCTGCTGTTAATTTTGCTTAACAAGAAAACAAATTCAAACAATTGAAAAATTACCGCTATGTATAATGGTAATTTTCTGTTAAAAACACTGATTAAATTTATCAAAATTATAAAGTTTGTATCTCCGTCAAAGTGTGTCCTTCTCTCTCTCTCTCTCTCTCTCTCTCTCTCTCTCTCTCTCTCTCTCTCTCTCTCTCTCTCTCTATATATATATATATATATACACACACACACACACACACACACACACACACACACACACACACACACACACACACACAGATAAGTGTTGCCATACACATCCTTTTCATAATGTGTTTTTTATTATTTTGGTAAAGTTTTTATGAGTTTTAAAATTTAAACATTTCATTATTGTAACACATAAAGTGTGTGAAGGCTTATAAAACCTATCTCGAGTCTGATTTGTATGGCAAAAATGTGTTGCTAGGGAGAACATAATGTTGCTATGGACATGATTTAGAAAAACTAAAGAGAATGGAAGTGATTGGAAAGAATTAAATAATGATGTTTTTAAAATATCAAATATAGATACGTACAGTCATTAAAAACATATTCTAGGTCTGATTTCTGTGTCAAAAAAATGTGTTGCTATGGTTAAAATTATGTTGCTATGGAAATTATTTAATTGAATAAAAAGAAAAATATGATAATAAAATGTTCTTCTCATAATATTTTAAAAAAAGATAATATTAAAATAATCTATATACATGCAGTTAAATAAACGTATTATAATAAATTAATGACTTGATGTGTCAAAAAGGTGTTGCTATGGACAAAATTGCGTTGCCATGGACCTAAAGCACAAAGAAAAAGCATTAAAAAGTAAAAACTTAACAATCAAGTCATATTGAATGTTTAGTTTATATTTACTTTTACTAATACATAATTTTTATAGGCTATGTAGAGGGCCAACTGAAATAAAAATGGTGGAAAATTGCAAATATTCATCATTCTGCCAAAAAAATTAGGAAAACCAACTACCCAAATTTATTGCTTACTTACATAATATTGACTACTGTCATTATGCTGATATAATTTATTTTTGCAGAGGTCGTTGCTTTTTTTTTAAAAAAAAGGGTTTAAAATGTATTTGTTTTATGACAATACTGTATCTAGTAAAACATATCTTCTTCTGGTTGTCATAGCAACTATGATGTCATTTCATTGAATAATAATTCCATCCAAATTATATTATTCAAATGACTGTCTTTTTAGGTAAACTATTGAAAAGGTATATTTTTAACTCTAAAATGGCCAATTTTGTATATTTAGATCTCTATTTTTCAAGGATTTTGTTCACTTATAGACAGTATGGAACAAAAACATTTGTTTTGCTGTCATGGAAACCAAGCAAAAAAAATATCACTCAAAATTTCTTAAAAATGTGTTATTTGCTTCTCCTTTGATGACTTAGTATGGTTTTAATGATTTTTAAAATTTTCACTTTCCATGCGAAGCTCAATGCTTACTGACATTGTCTCTTAAAACATGAACATAGTTGGAATACATGGAGTGGGTGTGTGAGCTTAAATTAGTTGTCTAGTTGACGAAAATCTATGATTATTGTTAAAATCATAGAGCTCCAATACAATTTCGTAGGAGGTATCAACATATAAAACAATTGCTGAAGTCATAAAACTGCAAATATTAGCGAGCGCAGGTCGTCGGCACGCAGCGCCGGCGAGCGAAGCGAGCTCTAAGAACCAGTGTGCGCGGGAAAAAGAACGAGCTAAACCTACAGTTCATCAAACAAAATTTTTTGTCTACGTCCCATAATGCTCTCTAATGTTTTTACCCGTGGTGCTATGCCAAAAATGGTCGACTTTTAACTCGTAATTTACGGTGTCTTAAAGTTTGAAGACACGCTTTGAGTACCGCATATGCTTTGGCAAGACTCAAAAGATTTGTTACATGCTTCCATACCCTCGTATAGAGTCGAGAAACGTAAACAAAGACGAACAAAGTCATAGATGACGTCACAGTGCTCTCGCGCTATATTTCCCGCGATAAATTTAGAGGTGGATCAAACATCTGTAATGAGTGTACTAGTTATTTCGGTATAGACTGCGATACCTGCCTCATTGACATATGATTTGTTTTTAATTTTTTTTTATATAGAGTCTATATAAATATATACTAGCAAGAGCCATACTTTACTGTCATATCAATCCATTTTTAAGCTAATTGTGCATGCATGTACAGTAGGCAGGTAAGAATATGAGTAGGAAGGAAATAAACAATAGGACATTTTGAACTAAATAAAAAGGAATAAAATGAAAAAAAAATAAACAGTTAAAAAAATTATGTAGATATTGCATATAGTCAGACCATTAAATTTAAAAAGTGGGAAATTACACACCTACAAACAAAGACCGGGGTAGGGGGTTGCGCTGTATGTATAATGTATCATAACCTCATAACCATTCAAATTAGTACCTTTGGCATACAAACTATTGTAGAGCAATACTCTCTTAAAAAATTTTTGACGTTCGTTGATACCTAAATAACACTAGGTTGACAATGATGCAAGGTATGTGTAATTCTTGCTGCGCTCGCCAGAACGGTAGCACCGTAAACATAATATGTTTTACGGTGTGACCGTTGGGGCGAGCGCAGAAGGAGTCACACATCTGTCATCATTGTTAAATGCAACCCGTGGACTTAACCAAACCAAAAAACTTTGGCTTTGTCTCGAAAACTTTTACAACCGCAAGGAACCGGAAAATATCAAACTTTTATTCCCATGGTCCCTTCCTAGCTTTATACACTTAAACAAAAAACTACCACTGAGCATTAATAAAATGTTAAACAGACTTATTAAAATATTTTGATAAACACAAAGCCAGTTTTTTAATTTTTTTTATCTCTTCTTTACCTTTTAATAATGATCATTAAAATCAATAAATTGTGTGTCTGTGTTATTTCTCATTTTGTTCCTTGTTGTTACCGGTGTTTTAGTTTTCCTCTGTGACATCAATTTTGTTTTTAATCTTTTTAATTTTTGTACGCTATACGTTGTAGACATGTTCCCTCCCCCCTTTTTTTAGTGTGTGCTATCCAATATTATTGAAAGGTTTGACCACATATGCAACTATAACAAATAGATGTAGATATTTTAACAGTTTAATTTTTTCTTTTATTTATTCATTACAAAATGACGTGGCTACACGTAGATCTAATAATGATCAGACTTTTCTTTTTTAATAAGTTTTTGTCACCTACCTAACGTATACAATGATTGGATCAATATGACAATAAATTTAGCATGGAACTTGCATGTGTATTTACTGAGCAAAAAAAAATCATTAAAACAAAACTAATCAGCCAAAGAGTCACCGTTAATAGTGAGCGCGGTATCAGTATTAACGGTGACTCCCTACTGTGTACTTCCTACACGTTACATTCAGTACAGATGCTTGATCCACCTCTAAATGTATCGCGGGAATATAAAACGCCAGATCACTGTGACGTCATACTTAACTTTTTGCGCTCGACAGTTTTCGTAAATTGTCGGACAAATTCGGGGAAGGAAATGACGTCATAGGTACAGTTTTTTTACGTAAGCATATGTGTTGTTTACTTTAATGTTTTTAAAAGGATTGTTTATTGTTAAATGAAAATGATGTATGCGATTTACAGGTAAGAATTTTCCTTAGAAACGCTTCCTGTTCCGCCAAGTTGCTATGCACCGCAAAGGATCACTGGGATAGTAGAACGTTTTCACGCGGGTCCACAAAATTTTCTTTGAACAATGTGCAGATTTCAACTCGAATTTCCTCCGTTCGTACACGTTGTCTATGGAGCTCGCTACGCGAGCGGCGCTTCGCGCCGCCTCGCTGCGCTCGCTATTATCAGTGTTCTCTGCTGTGCTTCAGCTCGCTCGTCCAAAGATGTAACGTAATAACGCGTGAATAACGTCAGACGTAGCTTTGTGACGTAAACATGAACTCTCTGTAGGCCTAAGTAAAACGGCCTCTTCAACAGAGCGAGCCTGGTACATGTTACCTGTCTTCGGACCAGAAGAAACGGTGTTTGTAATACCTGCTTTAATCCAAAGATGGGAGCAAAGTTTCTTCAGAAAACATTTATAGTCATCGGATTTTTCGTTTGGCTACCTGAATTCAGTGGTAAGCAGCAGTCCACCACTACCTCATCTGCCTGTTTTTAAATTACTTTAAAAATTAAGATGTGGCTCTAAAATGTGAAGACCCAGTGTACAAGATTGATATGCTTTGTTACAATGAACAATGTACATATATGCATGCTTCATTGCAGAAAAGTTAAATACCATTATTCAACTTCTCTACATAGCTTGATGTTGACATGTTGATATCATGGTTTCTCATTTGAAACACAATAGCAATGTTTAACTGATGATCGATGCGTCGTATATTTATATTTAACGGGGTTGCTATGTGTCGAATTTTCCGGCAAAAACCCGATAGCAACATCAGGGCAGGTACAATACCAGGCACAGGTAATTTTAAATAAAATACTATATTTTAGGTAGTTGCTGTCGTTCTGAATGAATAAGTAAAGTGGTTGTCCTCAAACTCCTCTAAATATATGTAAGCTTTTTTGCTTTTAAATGCAGCTGGTGAAAATTGCGGAAACAGTAGATATTGTCCAAATCTACACCATTGCTGCAGCGACCTCACCACTTGTTGTCCAAACGGCTACGCCTGCGCTGGTGCACTCTGCATCAGCATTGTGTAAGTTAATTAATTTAACTAGTTTTTATAATTAATCTAGCGTACGTGTACATGCCAATCTTAAAACTAGCGGGTAAAATTCATTCAACTGTTCATTTTCTCTCCGAAATGTCAAAACAATATGATGAACGTTACATTTAATTGTAGTTGTAAACATTAATTTGATTTGATGTACCAATTATAATTTTTCCTTACTACTATATTTAATCTTCTGGGACAAGGAATCAAATGAAAGATGTCTGAGCAGTAAAATTGGCGTGCGCTCATAATCTCTTGCTAAAAAAATTTTTTGTAATGTATCAGGGTTTATTTCAATGAAGTAGATTTTATTTTAATAGAGCTATTGCCATTCCTTGCGTCGTCATCGTCCTGAACATCATCATTGCAATTGTTGTTATTCTCGTCAAAAGAAGTAAGTCTCTGCATGGTATAAAATGCATGTTACATGTACATACGGCTGCAGTCACTGCGCACAGACGTGATTCGAAATAGTCCAGTTTACAAGGGTTTGGCAATGCTGTTACGGGTGTTCAATGTACATGTTGTTATGTACATCGATTATTTAAGCTAAAACATAGATGAGAAATATTGACCACCATTTTCAACATGCGAATTTCCTCCATAAAGGAAAGAAAGCGAGTGCATTTTTTAACTTAAAATTTAAGATTCTTGATGAATCCTGTTTAATTTTTTTGTGTATAAAACTAGTTTATTGCTGTTGATGACTATGCGTAGTTTTCTTTGTTACTGTTTTGTACATTGCATAGCAATACATGTACTTTAAACTTTGGAAAACACAAAACGTGGGTGATTCGAAATGCCCCTAAAATACCCTACTTTTCTTTTTTTCTAACAGTTAAAATATCTTGTAAAATCGCCCATTTTCTTATGGAAAATTTTGTATGTGTCCCTTTTGTTTCAGTTATTTTACACAGAGCGGTCGTAACCACACCGATCCAGCACCCAGCGTCCATTATCCCACCCCCGGGCCAGAACAAAGGGCAGTCTGTCTGCTAAGATCCAGAGGGGAAACCCTCCACCTATTTACCGCCATAGACATTCGTATATGATTATCTTCACTGAGGAAAGCAAATAACTTATGTTCATTTCAACATGAGTTATATACATGTTTATAACTTTAAATTGCTGTATATGATTTTAGTTTGTTAATTTAATCATTACATATTATACAATCACCAATAAAGTGTGTAATAAACCCTTCAATATGCAGTTGATTGGATTAATCATAATATTAACTCTTTTCCAACACCCTTTTAGGATCTACCTTTACCAAAATAGGTAATTACAATATTATCATTCATATTTTTAACCTTGGTATTTATTTATTGGGAAAAACCTCTTGGTTATTTGTGTATACAATACCACTGATTCTGACTGAACTACAATTCACAATGCAAAACATTTTATTAATAATTCATGATAATTTCGATATAAAAAAAAATATAAAAAAAAACTTTTTTGGTTAAGATGTAAAAAATATCCAGTATTTTAAATTTTGGTTTTAAATAACGTTAAAACCATTGGTTTTTTCGCTAATCAAATGTTCGTTAATGCCAAAATCAGAATTGCAAAGCCTTTTGCCAAAATCGGCTCTGTTGTGTGAAAAAAGAAATGACGCTGTTTCAAATGAAATAAACATCCCTGGATGACGTCGGTCAAGTGCACAGCTGTAAGATGACACTTGTAACCCAGTCATCAGGTCACCTAGGGACAAAAAAGGGGTTACTGTTCTTTTCTTGATCACAACTTCCTGAAAGAGAGAGAGAGAGACTCTTTGTACTCTCAGCTAAGGAGTGGAATAAGTATAAGTTTTACAAAACGTATTTGTAAGCTCAAAGATTCTGTCTCCTGTCAAACAAAATCTTGAATAAATTATGAAAAAGAAATATACGGTTATTCCATTCTGTTCAATATGCTCATTTACGACGGCAACGCTCATTCATGATCCTACGAACCGAGAACTGATTAGACAAAGACTTTGAAAGCAAATCAGATTTCCAAAACAAGCATAAATACTTGTAGTATGGTAGTATATGGGGATTTCAAATAATACGGTTATAACAATGATTTGGAGGGGCTGATTAGCATCCAAAATCCCATTATTTGACCTTGTTGATTGAAGTACGATTATATTCTACTTCCTTTTAGCTTGAAAATATACGCGTGAAAATATTTTGTTTTCAAAATACTCGTGTCCGTCCGTCAGGCACATGAATAATGTTATTTTTGTCTCTGATGTGGGTTAAGGAAATCCAATAAAGAAACAGTAAATGATCACCAGCTTACACTGGTCACCGAATGAATCCATTGGTGCTAGCTGAAAACTAAATACATTAGGGTAATATTTATTAAAATAATCTAGAAAATGCTGTTCTTAAATGTTTTGATTTGATTGTGCTATTTCTGAGTGATTACATATTATGTAACTGTAGATGGAATTGCTGGCAGTTTAATATGAGTAGTTGCAAAACACTTCAATTTGAATACCGGGAAGTTCAAACTCAAGAGGATAATTTATGTTCACAAAAATGTAATCTATCGTATCACTTATCTCGTTGTGTCCATTAAGGCACTGATAAAATACATTTTCCTGTCACAGATAAGCAGTTGTCAGCATACATTGTAGCTATACACAATTTGGTCTGCACTTCATATCTCTTAACTTCCAGCAAGATCTGACCAGAGGGCATTGTCGAAGAATGGCAGCTGCTCATTGGTATAATACAGGGTGTCCCATGATATCTGATACCATTTACTTTTTGAATAACTTTTGATTAAGTTTATATAACAAAAAATCAAATGCCTTTTTATAAATGTATATGAGGTAAATTTTCACTCAACAAATTTCACAAACATTTATACTATGTTTTTGACAAATTTGGCGTTGTTATAAAAACAACAAATTTAAAAGGTGTGCTCCAAATGACGTCATTATTTTATCAATGACGACGTTAGGTCGATGAGTAAAATTCTTCCCAAAAGCCACTGTACGTATCCTACTTATTCAAATCTTCTCACAATTTAAATAATCTGTTGCTTGATTAGCTGCTTTCCCCCAGGGTATTCTGTTTTTATAACTTGTAAGACTATATCTGGAGTCTGTGTTTGATAATGCAGTTCAAAACGGAAGACACCTGCTCTCTTGTCTGATTTATCTTGAGTAAACTGATTCAATTCAACCAAAGATATCTGATGCAACTTTGTGACATCATGATTAAAATGACAGTACTTTTTCTCCCAAACTTTTTTCTGGACAAAATTAAAAGATTTTATTCTTTATTTGAGTCATTATCTACACCTTTTGAGTAAATATAATTTTATTTATACGAATTTCAAATAGTATCAGATATATTCTTGGACACCCCGTATGTATTCGTGATACGGGTGGTTTCGTTAATCAGTATCCATGGGTATCAGGTTACCTTGATTTAGTAGAAATCACAGTTTCAAGGATAGATGAATTCGTGGCCAATGATCCTGTCATTAAGATATTGCACTTCAATAAACAATTAATTAATTTCATGTATAAACTTATAAATAACAAAATCCACAAGAAAGTTGGAATTTACCGAATACGGTTGAACAGTTATTCCACTATAGTCTGGAGCCTACTTGCAATAATGAACTGACTTTTGGGTAGCATCTTTGATTTGATGACGTGAAAACTGACAGATGTCATCTATCGATGAATGACGTTATAACCTATAATTGTTAAAATTCTGCTGGGTCGTATCGAACAGTAGTTGTGTTGTTAGCTTTATTGACACAACTTACCTTCCTCAGTTACACATGTATCTTAATGGCACCACATTCTCTACTGAATTACTCTAAAGTTATCGTATACATTCACATTAATCTGGACCAAATTTAAAGTTCTTAAATATCCCTTTCGCAGCCATGACATTTCTATAAAGATACGCCTTCAAATTTTATCTTGGTGTATGGAACCACCTTATTTAAGTGGTATGGGACATCTGTCAATATTAATTTGGATTTTATTACATTAAAATTATGATACTTTCACCCATTTATGATCTTAAAAATTTATAATATTTAACCAAAAAGATACGTATTAAAGTTTATTGATTTTGGTAAAAAAAAAAAATTCAAATCCCCAGCGGGATACGAACTCATGACTTGCAGATTCTTAGTGAAACCTTTAACCCACTGCGCTACGCTGCTAGCTGACAATCATTGGAAAGAAACTATTTATAGAATAAAACTTGATTTTATTGTTTATTTCGATAAATAGTACGTAACAGCATGGACGTCTCCCATACCACCTTAATTAGGGGATCTAGATATGATTTGAGCTCATTTTTTATGCAAAAAAAAGGGTTTACTAGTGCATTCTGAATAGTTGACCAAAGTTCGATTGTTAGAAATCAAATTATAAGAGAGATACAGAGGTAAGAATACATTGTAATGTAAAAAAAAAGTTCGAGTCTTACTTTATATAATTAGTTTACAACTAATATAATGTAAGAAATTACCATTTTTGGACAAAATGAGTTGTAGTAAACAAGATAAAGTGATTCAATGTGTTCATAAAATATAATGTCAACATTTAATTGAAACTTATACCAATAAAACCTACGTAAACAATAATAAGATTCGAGCTTTGTTTACTAAACAAAGAACTTTAAACCCAGGTGTATCTTGCTTATACCCAATACGCGACGATCAAAATTTGACGAGGCATTAAAAAATGAACCCACATTGACCCTTCTAAATATTAAATACCGAGAAATTTGAGCTTAAATCGTGTCTAAGTCATTTTGAATTAATCTTTCTTTCCTTTTGGTACATTTATTAAACGGGCGAATGAATCAGATATAATTGACACTGTTTTGAAAGATAGATTTGATGATATTTGTAAAATTCATATCCTAAGTGAGAATTCATATACATGTATGATATCAATGATGTTACAACAACGTTTCATCTGTAGTTTGTGAATCTTGTGTACAATTACTTTTTTGATAAAAACTGATCTGAGTCACTAAATTTAGAAGTAAAAAGGAAACAAACAACTCTACGCAGATTTACCCTATCTTTTAATTCAGATTAGCAAAATCAGAAGGGAAGAAAACCTTCACAACTGCATCCGCTGAACAGAGGAAGTACGTGTATGTGATAAGAGGGTTTCTGCACAATTGTTACTCTTAGATGGACTTCTATATTGGTGGTTAAGAATCTTCGCATTTAACTATCTATTTCCTCTAAATACGGATGTTCAGTATTTGGAATACCCAGGGGGTTATTTGAGTTAAAATTGTCACTCTCCTCAGCGATTGTAAAGAGGTGACAATTTTACAAACTTCCGATGTATCTGGAAAAAAACCGCTATTATATAAAATTGAAAAGTCCATTAAAAATTTCCGAAGCTTAAAGTACCGGATAGGGAAAGGTCGTGCACGGTACCGGTATTCCAATGATAAAATTATCTAATTCTTTAAATTTATGCCAGATTTTCCTTTCAGAAATTTCCTAATAATTCTGTCTTAAAAGGATATCAATTAAGAAATCATAGAATTTTATTAAGTAAATAATTTTTCAATGATCAATTGTACATGACTTCCCTGACAGGTATTAATAGATTATCATGTTTACAGATGGTCAAAAACTGACATAAAAACCAAAAAAAAAAAAAACCAAAAACTAGGAAGAGTATAAAAAGTTTGCAGGAAAAGATTGCTTTTGTGTCGAGTATAAATAAGATAAAATCAGAACCGCTTTGACCTTCACGTGGACTTGGTTCATGGTCACTGCACGCCATTTACCAAAAATCTCTGTCTGTTTTAGCATTTCATAAAAGTATTAGCCAAATAGGGTTAGGTGGGGGGTTAAGATATGCTATTTAAAATGTTTGTGTGATCTGTCATGACCTTGAAACTTGACCTACAAATATCAGTCAATGTTACTACATTCCCTTGGATCAAAGGCACCATGTGGGTGAAGTATGAGTCAGATTGGAGGAAACAGAAAGAAGATATGCGCCGGACAATGATTTTTCATGTAAATCTGCCATGACCTTCACATTTCACCTTGAAAATTATTTCAAGATCACTACACACCCTTTACTCAAAAGTTATGTTAATGTGAAGCATGAGCCAATTAGGGGTAAGTGAAAAGTATATATGCTATAAAAATAGATTTTTGCACGGTTTGATATTGCCCCTTGACCTACAAATTTGACCTACAAATAAGTCTTTGACCATAGACAATCTGTGAATGAAGAATGAGTCAGATTGGACCTAGGGGAGAGAATATAACTCTGCTATTAACTAAACCTTAAACCTAGAAACATGGTTCAAGGTTATGCACATCATTCACCCAAAGTCACTCTACTGGTACATGTAAAGTATAAGCAATATTGGGCCAAGGTGAGAGAAGATAATTATGCTCCAAACAAGCGGTCTCGGACGGACAGACGGGTGGAAGGACTTAAGGACGGACGGACGGACAGACTGCATGATCACTATAGCTAAGGGCGTCATTTGATAAATTGTGGATGCACAAAGGAAATTTGATAAACAAACTTTTTATTATAATAATATTATTACCGAACAGAGAGAGAGAGAGAGAGAGAGAGAGAGAGAGAGAGAGAGAGAGAGAGAGAGAGAGAGAGAGTTGTCAAATACGGCTAATTTACATGAAAAATAAATTATCAAATTAGACCTTTTTAAAGTTTAAACCACTTGGATAATCTTTAATCGTCAGACAACCTTAGTATTCTTTCTATTTCCTGATATAATTTTACACTGAATTACTTGAGTACTTGAGCATTCTAGGCTCAGCCATGGCGCTGATCGTCTGGTTAATTGCTCTGCTGTGTGTTGTGTCGTCTGCTACATCGTCTTGTGGTAAGTTTGTTTTTATTAATTTTTCTATGACCACATCAAATGTTTTTAACCCACCCCCTCGTGTTGTAGGAGTTTTTCGTATATAATTTGTGTAGGAATATCATTATACTTATCATGTCACATATAATGTATTATAAAATCATTCACAGTCGGAAATCACTGCACACTTATCAAAGCATCTTTGAAGATGAAATGCCACGGTATGGATAAAAATCAATTGTAAATAATAGAGTTGAATGTAAAACATAAAGGGGATTCTACATGTAGCAGCCTCTAATGGGAGTTTTGGAGGGAAAAGGGGGTGTTCAACAATAAAACAGAGGTCAAGGGGTGAAAATATAGGTGGGGTTTACATATAGTACAAAGGGCGTGGGGGTTAGTTTCCATGGTTATGATTGACGTCGTTGGTGTTTTTTTTTTTTTTTGGTGAGTGAATATTTTATTGGCTCAACAATTATGGTACATATATTTTTAGAACATAATTCAAAACGTTTCACAATAGAATAAATGATAAATAGCATGGAAACAGATCAATATACTAGTACTTTAGACATGGAGCTAAGATATTAACATGGATCTAAAATATACATGCATCTTAGTTTTTAACATGGTAGAAAGCATTGATCAGCAATCTTCAAACAATCAAGACAATCCATATAATACTGAAAGACTACAGTTTATAAGTTAACTAATATTGGCTGCCATAATTCGTAAAAAATGAGCATTTGATTCTTCGAACAAAGATAATTTTCTTTCGCATGAAGTTTGTTTCTTAGAAAATTTTTAAAAGCAATGAACTCAATTTGTTTGCCAGGAGATTTTGAATGAATTAGATGTATAAAGCATTTTCCAAGTAAAATACAATAATTTAGTGGAACATTTATTACTTTGTAGGTACCAAATATGACATCTTGCATTGTTAAGTGATTGATATTTTCTATATGTTGTTGCCACCAATATATTAGATCTTTCCAGAAAATTTGTATGCTTTTACATTGGAAATATCTATGATGTATAGTGTCAATTTCATTACAGTTGTCTGTGTTACAGTTCGGACTAGGAATCAATTTCATATTAAAAAGCGACTTGTTATGTACTATGATTCTGTGTAATATTGTGAGCTGAAGAGATTGTGCGTTAGTTTGTGTGCAACACTGAAAAGGTAAATTAAATATCTTTTTATAATCAGAGACTGGAATTTCTACTTCAAATATTTCTGACCATTTTTGGATACAGAGAGTAATTTCCTTACAACTGTTAATTAAAATCCAATATGCATCTTTACATTTTAATTCACTTAATGGTATAAGTTTTCCTTGAACAGACAAGGAGTGCATTATATTCCCTTCGCTATGGGGAGGATGTGTTTTGTCTTTGACATGTTTTTTCCAGTTATTTGGGATAGAGGAAAGAAGACTGTTGTATTGAAGAAAAGAGGGTTTAAATTTAAATTTTTCGTAAAACTCATCTAAGGTTAAGAAAGAACCATCATTGTTAATAATATCTTTTAAAAACATTATACCATTTTTATACCATTCAGAAAAAAAGATTGATTTATTGTCGATGCATATAAAATTGTTAAACCACAAGCATTCTGTAAAAATGGGTGGGTTTATGCTGATTTCATTCATACAATTTCTAAATATTTTCCAAGAAGTAATTATATTATAATAAAAGGTAGGTAACTTTGCTGGAAAACTTGGCAGGCTACATCTTGTTAAGAGAAGATCAGTAATTTCTATTTTACTAAAAAAAGCATTTATTAATTTTTTCCATTTTGCATCACTCTCACTAAAAAATCTTTTGATATATATATCCAATTCATTTGAAGTGATTTAACTTGAATTTCAAAATTTGGAACTTTTAGTCCACCATCAGCTAACTTTTGACACCTAATAGTATATTTTATTTTAGGGATCTCCGAATTCCATATAAATTAATTTTTTTCTTTTTGTACTACGTTAATTATGTTTTCTGGTATTGGAATGACAGAGGCTAGGAATACAAGTTTCGACAACGCTAATGTTTTCACGATTAAAATTTTCCCTAAAAGTGATAGATTACGCATTTTCCAGAGATTAAGGGTTACTTTTTAATCCTCTAATTTGGTTTTTAAATTTTTGTCGACAGCGTTATTTTCATTTTCACTATTGAACCAAACACCTAAGGAGAAAAATTCCCCTCTGGACCATTTTACTGGCAGAGTGCCTGGTTTATAATTTCTTTTTGATCCCATCCAGATTGCTTCTGTTTTATTCAAATTTATTTTTAGTCCAGATAATTTATAAAACCTTAAGTTTGCATAATGTTGAGAACTTCATAACCTGACTCTTCATCACTAAGAAAACAAGTTGTATCATCAGCAAGTTGACTGATTTTAAATTCAGTTTCACCTATTTTGATACCTCTTATGTTTTTATTTTGTCTTATTGCTATTGCTAAAATTTCTACACATAATACGAATAAGTATGGTGATAGAGGACAGCCTTGTCTTACTCCTCTACTTAAATTGAAAAAACTTGAGGTGTATCCATCATTAATTATACAGCTAGAAATATCAGTATATAAAATTTTGACCCATGACTTAAAACTATTTCCAAACCCAAATATACTAAGAACTTTTTCTAAGTAATACCACTCAACTGTATCAAAAGCTTTTTCAAAGTCTACTAGTAAAATCAAGCCTGTGATATTTTTCAAATTTGTATATGCAATAAGGTCTGAAATAGTTCTGATATTTTCACCAATAAACCTTTCTTTTATATAACCTGTTTGATCAGGATCAATTAATTTTGGTAAACTGTCAATGATTCTGTTAGCTAACACCTTTGCCACTAATTTATAGTCAAAATTTAGAAGGGATATAGGCCTCCAGTTTTTTAAATTAGTTCTGTCTTTATCCTTTTTGGGTACTAGTGTGATGATACCCTTTCTTTGATCATATGACATACACTTTTTTTTTAATGGAGAAATTTATACTTTCAAGAACTAAGTCTTTGATATCACTCCAAAAATATTTATAAAACTCTACCTGAAAGCCATCGGTTCCTGGGGTTTTATTAAGTTTGAAGTCGGATAGAATTTTAAGACATTCTGATTCCTTAATTTCACCTTCACATTTCTTTGTCTCTTGTTCAGATATTCTAGGAATATTTAAATTATTGAAAAAGGTTAATTCATTTTTAGTTACATTTATTTCAGATGATTTATATAAATTCTGATAATTAGTTTTTTTCTTCTTCTAGTATAACTTTTATATCTGTCAGAATTGTATTGTTTACTACAAGTTTATCTATACGCTTATTTTTATAATTTCTTTTCTCAAGGGATAGAAAATATTTTGTTGATTTTTCTCCTTCTTCGCACCATTTTGCATGAGATCTTAACATGATACCTTTAGTTTTACTGTTATATATCTCTTCTAATTCGTTTTTCCATTCTTGGTACTGATTGAGATTTTTAGGTGAGGGTTGTAAAACAATCAACTGCGTTTGTGATTCAAGTTTTTTATTTAGTTCTTTTTCCCTTTCTCTTTCTTTCCCAGCTTTTATCATTGAGTATTTAATTATAATTCCTCGGAGTTCACATTTTATAGAATCCCATTTAAGATGTTTATCTTCCATGTCTTTATATTTTTGCTTTAGAGTATTTATATTTTCATGCATGTGATTTACAAAAACATTATCTTCCAGTAAGGAGGCATTAAATTTCCAAAACCCTGGCCCTCTCTTAGAATTTAAAGCACTATTAATTTGCAATAAGATAAGACTATGATCTGATCTAATTGAGTGTTTAATGTCTGCTTTTATAAAAGGGGATAAGAAAGATGGAACTAGCCAAAAATCTATTCTTGATAAAATAATCGGTTTCTTTTGAAAATAGGTAAATAACTTAGCATCATGATGCTGGCTTCTCCAGATATCTACTAAATCGTGCGTGTCCATAAAACCTTTTAGATTTTCTCTATAAGTAGAATGTGGTTCACTGGTACCTCCTTTTTTGTCAAATTCTGGGTTTAAAGTGATATTAAAGTCTCCTCCTATTAAAATATTTTCATCACAAATTTCAGACAAATGATTCAACATGAAATCAAGAAACTGGTTTTGTTTAGTTTTATGATCTTTAGTTGGTGCATATATATTGATAAAATAAAAAAGGGTCTCATTGATGTTTATAGTTAATTTTAAAAATCGTCCTTCCTCATCAGTGAATGTATCCGTAACTTTAAAATCTAAATTTTGAGGTGTTAAGATTGCTACACCACATTTATTTGATAAACCATGTGAGAAAAATATTCTGGAACCCCACTCTTTTTCCCACGTGGGGACAACACTTGGTGTGGTATAGGTTTCTTGTAAAAAAAAACAAAATGATTTTTGTAGTTTAACTTTAACCAATTAAAGACACAGAAAAATAAATTATCAAATTAGACCTTTTTAAAGTTTAAACCACTTGGATAATCTTTAATCGTCAGACAACCTTAGTATTCTTTCTATTTCCTGATATAATTTTACACTGAATTACTTGAGTACTTGAGCATTCTAGGCTCAGCCATGGCGCTGATCGTCTGGTTAATTGCTCTGCTGTGTGTTGTGTCGTCTGCTACATCGTCTTGTGGTAAGTTTGTTTTTATTAATTTTTCTATGACCACATCAAATGTTTTTAACCCACCCCCTCGTGTTGTAGGAGTTTTTCGTATATAATTTGTGTAGGAATATCATTATACTTATCATGTCACATATAATGTATTATAAAATCATTCACAGTCGGAAATCACTGCACACTTATCAAAGCATCTTTGAAGATGAAATGCCACGGTATGGATAAAAATCAATTGTAAATAATAGAGTTGAATGTAAAACATAAAGGGGATTCTACATGTAGCAGCCTCTAATGGGAGTTTTGGAGGGAAAAGGGGGTGTTCAACAATAAAACAGAGGTCAAGGGGTGAAAATATAGGTGGGGTTTACATATAGTACAAAGGGCGTGGGGGTTAGTTTCCATGGTTATGATTGACGTCGTTGGTGTTGCTATGGTTATGGGTGACGTCAGAGGCTCCTCAGAGGATCCTGAGGAGCCCATAGTAAGGTATCTGGGCCAGTAAGAGTACTTTTACACTACTAGTTTTAGCGCCAAGAACTTTTTTATAACAAAATTCAAGATAATATTGAGTGCATCAAATGCCTTTGAGCAATTTCTCTCGCACATAATTATAAATCAATTCAAATCAATTGTATTCTATTCTTTTCTACTTTTTGTAGCATCTCATTGAAATGAAAATAACATTATACAAAATATACAAGCATTCCCTAAAAAACGATCGGTTAGTTGATATTTAGGACTAAGAACATTACCACAATGTATATTTTACAAAATAGTATACAAGTGCATAGTAGTTTAATTAACATAATGATACTACATGTACTAGTATAATGAGAAAACTCGTAACAGGTATTTGCTTAAATTATTGAGTTTTATTGAATTGTCCATACAAAGTAGCTAAACCAGTTTATGAACATTAGGTTTGAAAAATAAAACGCAAAATATATTAAATTTTCTTTTTTTTGTATTCCTCATAAAATTGACGTTTCAAAATAAAATGGAACTCGTCCTCTACATAATTTTGATTACTCAAGTATCAAAACCTCTGACTTCTCAAATATAATTATGTCTGAAGTCTTTCACTGTTAATGTTCAAAGAGTTTGAAGGGGTCCTAATTTGTTACGCATGTACTTGTTTACCATTGTTTTACCGAAGACTGCACAATTTTCATTTTGAATGGTTTCAAGTGAAGTGTTAAATGGAGCTAACCTGTCTGTATGTGCTTTCCAATATTAATTCAATAGACTGCAGTCTCCTGGGGTTTTTTTTCAAACGAAATTCCACGAACTATAATTTTTTATGCATACCCTTATATAAGCATTTTAAGTTTCAAACTTATATGTATAATATAATTACTCTTTATTTGGGGTTCTCCAATGCAAATGAACATAAATATTTACATAAATATATTTACATTCAGTATATTTCCCCTTATGTTTGCATTGGAAATCTACGACGTTTAATTTCACCCCTGCGAATGTTATTGTCATCTGAATTTAGACCACGTGGTTTAATTTGACCTTTTCAGTCTCGGAGTAAAAATCGTGCTTCGTGTTAATAGTCTATTTCTAGAATCTAGATACTTACTTGTAGTCAAATGTAAAAAGCTAGACGTTTATTGATTTTACACTTTATCTATATTATTTGGTGGATCAAATGAGTTCTAAAAATAAATGCAACAATAAACATGCTTAGTATAGCGACCCTTACCCCCCCCCCTTCCTTAGGATTAATTTTCGATCCCCGCCTGACCTAGTAATAGCATCAATAGTGAAACAGACTGTACTATTTCATGCAGAATGTTCCTTGAAAATGGCTCGATATACCAAGGTTCATACAAAACAGACACCCATTCTTTTTTAAAGCATGGTATTGCACACCAAAAGTATCAAACATGGCTTTGATTTTTTAAAGCAACCCAATGTTTATATTTTCAACCACGTGTAGAGTGGTTGAACACGAACGATTACTCTTGTTCTAAACCGCTAGACGATGCAATAAGACATATCCTCGTAATTAACTTCATAGATTTTCATGTTTAACATATTAAATCAAGAACAATATGATCTGAAAACGACCAGTACTTACATATTTTAAGAATATAATCCGAACACTTATACTTCCGATCGAAATTTCACAGGAACTGAACAAATCTCGGGAAAGTCTTTCATTCGAGCACCTCGGGATTTATTGCATGCTTAGCAACGATAAATAAAACATTTCGAACACATTCGCAGGGGTAAATTTCCTATGAATACACTTTGCTAATTCGTGCGCCATGAACACAGATATAAACGACACCACGTGTTTTGAGTATATTTATTTTTGTTATTTTAAATGAAACGTTCATAACCAGTTTGATATGTACCTTTGAAAAAAAAACATTAAATTATATCTACTCCTTGATTAAAAAGATTTTTCTATAAAAAGTTTATGGCACTATATTTTTAGCCGTTAATGCATGTTATATAACATGTCAATATGGCTGTTCCATGTATGTTTCATACCGACGATACACATATATATTTACATTTTCCAGTGTCTTTGCCTGTGATAACACTACTTATTGATTTTGTACTATATAACCCATAATACAAATGACGCTAAATGAGGCGCCAGCGGGGTTTGCTTATTTTTATTTAAGTATTTCATCGTACGATGGCTAAAAATTATATAAATATAAGTAATAAGGAATCATTCTTTGAATATAACGAGGTGATAATTTCGGTCGGGGCGTGATCAAATCTATCATAAAGGGCTTTTTTGGATTTGATCACGCCCCGACCAAAATTATCACCTCAAAATACTCAAAGAATGATTCCTTATTCCTTATTTCATACCCAAAAAAACATCAAATATATGAATATAATATAAGCATTGAATGCTTATTTTTGGACGTTGTCGATCCGATGACACACCAATGTGGTGCAGACAAATTACATGTACTATACCGCGCTAACGCGCGGTTTTTAATTTGTCTGCACCGCATTTGTGTGTCGTAGGACCGACGGCATCCAAAAATAAGCATTCAGTGCTTCAATAATTCACACAACTCTAATACTTTCCCTACATTAGCAATTTTTAGTTTCCAACATAACCCTTTACGAGTATCTGGAGTTTTCCAATGTAAATATACATGCATATAGATATAGTTTAGCTTTTAAAATGAAAAATATACTGCACCATTTACAAAGGGATACTTGTTACATCCATTTTCATGGTTTATTTACATTTGTTAGAAATGATGATATTATATTTAATTGTTAGCCTATTTCGGGTAATGCATCAGAGGTTTAATGGTGTAAAAAATTGTTGTCGTTTTGTTGTAGATACCCCAGTGATGCTCAGTGAAAATTCCACAAAATTCCCCTTTAGGACGGAACCATTGCATATACATTGCAACGCTTCTTCTTATGATCAAATAAACTGGTACCACGTACCTCATGGAACAACGGACCTTAATCCTTACCAGTTT
The DNA here is from genome assembly GCF_963853765.1 of Magallana gigas. Lineage (NCBI taxonomy): Eukaryota > Metazoa > Mollusca > Bivalvia > Ostreida > Ostreidae > Magallana > Magallana gigas. Next base: position 34,795,399 of record NC_088858.1, read on the forward strand.
AGTTGGTGTACACCCAACACATGCAGGCTACGTGGAAACTCCACGACACTCATTATGAGAGAAATCAGCATGGAGCTGAAAGACAGCAAAATCATCTGTGTAGCATCATGCTCTGCGACCGGGAAAAATGCTACAGCCTATACCACAGTTTCGGTTAAAAGTATATACAATGTATAGAGTTATGAAATTCATATATAACAATATATTTTTTTCTCCGAAATTATATATATGCCTGCTGATTATTAAATTATTTAATTTAGAATGTGTTCTTAATAAGCCAATCCTCAAACCAGTACAAAATGTTACCACCAGCCTCGGAGAAACAGCAAATCTCACGTGTAAGGCAGAGATGGGGGCCTGTTATAACCTGACTTTTCCAAATTATATATGGGCGCGAAATGGAACGAGGATTTCAAAACTGAACACTACCAACAGATACTCCACTTATGTGGAATTGTAAGTTCATGTATTTAAATGATCACTTTTTTGAATTATAAGTTATGAATTATAAGCATCATATCATGGCTACCAAATTCATAAATAAATTCTAGTAATTGATGTGGAATACTAGTATCCTGTAACACAAATACCAACTGATGATCGCATTGCTGCTTTATAGAAAATGAAGGCATTTAAAAGCAAAACTTTCCATTATAGTCAGTAGGACTTGTTTGAGTAGACACCCCCCCCCCTCTAAAAAAAAAAAAAAAATTCGAAAACATTATTGGAATCAAATACTAGTATCTGATACATAACTCAATTCTTTACACAAATGTAGTGGTACGTTTTATCCTAAAACCAGTCCACAGATACTTTCAGGTCACAAAAAATATGATTTTTTACGCATTTATTTTTGTGGAAAATATTGATTGATCTGTCACAAAATGCTTTTTTAAATGCAAATTTTGGTCATCGCATTCCGCTTTTGTAAATTGAAATATGTTCTTTCTTCTTTATACTTGTATCTAACACACATATAAATCTTTACCCTAAAGTGTAGCTAAGAGACACGCTTAATAACCATTAAAGTTACGAAGATAAGCTATTTGAAGATTTATGTATTAATATTCTAGTATGAATTATATGTAAAATAAATGAAAATCAATATTTTGAAATTTTGCATCCTTATTGAAAACAGAATTTGGGAAAATGTACAGCATGTTGGATTTCAAGTTTAAGTTTCTTCGTCTAATTGCATAATTATATTAGCCATTTACCTGCCTTATTTGCCCATTTAGAATGCCAAGAAGCTAAATTGTCGTAAATAACATTCAATCACTAGTTCATTTGGATAAATATAAAGGTGTTCCAGAGCAGAGAATTGGAGGAACGGTATACTGAATGTTGATAATGATGACAATATAATCTATGATCTTTTAAATTTCAGAGATGTTACCGGTAAACTAGTGACAACGCTAACTATACGTGACGTCAAAGAAGAAGATCTGCAATCATTTGACTGTACCTTGGTCGATAACCATTTTAGGGACGGCCATGATCGGATGACAGTCATTCTCTCCCTATCAGGTAGTCAAACAAATCAAAGAACGAAATTTTTGTGGAACAGAAGCGCTAAGCTACGTGTAACGGTTTTGCTATTATCTGGTACATGTATCTTTCTCATTAGTTAATTGTTTTTAAAAATGATAGGCGACAGTTTGTACATCAAATGACAAGATTTAAGAAATGAATTTAATAATTTTTCTATTGATCGACTACGCGCATGGATGAAGTTTTCCTGTCAATTTTTCCTTTGATACGTCGATCAATAGAAAATTAAATTATTTAATTCATTTCTTATCATTTAACAAAACATTTACATATTATAAAATGTGAAGTGTCATTGATCAAAAACTTATATAATTTAAACGAAGCGGTGTGTATGAATATAAAACAACAACAGCAACAATATTCAAAATGACGTGAGCTATTTTGATCACATTTCGTCGACTGTCGTCCGTCTGTCTGTCTGTCCATGCGTCTGTAAACTTGTCACATTTTCAACATCTTCTCAAGAACCACAGGGCAAATTTCAACTAAACTTGGCACAAAGCATGATCCTTAGGCTAGGGGAATTCAAAGTTGTGAAAATTAAGGACCACGCTCTTTTACAAGGAGAAATAGTTAGGAATTACTGAAAATTTTCGAGAAATTTAAAAAAATCTTCTTCTCAAGAACTATTTTGCAAGGACAGCTGAAAGTTGTGTGGAAGCATCCTCAGGTAATAAAGATTCAAAGTTGTATAAATCATGACCCCAGGGGGTAGGCGGCAAAAGAGGGAGGGTCAAATTTATATATTGGAATATATAGAGTAAATCTTTAAAAATCTTCTTCTCATAACCAATAGGTCAGTAAAGCTGAAACTTGTGTGGAAGCATCCTTAGGTAGTAAAGATTCAACGTTGTGAAAATCATGACCCCCAGGGGAAGGGTGGGCCACAATGGATGGTCAAATTTTTACATAGGAATATATAATAGAGTAAATCTTTAAAAATCTTCTTCTCAAGAGCCAGGAAAGATGAAACTTGTGTGGAAGCATCGTCAGGTAGTGAAAAATTCAAGTCAATTCAAATCATAATCCCCGGGGGTAGGATGGGGTCACAACAAGGGAGGGGAGACAAATTTTTACATAGGAATAAATAGAAAAATATCCTGTATATTGTTGATCATGTGAGCGAGGTGATCCATGAGCCTCTTGTTTATTCTTGTTGTCTTAATGTTCTTGTTATTAACGTTAAATTAAAAGTACATTAAATTGGTTAAATTGTATTCATAAAATTTATCCGAATAAAACAATATAAGCAATGATTAAAATTAATTTTTTTTAGCTTAAATTAAAAAGACTATAAACAAATAATTTGTTTTCATCATTATTTTGTAGAGTCCAGATGCCATGTATTTTATAACAATAGCTATATTGCTGCTGTTGTCATAGTTCCTATCGTTGTATTTGGTATACTCTGCTATTGCTGTTGCCGCTGGCGCATTCAATACTTTTTGAAGAAGAAAAGCCTAAAAGAAAGAGGTATCTGCTTTTTAGCTCCCCTGACACAAGGGCTTGAACTCACTTTTAGTCTTATCACTTATCTGGAATCTATCATTATCGTTGGGGTTCTTTTCTTATATATGTAAGATTATTATTCAGAAATTGAATATATGCAAATTGAGATTTATATACCATAAAAAAATTAACATTATGGTTTTATCATGTGATTCCACATTCAAATATGGCTAAAGCTAGGAATATATTTTCTTTCTCGAGCAACAATGATAAAATGTGTCATTTTTGTCATTGCCAATACATATTTCGAAACTAAGCCGTCGTTTAATTCATCTTCCCAACTCAAAACATGATTAAACGGATAACTTTGTATTTAAATGGTTCTTATTGTTATTTTAAGAATTCTAAACAGTTTTTAATTTTTGAAGCATATTTAAAAGAAACTGTATCTCTTTCTTTGTTTGGAAATTATAACTTTTTATCATTTCCTGAAAAGTTTTATAAAATACATTTCATGATAAGAATCTTGGAAATGTTTTATTAGTATTGTCTGTAAACGTGATAAAATGAGTTAGTTCGTAGTAGTTTCAATTAGCCTGAAATAAAACTATATATGACATATCTTCTCGTAGTGGATGGAGGTATTGTCAGTCGAAGACAGACTAATTCTCTTTCTTTATGATAATCAATTTGACAAACAAAAGTTACTTATGTGCAGGCCTAATAAACCGTCAGAATACATGCAGATAGGTACATACATATTTACCAAATACTTGATTATTCAATGTCAGCACTGTAGGCATCGAGGCGGCGCTTAGAGAGTGGTTTATTGAATGTTGTTCTTGTTTATGCGAACAAGTCCTTCATGAATCTCAAAAGTTATAAAATATATGCTTAAAAAGAAGCAAAATTCCCTATGAGTTGTGCAAAGTACAACAACTGTCATATATAAAAGGAAAAGAAGAAAAAGTATTGCCGATATGATATATGTAAGTAATGATTCAACTTTTTCAGGAGTCAACAAAGAGTGGGACGCCCTACTTTGGCATGATAATGAACACTCCAAAGATGCCAGTAATCTGCTAGCGGCACTGGAGGGCATGCGCTACCGGGTTTGCACTAAGGAAGACAGAACTTGTGGTAAGCAAGGGCGATATGTGGTTTTGGTTTTTTTTTATAATTTTTTTTTCATACACAGGATGAATCTCTGCCGTTCAGTTGACTGAATGATAACTGAATAATGGTCTGGAAATGTTACTGAATGGTATAGCGATATCAATAATCACATTTCACCTACCTTTCAGTCATATTCCAGTTGACTGAATGGCACAGAATTATCATGCGATATCTTCTTTCTCAGATTTAAAATGTTATAATTTCAAATGATGATACCTAGGTCTAGGGTTTGCAACTGTCTTAGTCACGTTTTTCCCAGTTATTACCTCTGTGTAAGAGATATAGAGAGAGACGTAAAAAATAATTCCATTCAAAGATTTTCTGGCATAAAACGCGTTCTGTTTGTGTACTGTACTAGTACATACAATTTAGTTATATTTGAAAAATCAAAGTACTGAAGTACTGGCGGGAGTTGATTTTATTTTGATTTTATTCATTTTTTACTTAATTCAAAATCAACGATATGTAATTTCGCCTAGCAAGTACAGTACCGATCAGACCCAACCTTACAGAAGGTAAATCCTGGGTTTACTTTCGGGGTTTACTCTGGGTTTACTCCGGGTTTATTAGAGTGGACCAAAAGTAAACCTAGAGTAAACCCAAAGTAAACCCAGACTGGACATAGAGAGTAAACCCCGATCAGAAGTAAATCCCTGAAAGCAGACGCTTCATGTGTATTCGGATTATACATAGGAAAAAAATAGCTTCATACTTTAGTGTAGGTCTGACCTCAAAAGCAAATCCCAAATTTTTGAGATATTTTATATTCTTATTTGATTGCAGTTTTCTTGCATGTAAACATAGTTATGTTGCATGTTGATATAACTATCTTGCATGTCAATATATTTATCTTGCATGTCGACATTATAAATAGAAAAAATAACTTGCACACAAGGGGCAGATATATGCCACCATTATATAGACATATAACCCCGTATGATTATTGTTCTGTAATATTAAAAGATAGATGTAAAGCAATCAAACTCTACAATGCATCTATCAGTAATCGAAATAATTCTGAAAAACGTATCCAAGCAATTTTTAAACAAACAAATAATAATGAAGTCTAGTCTAATTCAATCTTTATATTGGATAGTCTGCCCTTTATTTCAAACACTGCTGCTGAAGAAATGGAGCTTTGGTAATCAATAATATTGAACTCTGGCTTAGGAATACATTTGCCTGTACTAATACAAAAATATCTAAATTGTTCGTACCATTTAAAATTTGACAATTTTCAAAGTATTCATAAATAAGTTGCTTTGAAAAACAATGCACCTGAATACATTACATCGAATTCATCGATTATTTTCAAATACTAAATCTTGTCAGCGTTGATAATTTGTGCTAAGCTCCAAACACCGTTCCACTTTCGTTTTGCCAGAGTAACTGCATAGGAAAATCATTAAAATCAACACAAAAAAAATAATCCATTTGGGGAGGGAGAGGATGGATATAGATATTGCCTTCTTAAAACTTGATCGATTTGATCAGCGTCTTTTACATGTAAAAGTGTTTTAATACCTTTTTGCCCCTGCAATTTGTTCCGTTCAAATTTTCTTTTGCTATATTTGAACTCAAAAAATATTGCATTCGAACATAAGTTTGGGCCCAGCACCGCCTCCCTCTTTCTACATGCCTTAATTGTAAGTAAACAGAGAGTGATATTATTTTCTATAGAGGTTTACTCTCTTATCAAAAGAGCATTCCAACTTAAACTCAGTCAGAGAAATTTTTCATAGGTTTTTTTTTCGATTATGAACTGTACATGAATGGTTGCTTCGTACGGCGGCGTGGAAGGGCCAGATGAAAAAAAAGAATTAATCTTATTCGTTCGGACGGATTAGCTATTTGTTCGGACTATTAAGTTATTTATTCGGACGAATTATGATTTGTTCGGACGAATTAGGATTCGTTCGGACAAATAAGTTATTTGTTCGGACGAATTAGGATTTGTTCGGTCGAATTACGATTTGTTCGGACGAATAAGTTATTTGTTCGGACGAATAAGTTATTTGTTCGGACGAATTACGATATGTTCGGACGAATTAGATATTTGTTCGGACAAATTAGGATTTGTTCGGACAAATAACTTATTTGTTCGGACGATTTAGGATTTGCTCGGACGATTGAGCTATTTGTTCGGACGAATTAGGATTTGTTCGGACAAATAACTTATTTGTTCGGACGAATTAGGATTTGTACGGACGAATAAGTTATTAATAGTGGTACATGTATGAGAGAGAGAAATGTGAAAAGTCTAATCAGTTTACATGATCATGCGCGGATCCAGAAAAATTGGGGGGGGGGGGGTCTGATAGATAGTTTTGTTTGCGGGGTGGGGGTCATAGGCCCCCCGACCACCCCGGCTCTAGATCCGCGTATAGATGTATGCCAACTGTAGGCAGTGCAGGTTTTTTCTTTGCTAACTATAAGTTTTATTTCGCGCAATGCCAGAAGAAATGATTCCAATAGTCATAATTATATGATTCCGCAGGTGGATTTCGATTGTCGATGTTTATATTGAAAATATAGTCATTCTCCTGTTTACTTGGGACACTGGACATACGAAATTATTTTTCGCCTTAACTTTATACATATACATGTATACGATCAAAGTTAACTGATATACATCGTGGGATTGTAATAATCGCACAGTTACTTAAAAAAAACTAATTTTTACTTATACTTTATAATATAAAGTCAGCAAAATAACCCAACATCCTAACTATAATTCAAAAAAGTAATAAAAATAGAATTTAATGATAAAAATACTTATTGTCCGTCAAATAGACCTCTGATGACGTATTAAAATTATCATATGGCTTTGTAAAGTTTTCCTATGTTTGGAATCTTAGGAGAGCAAATAAAAACATTATCAATTATCATAACTGATTGAATAATCATAACTGATTGAATCAAGTTCTGGGGAAAATCAAAATAATTGGACGATTTAAGGTGAAATAAAAGCTTACAAAACAATTGACAATTTTATACAATATTTTCAAAAGGTTGTATCTCATTTTTATTAACTATTATTGAAAAATATTGTTTATGAATCATACTATCGGAAACATCTGACGCCTATTTTCATCGGTCGAATGCGGCATCCAGGTTATTTATAGATAGAAACTGCATATGATGACGATTAACTTTGACTTTGTATCGACGATTTTTTATGCTATGTCTGATTTTAAAAATGAAATAGATTCAAAGTTGACTAATGAGACAACCATTAAGGTTAACATTAGTTTCAGACTATCGGAAACCCATGGCACCATGATAATATAACTCCAATCCTTTAGATAGATAGAGTTTGAAAATTGAGCTTGACAGCAAAATATGTCAGATATACATACATGTCAGATAGTATAACACCTATGTCTATATTATTAGCAATTTATCATTTGAAGGAAAGGGGTGGCTTGACCCCCCCCCCTTTCATCTACATCATTACCAGAGCAGATACATGTAGTCTAGATATACATGTAGTCTTTATATTATAAAGTATAAGTAAAAATTACTTTGTTTTATAAGTCACTTAAGTAATTGTGCGATTATTACAATTCCATGAAGCATGTCAGTTAACTTTGATCGTATACATGTATATGTATAAAGTTAAGGCAAAAGATAATTTCGTATGTCCAGTGTCCCAAGTAAACAGGAGAATGACTATATTTTCAATATAAACATCGACAATCGAAATCCACCTGCAGAATCATATAATTATGACTATTGGAATCATTTCTTTAGGCATTGCGTGAAATAAAACTTATAGTTAGCAAAGAAAAAACCTGCGCTGCCTACAGTTGGCACACATCTATACGCGGATCTAGAGCTGGGGTGGTCGGGGGGCCTTGGACCCCCACCCCGCAAACAAAACTATCTATCAGCCCCCCCCCACCACCACCACCACCACCCCGGTAAATTTTTCTGGATCCGCGCATGATCATGTAAACTGATTAGACTTTTCACATTTATGTATCCATGATTAGGACATATCTCTCTCTCTCTCTCTCTCTCTCTCTCTCTCTCTCTCTCTCTCTCTCTCTCTCTCTCTCTCTCTCTCTCTCATACATGTACCACTATTAATAACTTATTCGTCCGAACTAATCCTAATTCGTCCGAACAAATAAGTTATTTGTCCGAAAAAATATCTAATTCGTCCGAACAAATCCTAAATCGTCCGGACGGACACACATTAGGCTATTTGTTGGGTTCGTCAAGTCCAAGTTCTGTTGGATATTGCTTATTGGATATGAAAAAACCGTACATACGAGAGTGTAGTTTTTGGGTTGTAACTGTTTTAATCTAATTGGGTAAATATATTTAAGTGTCCACATTTATTGAATTTATTTTTTATTTTTCTTTATTCATTCCAAATTAATGCTTGTTTTATTGTTTGTAGGTATATTGTGACAAAACTGCAAATGTTTTGTGTGAGGCAAACTATTTTTTTGTGAAGTAGTTTTGCTAAGATAAAAAAATATTATTTCCTTCTACAATTTACCTTAAAGTGCTTACTACTGAAAAGCATGTTATTCATTACAAGAAAACTAAGCAAGTCTTATGATAAAGTCCCATTCATATTTTATACAAACAAGTAGCCAACAGGTATTCTACTCCTGTCCAGCTTCTCTTGGTTACCTGTATCCTATCAATGTAAATACAACCCAACAAGAATTAGAAACCTGTCCAAATCTTCTTGATTACTTATTTTCCTTAAATGGAATGCAACCTAATAAATATTGGACACCTGTCCAAATCCTCCTGGCTATCTTTCTTTCTTAACTGGAATACGACCCAATGAAAATCGGACACCTGTCCAAATCCTCTTGGTTACCTGTCTTCCTTCAATAGAATACAACCCAATAGAAATAAGAAACCTGTACAAATCCTCCTGGCTACCTTTCTTCTCCAACTGGCGTACAACCAAACAATAATTGGGCACCTGTACAAATGTTCTTGGCCACCTTTCTTCCTTAACTGGCATACAACTCAAAAAGAATCGGACACCTGTCCAAATCCTCCTGGCTATCTTTCTTCTTTTACTGGAATACAACCCAACAAAAGTCGGACACTTGTCCAAATCCTCTTGGTTACTTTTTTTCTTTTACTGGAATACAACCCAATAAAGTTGGACACTTGTCTAAATCTTCTTGGTTACCTTTCTTCCTTTACTGGAATACAACCCAATAAAAGTTGGACACCTGTCCAAATCCTCTTGGTTACCTTTCTTTCTTTACTAGAATACAACCCACTTATAGTTGGACACTTGTCCAAATCCTCTTGGTTACCTTTCTTCCTTTACTGGAATACAACCCAATAAAAATTGGACGCTTGTCTAAATCCTCTTGGTTACCTTTCTTTCTTTACTAGAATACAACCCACTTAAAGTTGGACACCTGTCCAAATCCTCTTGGTTACCTTTCTTCCTTTACTAGAACACAACCCACTAAAAGTTGGACACTTGTCCAAATCCTCTTGGTTATCTTTCTTCCTTTACTGGAATACAACCCAATAAAAGTTGGACACCTGTCCAAATCCTCTTGGTTACCTTCCTTCCTTAACTATAATACAACTCAACAAGAATTGGACACGGTCCAAATCCTCTAGGTAACCTATTTTTCTCTAATTGAAATACAACCCAACAAGATCTGGACACCTGGCTCTCCAAGTCCTCTTTGTTACCTATCTTCCTTAACTGATATATAACTTAACAGATATTTGGCACATCTGTCCGCATTTTTCTTCAATATCTGTTCTCCTGCATTAGAATACAACCCAATCAGTAGAGGGCATTTATATAGCCCTTGTTTTGTACTGAAGATTCCTAATTAAATACGAGGAATTTATAACCACATTGAATCACAAGAAGCAAATCTCACGAGATTTTAACATTTCGTTTTTTATTTTTCAAAAAACAATTGGCATTCATAAGCATGATAAGCATTAAATAGTTCAAATATTTTTTGAACACTACACATCTGGTCTAGAAACCTTTACAAATATCAATTTATGATAGGTCAAGGTACATGTACCATCATTTTGCAACTACCTGGCTGTTATGCAAATGACAATTTAGCAATTAACAATTTTTCTAAGCATGGATCTTAAATAATTGCAACATGGCCACAGTTCAAGAAAATTCAAGCAATATAATGAAAATATTTTGTCCACAAACCTTCAATTCATCTACCACAAAGTATATGTAATTACCAAACTAAGAGGTGTCAACTTTCTTTTGTTTTTATCTTCAAAACACAGAAAGATATTAATCTAGGCTTTGATACAAAGATATATTTATGACAAAGGGCAAACGGTGTCTTAAATAAATCAAGTCCTTAGTTACAAAAATAGGCAATCAGTTCCTTTAATAAAAGAAGTTCTCATCAAATGAAGAAAATCCATGAAAATACTACAAATAATTTTATACTACCATACTGCTAAATAAATTGCAATCTTGCAATAATTTGACTTGATCAAACAAATTTCTCATCAAATGTCCAATTAAATGAAAATGTACTTTTGAATGATAACATTCTCAAACTGATTACATCCTTTCTAAAAAAGATACAATGAATGTCTTTCTCACAATAAAAGAAATTACCATTGATTCAATTTCAGTGAAAAGTATGGTAAACGGTGATGAAAATGGAAAAAAATTGTCTCAAAACTAAAAAAAATAAAAATTCACTGTAATAAGAGCAAGGAGAAAGATGAAAACAAACATCATTACATAATTAAGTTTTGCTGTAGGTTTTAGATCCAAAAACTGTCAAGGTGGTTTTATTTTTTATTTTATTTTTTTTTTTTGGGGGGGGGGGCAGACTCCACACTTTCTTCTTTAGAGTTTCCCATAGCTTATTATATTAGCTCTGCTTTCCTCTATCCACATATTGCAAGTTATTCTTCCTGGAGTGGTGTTCGAGATCAGACATTCTCTGAAATATTCCTTAACCTCCTCCAGTTCATCCTCCGTCCATTTTATTCATGCTGCAATGAAACAAATTTGTACGTCACATAAAATATGTTAATTAAATAAAGATAGAAAATAAAATAACTCAAATCACATCTTAACAAGGACTGAAACACACACTTGGCCTCATTTACAATTAATTACTTTGCACACAAAGTTTGACTGATAATATCCTGTTTGGATGGAGTTTGAAATTAGAAAAGTTAATTGAAATAATAGATTAACTCAAATCAGTCATGTGGTATGATATGAAGAAAAAAAATATTTACTAGATGAGGAGGTTTTCTTTCCTCGAAGTGATGTATCCTCTTCTTCATCTTCCTGTATGTCTTCTTCCTCTATCACTACAAGAGAGTTTTATTCAATTAATTGCAACTGAAAAGTGCTTTTTCTCAATTTATCAAGTTCCAGAAACCAAATTTTCAAACACCTTTACAACAAACGGTTTACATCTAACTGTTCATCAAAGGAATATAATTATGATGGTGTAAACAAGCAAGCAGTAAAAAAATGTTCATTACAATTTTTTTTCCTTTGTCTGCATTCACACTGAAATATTAAGAAAATTAAATACAGGAATCCATTTCTCAAAACTTTTGAAATAGCAAAATAATGTGCTTTTCACTTGAAGATAACATGCATTAAGATGTTTCTAAGAAAAGAAAAAAAAGCACAACAAATATTACATACACTTACTTTTTTCCGTCAAGGAACATGCTCCTGGCCACCAAACACCCCCATCCAGGAGAAGAGCTACAGCATCTCCTGAAATACAAGGAAATCGATTAAAAATAATTTCATAAGGCTTGATCATTGTGTCATGCTTCTGCTTAAATTCAAACCAAGGTTACATTCACTATTTATTTGATGTACACCTGTCAGTGTTCTAACCATAGAAACCAAACTTCTTGTTTCTTCAAGGCCATTTAATCTAGAGTTTAAAATGCAAACACACAAATACACATGAATTTACAAGTGTAAGATAGTCCTCACAACAGGCTACCGCCATGTTCTTTACCTTCAATTTACTACAGAAAGTAAAATATTTAATGTGGCACGTATCATTATATGCTCTTACCTTAAAATTAGCACATCTTTTGTTCTCTTGGTAGTTGATCCACCTGTGCATAATAAAAATGCAAATATATCTCTATATTTATACTTATAATGGACTCACTGATTCACGATATCCAACAAAAAAATTGGACAAGCGATTTCTTAATATTATTTTACCCAACAATGTATTCGTCAAAAATATACAAGATGTTAGCATAGTATAAAAATTCATAATCCACATTTACGATTTCTCACTTTCATAAATAATATAGTTTTTAATATATAGCCTGGTATAGTATTAAATCTAGGATTTGAAAAGGGCATGTTAAATAATGGTGAAAAGGGCACTTTTCTCTGCGGTAAATATTATAAAACTTTGAAAGAGGCACCTTTTTTTGCGGTAACATTATAAATCATTAATCCTTGGAAACAAGCGTATTTTAAGGAAAATTTTGCATCGTAATCAAATGTGACCTCAACAGGTCCAGTACAATCACTAGATTTAGCTACGTAGCTTGATTTACCTACATAGCTTTATTAACCTACCTGAAGTGGGTTTATTTAGCTACCTTTATGCAATTTTGCATTTTATGTAAAACAGACAAAAAGTCGCAAGGAACTGTCAATCTATATTTTTACTGTGTAGTTTTGTAAAAGCAATCCAGAGCAAAAATAGTTAAAACATCGCTGCGTTTGAGCAGTTTTAAGGAAAACGTGCATTTCTATTGTTTGATTAACTGTATGACACCTTGTGTGCGATGAGGCATGGATAAGTGTGATTGCTTCATATTGTGCTGAATTATTACCAATCAATCATCAAGTTAACCAGAACTGTTCTTCTTTGTTGTCCCATTTAGAAAATAGCTGTTTGGTAACACATAAACAGTTATACATAGCCCCAAAACTTTTAAAACTTTGACTGCATTTGCGCAAAAAGAGCAACAGTTTTAAGAGTGATTTTTTTATGAATTGTTTTCAGATCAGTTCAGAGTTGAAAATTGCTGCAGCACCTTAGTGCGACTTTTAGTACAAATGCCCATTGAAGACAAAAGTATGATTGAGTAGCTAAATAAACCTACTTCAGGTAGGTAAATAAAGCTATGTAGGTAAATCAAGCTACGTAGCTAAATCTAGTGATTGTACTGGACCTGCTCAAGATCTGTAATGAAACAATATTATTGTACAAAAAATGATTTGCTTTTGCATTCACATATTAAGTGTTATTCAATATTTTATTTTCATTTTTTTTTCTCTCTTAAATTGATTTACATTTATTTTCATCCCTTAGAACAGTCTGACTAGTTTTAAAGTATAATGCATTAAAAATTCTTTATTTCATTTAGGCTATATGTAAACTTGAACACATCTGTATCCAGTAATGAATCATAGGACATGTATAATGTAGACAATATTCTCTTTTGAAAAGTAGACAGGCATAGCATGAGTGTAGACTATGCCTGTCCACTTCTCAATCAAAAGAAAATAAGTAGACAACTGATGGCAAAATTATTAAACCCTTTTTACCACAGAAATTTGGATATTGAAATTGTTATTTTAGGCTTTTTAAACATTAAGTGGCATTAACATCTGCAAAACAATATTGCAATCTTTTATTATGTATTAAGTTTCTGCTTTCTTCAAGAAGTGTAGTTACGTTTTTTGGGAAACAGAGATAATTCTGGTTAATCTGACGATAGCTTAAAAACTTAGAAAAGAATAGGAAAACTTCACATCTAGTTTTTTATTAAAATATTTCTTTAGTCAAATCATGGTTTTAGATGCCTCGGTGTTGAAATTTCAAATTATCTCCATAAAATATATTCTTTTGTGTTAATTCTATTTTTTAGATAACCTTACGATGTCTCAGTGTTAATCTAGCTTGTACAATTAGCCTACTAATTTCAAGGAGATAATACAGTTGTTATTTATCAAATTATTGCACTAGTAATTAGGTGTCAAATCACCCATTTAACAGGACAGCTGTGTATACCCCCTCAGCTTGGGCCTCTCTACAGTGTTTAACTGTATTGTCTATTGTCTCAGGTCACTCGTGCGTGAAGTCCAGCAAGTTCGGGTTTAACTTTGCAAAAAACAGAGGCTAGGACAATGGTGGTTTTGAATTGAATTTACTTTCAATAAAAAGGGTATCCGCTATTCATTGTATGTTAAGACGATAAAGACAGAGGAAATTCGAAATACATATAAGTCCTTTTATTACTATAATTATCCGAATGTAGTTCAAAATTGATTGAAAAAGTAAAATATCCTTATGTTTGACAAAATGTATCAAAGCAAGACTTATTTTTAAAGTGTGAATAAATCAAGAAACTTACTTTTTGGATCTTGACCTCGTGCTCACTATGCCTTGCAGACGCCATTGTTGTTGTGTGTGATATCAAACGCTTGAAAGAACAAGATTAACGGAGGTTGCTTTTCGGAACTCTCGGGAGTTACTATGACCGCAGCTCAGCTAAATTTAGTGTTCCGAAAGTATGATATAGAAGCGAATACATGGTGCGTCCATAGAAGCAACTTTTTCAGACACTTTATTGGACAAGTCGCAGTGTCTAAGTTTTGTTGGGTACTAACTTTCATGTACCCAATTAAGGCATTTTAAGTAGATTAAGCGACACTTCCTCTTGGGTATACCCAATAAGAAAAAAGTACCCAATTAGTACCAATTAAGTATACAAAAAACCCAATACATGCACTCTCGTAAACACGAACAAATAAGTTATTTGTCCGAACAAATCCTAATTCGTCCGAACAAATCCTAATTCGTCCGAACAAATATCTAATTCGGCCGAACAAATCCTAATTCGTCCGAACAAATAACTTATTCGTCCGAACAAATAACTTATTCGTCCGAACAAATCGTAATTCGTCCGAACAAATAACTTATTTGTCCGAACAAATAACTTATTTGTCCGAACAAATAACTTATTTGTCCGAACAAATATGTAATTCGTCCGAACAAATAACTTATTCGTCCGAACAATTCCTAATTCGTCCGAACAAATAACTTATTCGTCCGAACCAATTGTAATTCGTCCGAACAAATAATTTATTTGTCCGAACAAAGAAGATTGTTTTATTTTTTCATCTGGCCCTTCCACGCCGCAGTAGCTTCGTATGCCATCAAAGGAAATCAACATAACTTTTTTAATAATTACAGGCTCTAAACTAGATTGTTTGGAGGCACTGATCGATTCAAGCGCATGCGTAATTATTCTTAGAAAGGATGACGGAAAGATGATGACGATTCTGGATAAAGCTCAAGAAAATCAGTCAGTTATCCTAATTCAGACAAAGTCACAGAGTTTTAAGGAAAAGGTAAACCATGTAAAGTGTAAGTTTCTGTGTCATACAAGAAGAAACAACCTTTCACAGAGTAAAGGGGAGCTGAATAAATCCATGGCCGGCTTCCTGAAACTCTACTGGCCGTCACACGACGCAAATGTTCATTGCTGTGCAACACTCCACCGAGCCGAGTTTTATTACAGGTTAAGATTGAAACTGCCGAAATCAGGCGCTAACGTCGAGTTGGGAAACATACAAATGCAGTGATAAAATGCATTCCAGTATAATTTAAGTGATCATTATTCCCAAGGGTGAGTGTTACTTGGAAGATGTACTGTGCATGTAATAACCTTTAAGTTTGCATATTACACCTGGGATTTGGTTATTTTTATCCTTAAATTGCTTCGATCGGCGTATCAGTTTTGTGCAATTGTCCATCAAGAAGTAGGACTGAGATATAAAGTTTCTCGGATTTATCTCCCCTCCAATATTTTTCCGGTGCTTGTGTGTTGCCAATTATATACTAATATAGTGCCTATACCACTGCATATTACAATACAGATGGACGGAGAATCAGTGTGCCTTGAACATGTGTATGGATCTGGTTTACCAATGTATTGATGTCTGTAGAATGCTGATGATCATTTCTACAAGATTCTTTGATATAGTGAAAATAGTTTAAACTGAGAATGGAAGGTCATGCTTGACAATGCCTTGGGTTCTTGGAAGGACGTTTGTTAATCATACATGCATGAAAAAGCATGATGATATAAATATTCTTAGACTATAAAATACAAATTTTTTAGCATAATTTGAAAAATAAACCAACACCTTTTTCATTTTATTATATCTCATTTAGTCATAATAATGCATTCCTAATTACATGTTTATATGTATAAAATATTATATATGTTAACATACATGTATATGGGGTTTTTTTTTTGTCCTTTTTTTAAGTCCAAAAAAATAATCCTTTCGAGGTGTCAATTTATTTTGCAATAAAATCCAATAATTTATGCACAATTTTCCCCAGTTTAACACAATCAATAATCTTTATCTATAAGTGAAAAATAACCGAAAGGTATGGGGAGGTGACTGAAGAGCAGAGCTATGCCAATTACATGTAGTCATCTTAAGCCCCTTTCACAAATGGCGCACGAGCAGAAGCGAACAAATATTCTTGCGAACGAAATAATTAGATATGAATCGTTAATTGTTGCCGACATAATCGCATATGAAAAAAGTATTCGTACGAATTTCGCACGATCTAAGCGAGCGTTGTGCGATGTAAACGCATTGAATCTTGCGATATATCTTGCGTCTGTATGCGACTGTTGTACAATAAAAGCAACTGTTGAAAGATAATAAGATATGAACGTGCGAGAGACTAGGTGATCGGACGATTGAACGTGCGCCAATGTGAGTGGACGCGTTCCATGGTACGAATGATCGTGCGAGTCAGAGAGGGTATATACACCGCCCATATTCAGTAGCTATAGTCGAAAGCGAGAAAAATACAGATTTGCAGCAGCATTTATTATAAGGCCCTATACCTCAATATGATTATTCTATTATATCTGATTGGTCTAGAAAGTCACGTGACAGGGCGATGTCATAAGAATGAAAAACCCAATATGAGCATACGATGAAGACACATATGATTAAATCAAAAATATTTAATTATTATGATCCTCTTTATATCTCAGAACCAACTTAACTATCTATGATTTATGAAAGAAAAGTGAGACAGTTGCATGGAAAATCCAACAATGCGACTGTTGAAAAGTCAAACATGATTAGAAATCAAATCAGCGTATTTTGTGTAATCATATGTTGCTTGGTATAATAAAACGTTTATTGTTGTTAATTTGTTTATTAATGATCAGGGAATATGAAGATTTATTCCCCCGAAAAAAAAAACATTTTTTTCGGGCGATTTTTTTCGGGTGAAGCCCTCGGGAAATATGATTTTTCTTGAGGAAATAAATCTTCATACATGTATTTCCCTCACCATCATGCAATAAATGTATATTGTAAATTTTGTTCTTAAACAGAGAATATATGAAACAGGGTTTATACACTAGTAGCAACGCATGGCATATTAAGGCTGATAATTCGTGCAATGATAGTTAAACGTTGCAAGATTACATGAGACACGTTGTGCAACAGTCTCACGGTCGCAAAACAGACGCATAAACACCAGCGATTTATCTTGCGATATTTATAAATTGTGTAACACTCTTACGAGTACACAAAACGTTCGTACTAATGTTCGTGCGTTGCACTGCAATAATTTGGATCGTGTTCGGTCGCGTCTGAATAATGTGCATGTCCACTATTCAGAGGAGACTTGATGCGACCAGTTAAACATATGCAACGAATGCAAGAGCTCGTGCAACGTAAGCGAGGGCTCGTGCAACGTATGCGAGAGCTCGTCCGAAGCTCAAAAATTTCGATCGCAA
Source organism: Magallana gigas (assembly GCF_963853765.1). Classification (NCBI taxonomy): domain Eukaryota; kingdom Metazoa; phylum Mollusca; class Bivalvia; order Ostreida; family Ostreidae; genus Magallana; species Magallana gigas. Next base: position 34,813,372 of record NC_088858.1, read on the forward strand.
AGTGTGTAAAGTGGTCGTGCGCCAATTGTGAAAGGGGCTTTAAGGATATCACTTAGTCATCTTCAAGTAGACCTAATAGTTTTATCCTGAATAAATTAAAGTCATCTGATAATTTTTTTGTTGAAAAAATTGTTTCAGTAATTATTAATTGTAATTAAGAGTACAGACCTACAGCTATGATATTTACAAATCCAGAGCCAGTGATCATTACACGGCTGGTTAAAAATACTAGTACTATTAAAGGGACATGGTCACGATTTTTGACAATTTTTTTTTTCGATTTTAATGTTTACAATGCTTCATTGAGGTATTTTTAATAAGCAACCAAAATTTAAGAGTCATTTGTTGAGTTATAAGGGAGTTTCAGAGCTTACAATTTTTTGCTATGGAAACAAGGATTTTGTTTACATTTTGAATGTTGAAGTGAAACTTCCAGTTTAAGTTTAAAAAGTTAGGATTAGTAACTATTTATGCTTAAAATGAATGAGAAGATAGACAAATCAGCTTGAAAAAGATTTTTTACTCTTATATTGAACATAAGCAAATCATGCCTCGAGCCTTGTTTACATGACAAAGAATTGTGAGCCCTGTGTCTTGCTTATAACTCTCCGATTGACATTCAAATTCCATATGATCATTAGATATGCATTCTTAAGGCAAAATGCGCAATAAAAACAGCAAAATAAAATTTGACAATAAACGTGACCATGTCCCTTTAAAAGGTATTTTTTTCATGTCGCCTTCGTTATCAAACATATTACATTATATGGCATTTAGCTACAAAAGCTGTCACATCGAAATAACAGGTTTCTTACCCTTAGTCGAACCAAATAATTGTTTTGACACTCGATGTCATATACTTTTAAAATATTTTTTTCTGTTATTAAAATACCTCGATATGTTCCGCACCTGAGGCGGGAATGGAGACGGCCAACTTAATGAACGGTGTTGATAGATCTAGTTAAGTGCCTAAAAAGCCATGAAGACGAATTACGTCACCTGCATGTTCATTCTCTATATCTCATTTCTTTACCTGGATTTATCTGAGTTAAATCAAAACACGGTGTAAAAACGGTGCTGTGTATAAAAAAAGTCATACCCAAAGAATATAAAACATATTTTAAGCTAGTTTTTTTTTTAACTTTAATGCAAACACTTGCTAGTATCTACAGACTGTTTTTTTAAACGACACTTAAGTTGGCAGTTAGTTTTCCTTTTTCTTTCTTTCCTTTTATTAAATTGTAGATGTGGTACGTGGTCTTTAAAAGAATCTTGATTTCCGTGTGCACTTGATCCTGGAATGGTCATTTCCTTCATTAATTACACACGCGTTCGTGTGTTTTGGAAGAATATCTTTTATCAACTGCCATAACAGCCGATGATGTTCATGTTGATATGTGTTTAAGTAAGAAAGTGTGTGTGTGTGTATGTGTGTGTGACAGAGAGGAAGAAAGAGACAGAGAAGTAAGAATTGTTGGCAAATGAGAAAGACAAGTTAAAAACACATTTCGTCTTGTTTGTGTGTGTGTATGTGACAAACAGAGAGAATATTGATAATTGATAAAGACTAGTTTTAAAAATAAAGGAAGCTTGCCAAATGGTACACATGTACCGCTCAGAAAATGCTCTTTGTCCCGCATTGAAGTAATAAATTTCCTGCAACACTTGAAGGCCAGCGATGGAGTTGTTATGGTGGTGTTTTACTCTGCTGCAGGTAGTGTCGTCTGCTATAGCATCTTGCGGTAAGTTTATTTCTTTTTGACAATATGCTAATGTTTCGTCTTGACCTTAGTTACCCCTGTCTGAAAATATAAATGAAACTACCATTTGTAATTGCTCAACGTAAACTTCGTGTGTAGATCAATTTGCATGTGCATATTACAGTCTTTAAACGAGGCCGGTCTTTCGAAGCAGTTAAATTTTTAATTGTAATCTGTAATTCATGTCGGTGGTTAAAGATGGGGCAATTGGAGAGGGTTTAGGTATCGGTTGAAGAGAAACATGTAGGTGTATGTTTTTCCCAAACATATAGATAGAAGAAATTTTTTAAAGAATATATAAATCAAGCAAGGGGTTTGACAGGCCCCAGCGTCACGTACTTTTTTCCGGTTTCTACGGTGAAGCATTAGTATTATCTAAAACCTCTTAAGTTGTGAAGATTTCAAGTATTGTATTATGGTATAGTCGAACGCTCAGGGTACTTAAATAGGTCACAAATTATGACATACACTTAAAAATATAGCCAGTAAATACGAGGGTTGTTCGGAAATTATTGAGACATTCACCCTTAATTCCTTGGGGGGAAAGATAAACCCTTGAAATTTCACCAAAACGTGCACCAGGATAGAGTTTATCAATGTAAAAAGTTTCTTGTCCATATAAATGATGAGATCACTCCTGGTAAACTGACCAACTTGCTATCACCCAGTGACAAGGCGCGATCGCAAACTTACCGCAACGTCATTTTAACGCTTCTCATTGATCCTATGTTTAAAACACCTAACAAACAAAAGGAAATAAAAATTCTTCATCTCCAAAAAAAAACCCCAAATCATATTTGATTGATCGGTTCATTGATTAAATGATTGATTAAATGATTAAGACTTTATCAGTATACTTGATCAATTTAGTGATATCCTTTCAAGTTGTCGGTAGTATTCAATTTGAATCTTTGGAACGAGAATTGTATTGAATGAAATCAGTTTCTTGTGTATCATTTTTTTCATCATATGTAGTCGTCCGTTTCATGAATAGGTTACTGAGCAACCCAGAACCCCAAAAAAGAGTAATATTACTCAAGTTCATTCATCCTGTAAATAAATTTTAAGGCAAACCTAAAGCCAAACAATTACAGCTGGACAATGTGCGTTTAAAGTGCAAAGCAGTGACCATGACCTTTCTTTACTGAAAACTCAATTTACAAATGACGCTTTGTTTGAAATATTGTCTATAAATGACTCGTTGCATGAAATACATTATTTAAATTTTTTACAAGAAATGCTTCTAGACAAAACCTTTATGCGTGCATGAAAATCTACCATTCACATTCTTCTGATATTGCTGAACCTATAACAGTGGTGTGGAAGGTAATCAATTAATGTGTTGAGATTTCGACATAATTCTGGGCGATAAATAAGACTTTTCAAAACACACTCAAATAGGCTATGCGAAAAAGAAATGTATATATTTTATTTAGATTTGAGCTTTAGGTGTCTACAAGGTTTTGTAGAGTAGTTAGTACATGCTGAATTTGTGTCTATGTTTCAGAAAACCCAGTTATTTCCAGTGGAAATTATTCAGCGGTTGTGTTCAGCCAGGAATCGCTGCTATTAAACTGCTCTGCTACCTCTTACGATCAGATACAGTGGTTTCATTTGTCCAATGGAAAAACGAAGGTTGAGCCATACCAATTTACTTGGTGTAAAGATGACACATGTAGGCTATACGATGACCCCAGAATGCTTAAAATCAGAAAAGTCAGCACGGAGCTGAATTTCAGTAAATTTATCTGTGTAGCATCCTGCTCTGCGACCGGGAAAAATGCTTCAGCTCGTGTTTTTGTTCTTGTTCAAAGTAAATTACTCACCTTACTTACATCTTTTAAGAAACCATTTTAAAAGAGTTCGTTCGTACGAGAATTCTATAAAGTTTTTGAAATTAAACTATATATATTATATATAATATATATTAAAATATATATATATATGTTCTTTTCATTTTTTTTAAAATTAAGAATGTGCAACTGATAAACCAATCGTCGCACCAGTCCAAAATGTTACCGTCAGCCTCGGAGAAACAGCAACCCTCACGTGCAAGGCACATATGGGGACTTGTTATGAACTGAGTTTTCCAAATTTTTCGTGGGACGGAAACGGCAAGAATATATCAGAACTGAACACTACAAATAGATACTCAACTGATGTAAAATTGTAAGAATTCAAGAAGATCATATTTATCATCAATTTGTCTTAATGAAATCAATGCATGTAGCAACATTTAATTGTTATGATACACAGAATATTCATCAAAGAATATATTATTATTGGTTGTTTTCTTTTGCAAAACGACCATTGGTGTAACTACCAATTGTTGCAATCGTTTCAAATTGTATTGAAATAACCTTTTTTTGAAAGAAATGTTAACTACCTGTAGTCTAGTATTTTAATTTTTTTTCTTTTGTTTTGTAATTGATTTTCCCTACATAATTAGCCATTTCTTTCTGATTCTATCTATTCGAAAATAAATGTAAAGTTAAGTATAAATAAGATATACATAACGGCGTTTAAACGCTTAGGAAGTCGAAAGCTAAACTTATTAATTTCAATATTTAATATAAAAACAACCTAAATTTAAACCGCCATCTAAATTTTAGAAATGATACCGGGAAACTGGTGACAACGCTAACCATACGTGACGTCACAGAAGAAGACCTCCAGTCATTTGACTGTATCCTAACTGATAACCATTTTGAAGAAGGCCACGTTAGGAAGACAATATTTCTCTCATTATCAGGTAAACAAACAATTTAATAGCTCGTATTGAGAATCGGGGGTTATTTGTGTGGTTTTTTTTTTTGTTGTTGTTGATTTTGTTTTTGTTAACTTTTTTTCTGTTTTTTGTTTTTGTTTGTTTGTTTTGGATTTTTTAGGTTTTCGTTTTTGCAAACTTAAACTGAATTGTATAACATCACATAATACATCATTATATTATTTAAAACGATACGATATCGAATGAAACAATATGATATATTTATTTTTTATATAGATGTAAAAGGATACCATTGTCATTTACATCATATTTTATGAATACCATTCAATTATACAAATTAAATCATATACTTTTTATCATTTTATAATAACTTACACTGAAGTCAAACCCCGTTGAAACAAGTCTGAAGACCACCACTTACATGTACCTATATATCATACAATTTCCAAATATGACATGACAAACTCGTTCTAGCTGTTACATGTTTAGAACTCTTAGCCAACTAGATATTTAACTTGCTCCAAAATCAAACAGCTGAAATTTCATCCAGCACCCGGTAACAGATTCATCATGAATCAAGTCGGTAAAAATTCAATCTGATTAAAATAAGATCTTTGATCCGCTCCTTTGTGTAGAGACATCAAATTTGTCGGTGCGGATCAAAGATCTTATTTTAATCAGATTGGTAAAAATTGAAGTAGTTATCAAGTAGTCTTCAAAAGGCATCTTATCCAAACTTGACTCTTATTTAGCATTCCCGCATGTCAATTTTACGTATGCGATTCGGCATCCAAGCCTGGTAAATTCATAAATATCCCCTTGTACACCATTAAAGCAAGCTTGGTATATACTTAGATATAAGACCTCCAAATAAATACAGTGTACTGAAAAACACATTGTCTCGGTGAGCTAATTAGGGATTCGCCAGAATGTATTAGTAAAAAAATTTGCAAGTGCATTTAATTCTGACCTTCTTGATGGTGTTTTTCGTAAGGCTATAAATCTACGAATATTTTTGTCTTTAATTTTCTTATAGTACTAGTGTGAAATTAAATACATTTTGTGAAAAGATTTTTTTCAATATATACTTGCTACATTTACTATATGTACATTTAGTTCCACTGATCCGCCAACAAATTTCATTGACGCTTACATATCAACGATTTCTTGTATTTTTTTTGGGATAATTTTTGATAAATGTTTTCAGTATATTGTACATGTACTGTCGTATATGTTTATGGTTTCTTTTAAAGGACGACATTGTTTGAAATCAGATCAGTGTCAGAAATGATGTATTTATGTTCTTACATTTTTGTAGAGTCCAGATCGCAAGCGTCTTCCTCCATTATCATTGCCGTTGTCGCCACAGTGCCTCTTATTGCAATCATTCTTATCGTGGTTACTTTCCTCCTATGCTGCTGTTATTGCCAATGGCGAATTCGGTATAAATGTTGGAAGCCGAAAACTCTGAATAAGAGAGGTATATTCTTTTAGCTCATGGCACTAGAGGCAATTGCTAAGTAAAGTCCCATATCTTATCATGTCTCCAGCGTCATTAGCTATCATTATTAATGGAATTTTTTTTGTTTTTTCTTAGTTATTATTTGTTTTTTTGTTTTTGGTCGTTTGTATTAATGAATATGCTTAATTAAAAAGCTTGAAGACAGGCACTTAAATAGACAAAAACTAAGTAAATTATAAGTTAAATCCAGTTTTTTTAACCTTATAAGATGGTTTTGTTATTTAACTCGGTTGTTATTTATTTAGATTGTCCACAGTATTTGAAATAAGCAAATATATGTGACATTTTACTACCCAATATTCCAGCAAAAACAGTTTTATAGGTTTTAAAATCGATATATTATTTCAAAAGTTTGTAAAAAGGAAAATTTGTTCAATTCATAACATCTTAATATATTTAACATTAATGCAAAAAAATCTTATAACAAACTAGTTTTGGCTTTTTCGCAGATCCATTTACTAACAATATTTTTAACAACTTAAAAACACAAGTACATTGTTTTTGCAAATATTTTCAATAGCCATGATTCATATTATATGCATTATATGCGTATAATTATTGCATTCATGTTAAATAACCTTTTTGGAAAAAAAGTTCAAGAAATTTCATATCAAGTAATTTGGTAGATTCATCGAGAGAAACTTAAAAAAAAATATCAACCAATGAAATAGTAGATAAACATTTTCAGAAGTGAACAAAGCGTGGGATGCCTTGGTTTGGCATGATGACGAGCACGTGCAGGAGGCTAGTACTCTGCTGGCGAAGTTAGAGAACATTGGGTACCGAGTCTGTACCAAGGAAGACCAAACTAGCGGTGAGTTAAGACTTAAGAAGGAAATGTGAAGAAGTATTTCGAAAAGTAGGTGGTGGTTTATGTTTTTTTTAGTGCACAAAGAGAGAGAGAGAGAGAGAGAGAGAGAGAGAGAGAGAGAGAGAGAGAGAGTATGATTTATTGCAAACAAGAAAAGTTAAAAGTGGGTAAGTGAAGAGGGACACAACGTGGTAAATATAAACAAGCCTGGTAAAAGGTCTACCATAATCGTTTAAGGGATATATTAGTATAAATAGTTGTCTGTATTTAGGAGATATTGTAATAGCTGTCAGTAATAAAGGGATGGTGACGTACAATTTGTATGGGGGAAGACATGTCTAGCAGGAAATTCAAAGATGATAAAGACTAAACATTCATATATGTAGCTATTACAGTCTTTATTTTTGATTCTACAGTTTGCTAATATACGTGTATCTTTGTTTATTATTATAGATTATATTTTTCATCAGTATCAACTTTCTTTTTTCAGAAGGCATTACAATATAACAAAAAATATTATATTTGGTGCCCTTTGTCTTGATTCATTTTTCACTACAATAATAGAATGAAAGTAAAGTTAGACGAAATAATCCAGATGTTATATCTTAGGGCATAAACAAAACAAAAGTTCACAAAAAATCAAAATAAACTCTACTTGTATTTTGTTGAAAATGAATTGCAGGCCAAGATCTACAGGGTTTGGAGGCATTGATCGATTCCAGTGCATGCGTTATCATTCTCCGTAAGGATGACGGTATGATGATGACTGTCCTGGATAAAGCTCAGGAGAACAAATCAGTGGTCCTAATTCAGACCAAGGCTGATCTTCCACCCGTGCGTCGTGTGGAAAAGATTATGAATATATTTAAGCTTCGATGCCAGACCAACAGCTACCATCCTCCCCAGAGTAATGGGGAGATAAATAAATCTATGGCCGGCTTCCTGAAACTCTACTGGCCGTCACACGATACTTCTATTTTTAACTTTAGAAAAAAACTTATCCGAGACGAGTTTTACTACAGATTGAGATTAAAATTGCCGAAACAAAGTTTACACGTTGAGGCAGAACACATACAAATGCAGTAACAGAAATGGATACATTAATTGTTTAATATGTTAATATATCAAAATGTATTATGATTTGAACCGCCATTTAACAGCATTATCATCGTGTTTTTATCACAAACTCACTTTGATGGTTATCAAAGACTATATTTATTCGATTCAATACCAATCTCAGATATTAAACTTTCCCTCACACCGCCCCTCTCAAAAGATGTATTGCATTGTGTCCTGTAAAAAAGATGAATTCATTTTAAATCGGTTTTATAAATCTTCCAGTTTAGTTTTATGCAGATATATGTAGTTTTTGTCACAGTTGATTCGATGCACAAGGGCATGCTCTTCGTATGAACAGTTTTTAAAGCGAAGCAAGCTACTGACAAACAAGTTGATAAAACGGGACTATCAACAGTCGCGATAAAAGTCAGCTTTTTGTCATTTCTACGGTCGATACAACGACATTGTCAGCAAATGCAGTCTTCCTCTGCGTCGCATGCTGACATTTATTGTTAGACCAAAATGTATCACTTAATTGTCAACGGATTTTCCCGTTTTCCCCGATTACGACAAAGAGCACACGGCGAGTCTGACTGGTCAGCAGAGGATGCTTACTCCATGGCACCTGATCCTACCTCTAATTTCTTAGAGTCCCGTGTCTGCTATGCACCTGTTTTGTTTTTTTTTCTTTCGGGCTTTTGATTATAAACACTGTCCGTTATCACCACGTGTCATTTTTACTAGTGTTGTCAAACAGCACTCGGTTAACCGCCCAACCATGCTAATCTCGGATAATAAAACTGGTATGCGGTAAATTTTATTGAATATTTGTGTCATTAAAAATAACCATATTTAGATCTTAGCTAGTCAGTGGAAGATGCTCGCGACAGACATCAAAATCGAAAAGATATTTTAATAGAAAAGTCGTGAAATGTAAATGATGTGAAATGGAAGTAACTTAAAGGGAAGGAACTACAAATATGTTACAGGGACAACGTCTCGATTGCCGTCAAGATTATTTTTTCCGTTTTCAATGTTTACAATGTTTACAAATTAGGCATTTCTAACGGTCAACAACAATTTGAGTTTCAGTCGTCGAGTTATAAGGGATATAAAGAGACCCTAATATTCTTTGTAATGTAAACAAAGCTTTAATAATGCCTTTGTTTATATTTTGAAAATTCTAAATTTGTTCTTAAAATGAATATGACAAACACTAGGAACTGTATTTATTTGTCCAAAACGAATAAGTAGATTGAAAAAGTCAGCTTGAAAGAGAATTTTACCGGTTTTTTTAACAATTGTTAACAAAGGAAGGCACGAGCTTTGTTGGGTAAGAACATGTCAAAGTGAATTTTCAAAATTAGTTCAAGTAGAATCATTGTATCAAGGAAACGACTCTACCAAATACGGAAAGGTTTACGGAAGAATGCCTTTAGAAGAAGTTTCAATTAAATACTTTATAGAAAATAACTTTTTTTTCTAAAGTAAATACTGTACATAACTTGTAGAATCATGTGGAATACAGAATTCAAATTGTGTAGCTTCTTTTATTAAAAAAATATAGCAATACAAGATAATAAAGTTTCTGTACAACTATTGCACGCACGTGTCTATTTTATGAAATGAATATTTTGTTACCTGACAATAAAAACTGTTTTAGAAAATATCTGTCTGTATCTTTGTACACAATAGTAGGAGAATGCAGGATTAAACAATGAATTACCATTTTTAGGCAAATGTTCATTATTATTTCAATTTCAGAACTACCAAATCACAAATCATCATCAAAAAGCAATAACATTTTTATCACTAAACTGCACTGTGGCTTGAGTTCATTAATATTTGTTGAGTACCAGTTTTCTTTAATTTCATTGTTGAATTGATCGAAATTATAAATGGTAATTGAAGTGCATTTTTTTCTTCAAATAACATTATTAAAGTATCGTCTAGATCATTATCCATCAAATTTTGTATCTGCAACACTGTGTTATTTTGATTTTATCTAAGAAAATTCATGCCCACGAATGTTAATAAAACCGCAATTTTTTTTAGAGCAAAACTGAGAAATTGGCATTGAAGCTTCCTAAGCAGCTAACATTAGTTACTTAGTCATTAGAAATAGCAAATTTGCTGCTTAAATACTGACATGGAGATTAATAAGATAAATAACATATACAAGTAATTGAATAAAAATCATGATGAACAAGAAAAACACAGATATTAGTCATATATGCATGAAATATTTAAAAATTAAAGACAAAACCCACACAAGTGACTAGAACTAAATAGTACCATCCACTATTAATAATACTTAGGGAGATAAAAGTTATATCGTTCCCTCACAAACGATACATTAAAATCTAAACAAGAGGTATATTATACTCTCTCCATAATTATTGAAATTTTAAAGCAAAGGTTTACAAAGTCAATTAAAATGAAGCTCGAGATAATTTCAAATCATTGAACAAGGATATCGTAACTCAAACCATTCACACATGCTATATAATATCACAGTCGACATACGAGCCCTTTAAATATCAAATATTCACGTAAACATAATGCACTATCACTAACAAGAAACATTTATTTCCTAGACAATTTAAAATAAATGATTTGCTATCCCGATCACCACGTTTTCGACATACAGGTGTGAATATTATATCTTGTACCCCCAAGCCTCATACGGAGGGGGTGGACCGTTGGGAGTCAGTGTGTTTCGATTTACCCTAGATATACTTCTCTCTGTGTTGATCTTCGATTGGGATCTACAGTCAAAGAAATAAAATAAGTACTGTCGAAGTAAATGTAGTTAAAGAAATCAAAAATTATTTATAATACAATGGGATGTTCAATTTTATTTCATATTCCAATTTAAGATAACCCAATAAGTTGAATCTGAATAAATTTTAAGTTTAGAGCATATTATCAGAATAACCATTGGCTAACATAAGATTATCAACAGACACGAGGAATTATTCAATAAGACCTTTCGATATTTACTGTTCATTATAATCAAAATTTAATAGAAATTTCTGAAGAACCGATTATTTCTTTGTTTTAAGTGTTAAATCAAATTGAATGTAAGCATTGCTAAATTGAAAGATTCATGTATACAAGTCTCTATGCAGGTAGAAGATGATCACATGATACATGATGTTTCCAAAAATATTTATAAGATCTTGATATCCTACTGTATCTATTTATTACATAATTATGTACTCCCGAAAAACCAAGTGCATATGGAAAAGACTTGCATTGGCATCGCCCGCTGTCTAATTCATTTATGTATATTTATATAATTAAATATGTCAAATCAAATTAACTTAATCTATTTGCATCGCTGTTCTATAGCCAATCATACATCAGTATTGTTATCATGCTTTAAATAGAGAAACATTTTCATGTGTGAATAGTAAAAACTCTCTACCTTTTTGTACAGCGGTATATGCAAATAGAAACAATAGCCACAACTGCTATAATCACGATCAAGGATCCACTGGCGCTGATTATGAGAAAATACTGATTTTCTAACCCTAAAACTGAAGAGTAATTATCATCAAAGTAAACCTTTAGAGCAATTCCATCAATCAAACTATGATGTTTAAAGAATAAACTCATCTCACGAGAATGCTAAATATATCTACTTACATTGTTTTACATTATTTTCTGTAGTGCTTGCAGAACTGGGCACTGCAAAGAAAAAAAATATGTTTTAGTATTTGAAATACCATTCGGTAATAAATAATTGCTGTTATGCAAGTTTCCTATTTTATGCATAACAAACGAGCTTTTTTCGTGACCAACAATGTTATAACAGGCTTCGCAACATTGAAAAATCGATGAGGACAAAATTGAAAACCAGCTTTTTTAAAGTGAGAAAATATGTTTTAAATATTTCTTTAATATCTTAACATCAATATTAAAACATGAAAAGATAATTTTTATTTACTAGATAACTGGTTAAAGAAAATTAAAAGTGACCATCAGAAATTTACTCATAAATCAATCGAACTTCCGATTACCTGAACAAGCAGTAGGACTTTGACTGGCGACAAACTGTGTAGTATACCCACTAGGACATGTTTTGCAGTATGTTTTGCCCATCTCGTCTTGGTAAGTTCCGATGGGACAAACCTCACACAGACCTTGAAGATAGTATGTTCCACTTGGGCATTCCACTGCAAAAAATTTTACAAGCACGTCAAGTCATTATCAACCATTTCACATGTAGTTTATATATTAAATGAAAATTTACTATTTAATATCTCTACGATAAGGAAGATACATGTACATGTATATCTGTATGCGGGGGTTTTGTTCAGACAAAAGAAATATAATTTATGTACATATATATATGTTATGTTATTTGGTAATATAAAATGTTAAGGTGATGCACGAGTCTTTTTTAGTCAAACAATAATAGTTAATAAATATTAAGATCAAATACAGTTCAATTATCTTTTGAAAATTGACGGTTAAGAGGGTTAGATGGTTATGGCCATTTTTAGACTACATTGATCTCCTTGAAAAACGAGTTATGAATAGATATTCATATTTTAACGATAATTTTTTTTGAAAATATTCTTTAATTAATAATAGTTTATGGCTTAAAAAACATTTTAGAAAATTCAAAGCAGATCTGATGGTTACTTTATCGACCATCGAACCTCATTAATACATTTTGTTTAATGAAATCCAATACCAATATACAGAGAAGTCATAAATCAACTGGTGTAAAACACATCGTGCGGGGGGGGGGGGGGGATGAATCAACAGAAAAACTTGTAAATTTACCACAAAGAACATCTGTGGTTCCAAAAGTAGATTCACACAGTACGGAGTCCGTCAGAGAAACATCTGATGATGTGTAAGTGATTCCGTCCACAACAAAACTCAACAGACTGTACGAGGAGTTCAGTTGGTCGGCAGATGCTGACAACTCGTCTATTGCCGTGAAGAGCTCCGCCAGGGGCTGACGCACTGTCGAGTAAAGATTGAAGTAAGTCAAACAATGATTTACCGTTTGTTTGTGTTTTCCTTTACCACAGAGAATCATGCGTACAATAACTGATATACAAATGGGAGTTAAAAGATAATTAAGTTGTCTTTTATTGAAAAAAATACGATCAACTCCGTGTACAAGAGAAAAAAAATGAAGATGAAGGACAAACATGACCTTGGCCATTTTTTGTCAATAGATATATAATAGAATATCGAGGTATTTGAAATCATGGTGACGCTTACAATGATATCGATTTTTTTTAAAAAGAGGGTACCAAATTATAGCAAAAGTACTGGCAGATTTTATTTTTGCTTAGTACATGTATGATGCTAACATTCTACTACACTCTTTGTCCCTACTTGTGCGGATAAACAATGTATGTCCCAGTCACACCACATATTTAAGGTTAACCTGAATTATATGAAACGATAAAAGATTTCCATGACTGTGATTGATCTTCAAAAGCAAATATTTACTCCTAATTTTACGAAAGGGAACCTTCCCCACACAGAAAAGAAAACAAAAACTTATTCGTTGATTAATTTATTGAAAACATTAATTTTCTTGATGAAATAATATATAAAAAAGAACGATATGAGCTTAAATATGACGAAAATGACACCAGTCAAATTATCTTTCTTTATTTCTTCGCTGTATTTAAGGAAATCAAGTAGTACACGTAGATATTATTCCTAACATATTTCACTGTTTCTACTGTCGAAAGGGAATCACCTTTAAAACATGAACATACATGGAGTGGGTGTGTGAGCTTAAATTATAAATTAATAGTGGCAAGAGTTTGTGATTAGGTTGTCTAGTTGACGAACATCTATGATTATTGTTAAAATCATAGAGCTCCAATACAATTTCGTAGGAGGTATCAACATATAAAACAATTGCTGAAGTCATAAAACTCCAAATATTAGCGAGCGCAGGTTGCCGGCACGCAGCGCCGGCGAGCGAAGCGAGCTCTAAGAACCAGTGTGCGCGGGAAAAAGAACGAGCTAAACCTACAGTTCATCAAACAAATTTTTTTATCTACGTCCCATAATATTAGTCTCGTTCAACCAGACGCTTGGCTGTATCCGTAAAACTCCGACGAGCAGAGAGTCTGGTAAAGCGTCACGTTGATAACCGCTACCGATAGGGGGCGCTGATTTAGTTTCATTTTGAATCGTTGTCAATGTGTGCCGGTTAAAGATTTGTATGATATACAGTACTTTATTTTCTTGCCGTGAAAATTATGGAACTTACGTCAATTTAGTCTTATACTATAGTCTCGCTTTCCATAAACTCATTAAACATGACTGAACTTAAGTTCGACGAAGCAGTGAATGTTTGTTTACAACCTTGACAGCTGTAAAATAGATTAATTATTGGTTTTACCCTATCCCGTAAGGTAACTCTGCAAATAAATCCTTTCCATTTATAACCGTTTTTAAACTTTCCAGTCGTAGATCTTTCAGTTTAAACGGCAAAATCGTTTGCTTCTGTCATTGTTTACATGTTATAGGAGGTGTGTTTCTTTCAACCAATCAAATTCAATACCAGGATTTTGGTAAGCCTCGTCTTGACGTTACAAACATTAACTTGACGCTTTACCGGACTCTCTGCTCGTCGGAGTTTTACGGAGACAGCCGAGCGTCTGGTTGAACGAGACTACCCATAATATGCGCTCTAATGTTTTTACCCGTGGTGCTATGCCAAAAATGGTCGACTTTTAACTCGTAATTGACGGTGTCTTAAAGTTTGAAGACACGCTTTGAGTAGCGCATATGCTTTGGCGAGACTCAAAAGATTTGTTACATGCTTCCATACCCTCGTATAGAGTCGAGAAACGTAAACAAAGACGAACAAAGTCATAGATGACGTCACAGTGCTCTCGCGCTATATTTCCCGCGATAAATTTAGAGGTGGATCAAACATCTGTAATGAGTGTACTAGTTATTTCAGTATAGACTGCAATACCTGCCTCATTGACATATGATTTGTTTTTAATTTTTTTATATAGAGATTATATAAATATATACTAGCAAGAGCCATACTTTACTGTCATATCAATCCATTTTTAAGCTAATTGTGCATGCATGTACAGTAGGCAGGTAAGAATATGAGTAGGAAGGAAATAAACAATAGCACATTTTGAACTAAATAAAAAGGAATAAAATGAAAAAAATAAACAGTTAAAAAAATTATGTAGATATTGCATATAGTCAGACCATTAAATTTAAAAGTGGGAAATTACACACCTACAAACAAAGACCGGTGTAGGGGGTTGCGCTGTATGTATAATGTATCATAACCTCATAACCATTAAAATTAGTATCGTTGGCATACAAACTATTGTACAGCAATACTCTCTTAAAAATTATTTGACGTTCGTTGATACCTAAATAACACTAGGTTGACAATGATGCAAGGTATGTGTAATTCTTGCTGCGCTCGCCAGAACGGTAGCACCGTAAAACATATCAGTGTTCTCTGCTGTGCTTCAGCTCGCTCGTCCACAGATGTAACGTAATAACGCGTGAATAACGTCAGACGTAGCTTTGTGAGGTAAACATGAACTCTCTGTAGGCTTAAGTAAAACGGCCTCTTCAACAGAGCGAGCCTGGTACATGCTACCTGTCTATGGGCCAAAAGAAACGGTGTTTGTAATACCTGCTTTAATCCAAAGATGGGAGCAAAGGTTCTTCAGAAAACATTTATAGTCATCGGATTTTTCTTTTGGCTACCTGAATTCAGTGGTAAGCAGCAGTCCACCACTACCTCATCTGCCTGTATTTAAATTACTTTAAAAATTAAGATGTGGCTCTAAAAAAGACCCAGTCTACAAGATTGATATGCTTTGTTATAATGTACAATGTACATATATGCATGCTTCATTGCAGAAAAGTTAAATACCATTATTCAACTTCTCTACATAGCTTGATGTTGACATGTTGATATCATAATTTCTCATTTGAAACACAATAGCAATGTTTAACTGATGATCGATGCGTCGTATAATTATATTTAACGGGGTTGCTATGTGTCGAATTTTCCGGCAAAAACCCGATAGCAACATCAGGGCAGGACATAACAAGGGACAGGAAATTTTAAATAAAAAACTATTTTAGGTAGTTGCTGTCGCTCTGAATGAATAAGTAAAGTGGTTGTCCTCAAGCTCCTCTAAATTATATGTAAGCCTTTTTGCTTTTAAATGCAGCTGGTGAAAATTGCGGAAACAGTAGGTATTGTCCAAACCTACACCATTGCTGCAGGGACCTCACCACTTGTTGTCCAAACGGCTACGCCTGTGCTGGTGCACTCTGCATCAGCATTGTGTAAGTTAATTAATTTAACTAGTTTTTATAATTAATATAGCGTACGTGTACATGCCAATCTTAAAACTAGCGGGTAAAATTCATTCAACTGTTCATTTTCTCTTCGAAATGTCAAAACAATATGATGAACGTTACATTTAATTGTAGTTGTAAACATTAATTTGATTTGATGTACCAATTATAATTTTTCCTTACTACTATATTTAATCTTTTGGGACAAGAAATCAAATGAAAGATGTCTGAGCAGTAAAATTGGCGTGCGCTCATAATCTCTGGCTAAAATTTCTTTTTGTAATGTATCAGGGTTTATTTCAATGAAGTAGATTTTATTTTTATAGAGCTATTGCCATTCCTTGCGTCGTCATCGTCCTGAACATCATCATTGCAATTGTTGTTATTCTCGTCAAAAGAAGTAAGTCTCTGCATGGTATAAAATGCATGTTACATGTACATACGGCTGCAGTCACTGCGCACAGACGTGATTCGAAATAGTCCAGTTTACAGGGGTTTGGCAATGCTGTAACGGGTGTTCAATGTACATGTTGTTATGTACATCGATTATTTAAGCTAAAACATAGATGAGAAATATTGACCACCATTTTCAACATGCGAATTTCCTCCATAAAGGAAAGAAAGCGAGTGCATTTTATTAACTTAAAATTTAAGATTCTTGATGAATCCTGTTTAAATTTTTTGTGTATAAAACTAGTTTATTGCTGGTGATGACTATGCGTAGTTTTCTTTGTTACTGTTTTGTACATTGCATAGCAATACATGTACTTTAAACTTTGGAAAACACAAAACGTGGGTGATTCGAAATGCCCCTAAGATACCCTACTTTTCTTTTAAACATCTTGTAAAATCGCCCATTTTGTAATGGAAAATTTTGTATGTGTCCCTTTTGTTTCAGTTATTTTACACAGAGCGGTCGTAACCACATCGATCCAGCACCCAGCGTCCATTATCCCACCCCCGGGCCAGAATAAAGGGCAGTCTGTCTGCTAAGATCCAGAGGGGAAACCCTCCACCTATTTACCGCCATAGACATTCGTATATGATTATCTTCACTGAGGAAAGCAAATAACTTATGTTCATTTCAACATGAGTTATATACATGTTTATAACTTTAAATTGCTGTTTATGTTTTTAGTTTGTTAATTTAATCATTACATATTATACAATCACCAATAAAGTGTGTAATAAACCCTTCAATATGCAGTTAATTGGATTAATCATAATATTAACTCTTTTCCAACACCCTTTTAGGATCTACCTTTACCAAAACAGGTAAATACAATATTATCATTCATATTTTTAACCTTGGTATTTTATTTAAAATTGGGAAAAACCTCTTGGTTATTTGTGTAATACAATACCACTGATTCTGACTGAACTACAATTCACAATGCAAAATATTTTATTAATAATTCATAATAATTTCGATATAAAAAAAAATCCAGTATTTTAAATTTTGGTTTTAAATAACGTTAACACCATTGGTTTCTTCGCTAATCAAATGTTCGTTAATGCCAAAATCAGAATTGCAAAGCCTTTTGCCAAAATCGGCTCTGTTGTGTGAAAAAAGAAATGACGCTGTTTCAAATGAAATAAACATCCCTGGATGACGTCGGTCAAGTGCACAGCTGTAAGATGACACTTGTAACCCAGTCATCAGTTCACCTAGGGACAAAAAAGGGGTTACTGTTCTTTTCTTGATCACAACTTCCTCTGAGAGAGAGAGAGAGAGAGAGAGAGACTTTGTACTCTCAGCTAGGGAGTGGAATAAGTAAGTTTTACAAAACGTATTTGTAAGCTCAAAGATTCTGTCTCCTGTCAAACAAAATCTTGAATGAATTATGAAAAAGAAATATACGGTTATTCCATTCTGTTCAATATGCTCATTTACGACGGCAACGCTCATTCATGATCCTACGAACCGAGAACTGATTAGACAAAGACTTTGAAAGCAAATCAGATTTCCAAAACAAGCATAAATACTTGTAGTATGGTAGTATAAGGGGATTTCAAATAATACGGTTATAACAATGATTTGGAGGGGCTGATTAGCATCCAAAATCCCATTATTTGACCGTGTTGATTGAAGTACGATTATATTCTACTTCCTTTTAGCTTGAAAATATACGCGTGAAAATATTTTGTTTTCAAAATACTCGTGTCCGTCCGTCAGGCACATGAATAATGTTATTTTTGTCTCTGATGTGGGTTAAGGAAATCCAATAAAGAAACAGTAAATGATCACCAGCTTACACTGGTCATCGAATGAATCCATTGGTGCTAGCTGAAAACTAAATACATTAGGGTAATATTTATTAAAATAATCTAGAAAATGCTGTTCTTAAATGTTTTGATTTGATTGTGCTATTTCTGAATGATTACATATTATGTAACTGTAGATGGAATTGCTGGCAGTTTAATATGAGTAGTTGCAAAACACTTCAATTTGA
This sequence comes from Magallana gigas, assembly GCF_963853765.1. Taxonomy (NCBI): domain Eukaryota; kingdom Metazoa; phylum Mollusca; class Bivalvia; order Ostreida; family Ostreidae; genus Magallana; species Magallana gigas. The sequence goes on from NC_088858.1 coordinate 34,832,048, forward strand.
ATACCGGGAAGTTCAAACTCAAGAGGATAATTTATGTTCACAAAAATGTAATCTATCGTATCACTTATCTCGTTGTGTCCATTAAGGCACTGATAAAATACATTTTCCTGTCACAGATAAGCAGTTGTCAGCATACATTGTAGCTATACACAATTTGGTCTGCACTTCATATCTCTTAACTTCCAGCAAGATCTGACCAGAAGGCATTGTCGAAGAATAGCAGCTGCTCATTGGTATAATACAGGGTGTCCCATGATATCTGATACCATTTACTTTTTGAATAACTTTTGATTAAGTTTATATAACAAAAAATCAAATGCCTTTTTATAAATGTATATGAGGTAAATTTTCACTCAACAAATTTCACAAACATTTATACTATGTTTTTGACAAATTGGGCGTTGTTATAAAAACAACAAATTTAAAAGGTGTGCTCCAAATGACGTCATTATTTTATCAATGACGACGTTAGGTCGATGAGTAAAATTCTTCCCAAAAGCCACCGTACGTATCCTACTTATTCAAATCTTCTCACAATTTAAATAATCTGTTGCTTGATTAGCTGCTTTCCCCCAGGGTATTCTGTTTTTATAACTTGTAAGACTATATCTGGAGTCTGTGTTTGATAATGCAGTTCAAAACGGAAGACACCTGCTCTCTTGTCTGATTTATCTTGAGTAAACTGATTCAATTCAACCAAAGATATCTGATGCAACTTTGTGACATCATAATTAAAATGACAGTACTTTTTCTCCCAAACTTTTTTCTGGACAAAATTAAAAGATTTTATTCTTTATTTGAGTCATTATCTACACCTTTTGACAAAATATTATTTTATTCATACGAATTTCAAATAGTATCAGATATATTCTTGGACACCCCGTATGTATTCGTGATACGGGTGTTTTCGTTAATCAGTATCCATGGGTATCAGGTTACCTTGATTTAGTAGAAATCACAGTTTCAAGGATAGATGAATTCGTGGCCAATGATCCTGTCATTAAGATATTGCACTTCAATAAACAATTAATTAATTTCATGTATAAACTTATAAATAACAAAATCCACAAGAAAGTTGGAATTTACCGAATACGGTTGAACAGTTATTCCACTATAGTCTGGAGCCTACTTGCAATAATGAACTGACTTTTGGGTAGCATCTTTGATTTGATGACGTGAAAACTGACAGATGTCATCTATCGATGAATGACGTTATAACCTATAATTGTTAAAATTCTGCTGGGTCGTATCGAACAGTAGTTGTGTTGTTAGCTTTATTGACACAACTTACCTTCCTCAGTTACACATGTATCTTAATGGCACCACATTCTCTACTGAATTACTCTAAAGTTATCGTATACATTCACATTAATCTGGACCAAATTTAAAGTTCTTAAATATCCCTTTCGCAGCCATGACATTTCTATAAAGATACGCCTTCAAATTTTATCTTGGTGTATGGAACCACCTTATTTAAGTGGTATGGGACATCTGTCAATATTAATTTGGATTTTATTACATTAAAATTATGATACTTTCACCCATTTATGATCTTAAAAATTTATAATATTTAACCAAAAAGATACGTATTAAAGTTTATTGAAAAAATTCAAATCCCCAGCGGGATACGAACTCATGACTTGCAGATTCTTAGTGAAACCTTTAACCCACTGCGCTACGCTGCTAGCTGACAATCATTGGAAAGAAACTATTTATAGAATAAAACTTGATTTTATTGTTTATTTCGATAAATAGTACGTAACAGCATGGACGTCTCCCATACCACCTTAATTAGGGGATCTAGATATGATTTGAGCTCATTTTTTATGTGCATTCTGAATAGTTGACCAAAGTTTGATTGTTAGAAATCAAATTATAAGAGAGATACAGAGGTAAGAATACATTGTAATGTAAAAAAAAAAGTTCGAGTCTTACTTTATATAATTAGTTTACAACTAATATAATGTAAGAAATTACCATTTTTGGACAAAATGAGTTGTAGTAAACAAGATAAAGTGATTCAATGTGTTCATAAAATATAATGTCAACATTTAATTGAAACTTATACCAATAAAACCTACGTAAACAATAATAAGATTCGAGCTTTGTTTACTAAACAAAGAACTTTAAACCCAGGTGTATCTTGCTTATACCCAATACGCGACGATCAAAATTTGACGAGGCATTAAAAAATGAACCCACATTGACCCTTCTAAATATTAAATACCGAGAAATTTGAGCTTAAATCGTGTCTAAGTCATTTTAAATTAATCTTTCTTTCCTTTTGGTACATTTATTAAACGGGCGAATGAATCAGATATAATTGACACTGTTTTGAAAGATAGATTTGATGATATTTGTAAAATTCATATCCTAAGTGAGAATTCATATACATGTATGATATCAATGATGTTACAACAACGTTTCATCTGTAGTTTGTGAATCTTGTGTACAATTACTTTTTTGATAAAAACTGATCTGAGTCACTAAATTTAGAAGTAAAAAGGAAACAAACAACTCTACGCAGATTTACCCTATCTTTTAATTCAGATTAGCAAAATCAGAAGGGAAGAAAACCTTCACAACTGCATCCGCTGAACAGAGGAAGTACGTGTATGTGATAAGAGGGTTTCTGCACAATTGTTACTCTTAGATGGACTTCTATATTGGTGGTTAAGAATCTTCGCATTTAACTATCTATTTCCTCTAAATACGGATGTTCAGTATTTGGAATACCCAGGGGGTTATTTGAGTTAAAATTGTCACTCTCCTCAGCGATTGTAAAGAGGTGACAATTTTACAAACTTCCGATGTATCTGGAAAAAAACCGCTATTATATAAAATTGAAAAGTCCATTAAAAATTTCCGAAGCTTAAAGTACCGGATAGGGAAAGGTCGTGCACGGTACCGGTATTCCAATGATAAAATTATCTAATTCTTTAAATTTATGCCAGATTTTCCTTTCAGAAATTTCCTAATAATTCTGTCTTAAAAGGATATCAATTAAGAAATCATAGAATTTTATTAAGTAAATAATTTTTCAATGATCAATTGTACATGACTTCCCTGACAGGTATTAATAGATTATCATGTTTACAGATGGTCAAAAACTGACATAAAAACCAAAAAAAAAAACAAAACCAAAAACTAGGAAGAGTATAAAAAGTTTGCAGGAAAAGATTGCTTTTGTGTCGAGTATAAATAAGATAAAATCAGAACCGCTTTAACCTTCACGTGGACTTGGTTCAAGGTCACTGCACGCCATTTACCAAAAATCTCTGTCTGTTTTAGCATTTCATAAAAGTATTAGCCAAATAGGGTTAGGTGGGGGGTTAAGATATGCTATTTAAAATGTTTGTGTGATCTGTCATGACCTTGAAACTTGACCTACAAATATCAGTCAATGTTACTACATTCCCTTGGATCAAAGGCACCATGTGGGTGAAGTATGAGTCAGATTGGAGGAAACAGAAAGAAGATATGCGCCGGACAATGATTTTTCATGTAAATCTGCCATGACCTTCACATTTGACCTTGAAAATTGTTTCAAGATCACTACACACCCTTTACTCAAAAGTTATGTTAATGTGAAGCATGAGCCAATTAGGGGTAAGTGAAAAGTATATATGCTATAAAAATAGATTTTTGCACGGTTTGATATTGCCCCTTGACCTACAAATTTGACCTACAAATAAGTCTTTGACCATAGACAATCTGTGAATGAAGAATGAGTCAGATTGGACCTAGGGGAGAGAATATAACTCTGCTATTAACTAAACCTTAAACCTAGAAACATGGTTCAAGGTTATGCACATCATTCACCCAAAGTCACTCTACTGGTACATGTAAAGTATAAGCAATATTGGGCCAAGGTGAGAGAAGATAATTATGCTCCAAACAAGCGGTCTCGGACGGACAGACGGGTGGAAGGACTTAAGGACGGACGGACGGACAGACTGCATGATCACTATAGCTAAGGGCGTCATTTGATAAATTGTGGATGCACAAAGGAAATTTGATAAACAAACTTTTTATTATAATAATATTATTACCGAACAGAGAGAGAGAGAGAGAGAGAGAGAGAGAGAGAGAGAGAGAGAGATAGTTGTCAAATACGGCTAATTTACATGAAAAATAAATTATCAAATTAGACCTTTTTAAAGTTTAAACCACTTGGATAATCTTTAATCGTCAGACAACCTTAGTATTCTTTCTATTTCCTGATATAATTTTACACTGAATTACTTGAGTACTTGAGCATTCTAGGCTCAGCCATGGCGCTGATCGTCTGGTTAATTGCTCTGCTGTGTGTTGTGTCGTCTGCTACATCGTCTTGTGGTAAGTTTGTTTTTATTAATTTTTCTATGACCACATCAAATGTTTTTAACCCACCCCCTCGTGTTGTAGGAGTTTTTCGTATATAATTTGTGTAGGAATATCATTATACTTATCATGTCACATATAATGTATTATAAAATCATTCACAGTCGGAAATCACTGCACACTTATCAAAGCATCTTTGAAGATGAAATGCCACGGTATGGATAAAAATCAATTGTAAATAATAGAGTTGAATGTAAAACATAAAGGGGATTCTACATGTAGCAGCCTCTAATGGGAGTTTTGGAGGGAAAAGGGGGTGTTCAACAATAAAACAGAGGTCAAGGGGTGAAAATATAGGTGGGGTTTACATATAGTACAAAGGGCGTGGGGGTTAGTTTCCATGGTTATGATTGACGTCGTTGGTGTTGCTATGGTTATGGGTGACGTCAGAGGCTCCTCAGAGGATCCTGAGGAGCCCATAGTAAGGTATCTGGGCCAGTAAGAGTACTTTTACACTACTAGTTTTAGCGCCAAGAACTTTTTTATAACAAAATTCAAGATAATATTGAGTGCATCAAATGCCTTTGAGCAATTTCTCTCGCACATAATTATAAATCAATTCAAATCAATTGTATTCTATTCTTTTCTACTTTTTGTAGCATTTCATTGAAATGAAAATAACATTATACAAAATATACAAGCATTCCCTAAAAAACGATCGGTTAGTTGATATTTAGGACTAAGAACATTACCACAATGTATATTTTACAAAATAGTATACAAGTGCATAGTAGTTTAATTAACATAATGATACTACATGTACTAGTATAATGAGAAAACTCGTAACAGGTATTTGCTTAAATTATTGAGTTTTATTGAATTGTCCATACAAAGTAGCTAAACCAGTTTATGAACATTAGGTTTGAAAAATAAAACGCAAAATATATTAAATTTTCTTTTTTTTGTATTCCTCATAAAATTGACGTTTCAAAATAAAATGGAACTCGTCCTCTACATAATTTTGATTACTCAAGTATCAAAACCTCTGACTTCTCAAATATAATTATGTCTGAAGTCTTTCACTGTTAATGTTCAAAGAGTTTGAAGGGGTCCTAATTTGTTACGCATGTACTTGTTTACCATTGTTTTACCGAAGACTGCACAATTTTCATTTTGAATGGTTTCAAGTGAAGTGTTAAATGGAGCTAACCTGTCTGTATGTGCTTTCCAATATTAATTCAATAGACTGCAGTCTCCTGGGGGTTTTTTTCAAACGAAATTCCACGAACTATAATTTTTTATGCATACCCTTATATAAGCATTTTAAGTTTCAAACTTATATGTATAATATAATTACTCTTTATTTGGGGTTCTCCAATGCAAATGAACATAAATATTTACATAAATATATTTACATTCAGTATATTTCCCCTTATGTTTGCATTGGAAATCTACGACGTTTAATTTCACCCCTGCGAATGTTATTGTTATCTGAATTTAGACCACATGGTTTAATTGCGTGGACCCTGAGGTCCACGCAGAAAATATATAAGCGAGGTTAAACCGGATGCCATGGGGAAAATTCAGCCTGCGCATGAGCTAGCCTGGTTCCTGTGCGTAATGGGTAGCTCAGGGAACCAGGCTAGCACACGTTTTTCTGAATCGGGATCGGGATTCCGTGCCAAATGCACACATAAGTTCAAAGGCGCTGTAATTGTAAAGTTGTCGGTTAACAGTACAGAAACAAAGTATTCCTTTTTAAAAAAATGATTGGCATGTGATATGAACTATCAGTATTATGAAATAAGTTAATGTTTTGCCGAAACTACAACATGCATCAAATAACATAATTTGCAATGTTTTGTTGTCTTCCGAATATACAAGTAACTTAACTTTACTTTTATAGTAGGCGAGGCTAGAGAACTTCCTGATTAAATTTTTTAAGCATTTACGTATGATTGAATAATTATGTCACTGTATAAAAGTTTAAATCTCAAGAAAAATGCATCATATGAATATGAAATTTTTAATTCAAACAAAGCTGTCACTGCATAGTTAACAAAGTAGTGCGAATCGTAATGTGTGCGCAAATAGTAGAACTCACCGAATGCCTGATGCTATACATGCAAACTTCAATCATAGATAGATCATAATTATTTTAGAAGAAAGAATCCTTTAAATTCTATGAGAAAAAGTCAGGGCTATATATACATGTATACGTAATACAACGTACAAATTTAGTGGTTAAAAGCAGAGGGCTAGAGTCGGTGGAATCTCTGATAATCTTAAGGCTTTCACGTTTTCGTTGGAAACACATGCAAATGGTCCACGTATTGTAGTCCTTTTTTAAAGGACAGCAACTTGTTTGACCTTTTCAGTCTCGGAGTAAAAATCGTGCCTCATGTTTATAGTCTATTTCTAGAATCTAGATACTTGTAGTCAAATGTAAAAATCTAGACGTTTATTGATTTTAAACTTTATCTATATTATTTGGTGGATCAAATGAGTTCTAAAAATAAATGTGACAATAGAAAATATAGGATTTTCTACTCTTGCAACAATAAACATGCTTAGTATAGCGACCCTTACCCCCCCCCCCCCCCCCTTAGGATTAATTTTCGATCCCCGCCTGACCTAGTAATAGCATCAATAGTGAAACAGACTGTACTATTTCATGCAGAATGTTCCTTGAAAATGGCTCGATATACCAAGGTTAATACAAAACAGACACCCATTCTTTTTTAAAGCACGGTATTGCACACCAAAAGTATCAAACATGGCTTTGATTTTTTAAAGCATCCCAATGTTTAGATTTTCAACCACGTGTAGAGTGGTTGAACACGAGCGATTACTCTTGTTCTAAACCGCTAGACGATGAAATAAGACGTATCCTCGTAACTTCATAGATTTTCATGTTTAACATATTAAATCAAGTACAATATGAACTGAAAACGACCAGTACTTACATATTTTAAGAATATAATCCGAACACTTATACTTCCGATCGAAATTTCACAGGAACTGAACAAGTCTTTCATTCGAGCACCTCGGTATTTAATGCATGCTTAGCAACGATAAAGAAAACATTTCGAACACATTCGCAGGGGTAAATTTCTTTATTGGATTTGATCACGTCCCGACCAAAATTATCACCTCAAAATACTCAAAGAATGATTCCTTATTCCTTATTTCATACCAAAAAAAAACATCAAATATATGAATAGAATATAAGCATTGAATGCTTATTTTTGGACGTTGTCGATCCTCTAACGCACCAATGTGGTGCAGACAAATCACATGTATTATACCGCGCTAACGCGCGGTTTTTAATTTGTCTGCACCGCATTTGTGTGTCATAGGACCGACGCCATCCAAAAATAAGCATTCAGTGCTTCAATAATTCACACAACTCTGATGCATTCCCTACATTAGCAAATTTTAGTTTCCAACATAACCCTTTACGAGTATCTGGAGTTTTCCAATGTAAATATACATGCATATAGATATAGTTTAGCTATTAAAATGAAAAATATACTGCACCATTTACAAAGGGATACTTGTAACATTCATTTTCATGGTTTGTTTACATTTGTTAGAAATTATGATATTATATTTAATTGTTAGCCTATTTCGGGTAATGCATCAGAGGTTTAATGGCGTAAAAAATTGTTGTCGTTTTGTTGTAGATACCCCAGTGATGTTCAGTGAAAATTCCACAAAATACCCCTTCTGGAAGAGATCACTTATATTAAATTGCACCGCTTCTTCTTATGATCAAATTAACTGGTACCACGTACCTGTTGGAACAACGGACCTTAATCCTTACCAGTTTAGTTGGTGTACACCCAACACATGCAGGCTACGTGGAAACTCCACGATACTCATTATGAGAGAAATCAGCATGGAGCTGAAACACAGCAAAATCATCTGTGTAGCATCATGCTCTGCGACCGGGAAAAATGCTACAGCTTATACCACAGTTTTGGTTCAAGGTATATAAAGAGTTATGAAATACACATATACCAATATATTTTTTTCTCCGAAATTATATATATGCCTGCTGATTATTAAATTATTTTATTTAGAATGTGTTACTAATAGGCCAAAACTTAAACAAGTACAAAACGTTACCACCAGCCTCGGAGAAACGGCAAATCTCACGTGCAAGGCAGAGATGGGGACCTGTTATGACCTGACTTCTCCAAATTTTATATGGGCCGGAAATAGAAAGAACATTTCAGAACTGAACACTACCAACAGATACTCCACTTATGTGGAATTGTAAGTACATGTATTTAAAGGATCACTTTTTTTAATTATAAGTTATAAATTATACAATGTAAGCAGCATATCATGGCTACCGAATTCATAAATAAATATGATGTGGAATACTAGTATCCTGTAACACAAATACGAACCGATGATCGCATTGCTGCTTTATAGATAATGAAAGCGTTCAAAAGCAAAAATTTCAACTACAGCCAGTAGGACTTGTTTTGAGTAGACACCCCCCCCCCCCCGAAAAAAAATTCGAAAACATTATTGGAATCAAATACTAGTACCTGATACATAACTCGATTCTTTACACAAATGTACGTTTCATCCCAAAACAACATATACTTTCAGGTCACAATAACTGAAGGTATTATTTATTAATCAATTATGATTTTTTACGCATTTATATTTGCGGAAAATATTGATTGATCTGTCACAAAATGCTATTTTAAATGCACATTTTGGTCATCGCCTCCAGCTTTTGTATATTGAAATATGTTCTTTCTTCATTATACTTGTATCTAACACAGATATAAATCTTTACCCTAAAGTGTAGCTAAGAGACAAGCTTAATAATCATTAAAGTATTGAAGATAAGCTATTTGAAGATTTGTGTGTTAATATTTATCTAGTATGAATTTATAAACATGTATAAAATAAATAAAAATCAATATTTTGAAATTTTGCATCTTTATTCAAAACAGAATTCGGGAAAATGTACAGCATGTTGGATTTCTAGTCAAAGTTTCTTCGTCTAATTACATAATTATATTAGCCATTTATCTGCCTTATTTGCCCATTTAGAATACCAAGAAGCTAAATTGTCGTAAATGACATTCCTTTACTAGTTCATTTGGATAAATATAAAGGTGTTCCAGAGCAGAGAATTGGAAGAACGGTATACTGAATGTTGATAATTATGACAATCTGATCTATGATCTTTTAAATTTCAGAGATGTTACCGGTGAACTAGTGACAACGCTAACTATACGTGACGTCAAAGAAGAAGATCTGCAATCATTTAACTGTATCTTGGTCGATAACCATTTTAGGGCCGGCAATGATCGGATGACAGTCATTCTCTCCCTATCAGGTAGTCAAACAAATCAAAGAACGAATTTTTTGTGGAACAGAAGCGCTCAGCTACATGTAACGTTTTTGCTATTATCTGGTACATGTATCTTTCTCATTAGTTAATTGTTTTTAAAAATGATAGGCGACAGTTTGTACATCAAAATGACAAGATTTAAGAAATGAATTTAATAATTTTTCTATTTATCGACTACGTCTATGGATGAAGTTTTCCTGTCAATTTTTCCTGTGATACGTCGATCAATAGAAAATTAAATTATTTAATTCATTTCTTATCATTTGATAAAACATTAATTTTACATATTATAAAATGTGAAGTGTCATTGATCAAAAACTTATATAATTTAAACGAAGCGGTGTGTATGAATACAAAACAACAACAGCAACAATATTCAAAATGGATGCGCTTTCAGCTGATGCAGAGGTATTGAGCTGAATTTAATGGATTAAACACAAGAAGAGAGTTAAAATTAAAATCTGAACCGGTTGAGTTGAAAACGAAAGGGGAATACACGCGATGGCGTGTAATGTTTTTCACTGTGCAGCAAGATTCGTTGTCTTGTTCCAAAAATTAATCACTGAAAAAGCTAGCGTTTGTTTTTTGAAATTAATCAATTGATTTGATTGGTTATTTAATCAACAAGTTGTTGTACAATAAAAAAAAATCAACAAAGGTTTATGTTATTTTCAAGAAGCGAGAAACGTTTCACCTTACCGAGAAAACTAGAAATGTTTAGCAGACAAAATCTCAATGAATTTTTTTGTCAGTTTTTTTTATCAAGCGTCATATTTAATAAAGCGTTTTTGTGACTCTCATATAGAATTTCTTTTTAAAAAATGTTTAATCAATTTGTTCAAAAGTTCGTCAAAACTTTAACTTATAAAATTACTGTCAATAATGAGGTGTTTTGGAAAGTTTTATACTTTTATTTGCTTGATATCAATCGTATGTTTCTAAATTATATCTATCCATCTATCTATCGATCGATCAATCGATCGATCGATCGATCGTTCGTTCGTTCGTCAGATACATCTCGGCTTATGTAGCGTAACGGTAACGCGTTGAGCTTCAAGACTGTAATGATTTTAGGTTCAAGAGCTCGAAACCTGCTGTCGGCGCTTGTGAAGTTTTCGTTGAAAACATTTACCGTGCTCTATTACGGCATAGTATGCTTACGTTATATAAATTCTTCGTATACTATGCGAAAATAGAAGAGTATTGCATATATATCAACAAACTGACAGGAGGCATAATAATAGATGATACTAGTAAAGTCCCTTTCACAATTGGCGCTCGAACAGAAGCGCAAAGATATTCGTGCAACCGAAAAAAACCCAGATATGGATCGTAAATTCGCACGATTCAGTGCGACCGTTGTGCGATGTAAAGGCATTGAATTTTGCGATATATCTTTCGTCTGTATGCGACTATTTAAGGAATAAGGAATCATTCTTTGAGTATTATGAGGTGATAATTTTAAATATAAATAAGCAAACCTCGCTGGCATCCCATTAATACGTCTTTTGAAGTTATGGGTTATATAGTACAAAAACGATACGTAGTGTTATCACCGGCAAATATATTGGAAAATGTAAATATTATACAATAAAAGCGAGCGTTGTAAAGCCCCTTTCACAATTGGCGCACGAGCACTTTACAACATGCCCCCAGATTTTGTCTTCTATTACTTCAAGACAGCATTGTGATTTATATATACAGCATAACTAACCTGACATAAAGTATTGGCACGAGGAGGATATTTATACATTGCATATTCCTTTTACCACAATATTATTTCAAAGATATCACGTCAATATAAATTCGCTTGTCTGTACAAAACAGTTTAACAAACAATAGCATAACCTATGACTTGTAATTAATAACGTTTTGGTTTTAACAATTTAACATACCGTTAATTAAATCACGTAGTAAACTACTATTCATACGAAAGTTGATTTATCACGCATCATTCAATCTCATTTAAGACCATTAAAGTTAGCCCCCTTCTTCATTTCATAAATAGCGTTAATATTGGGGTGCAAAATGGTTTTCTAAATAAGCCACAACGACGCACAAAAACACGAAAGGCCAGTGTACCTCGCATGAAGGTATACACTAGAAATATATTGGAAAGTGTTATGAATTTCTGAAAGTAACTTCATTTGATTCAGGGGAAGTACACAAATACAAATATACAATGTCAAGTAATTTATGAAGAAACATGTCTTCCAGTTTTAGCTCACCTGAGCTGAAAGCTCACGTGAGCTTTTCTGATCACATTTCGTCTGTCGTCCGTCCGTCTGTCTGTCCGTCCGTCCGTGCGTCTGTAAACTTGTCACATTTTCAACATCCATCTTCTCAAGAACCCCCGGGCAAATTTCAACTAAACTTGGCACAAAGCATGATCCTTAGGCTAAGGGAATTCAAAGTTGTGAAAATTAAAGACCACACTCTTTTACAAGGAGAAATAATTAGGAATTATTGAAAATTTTCGAGAATTTTTAAAAAATCTTCTTCTCAAGAACCATTTCGCCGGGAAAGCTGAAACTTGTGTGGAAGCATCCTCAGGTAGTAAATATGCAAAGTTGTGAAAATCATGACCCCAGGGGGTAGTCTGGGGCAATAAGATAGGGAGGGTCGAATTTATATATAGGAATATATAGAGTAAATCTTTAAAAATCTTCTTCTCAGAACCATTAGGCCAGTAAAGCTGAAACTTGTATGGAAGCATCCTCAGGTAGTAAAGATTCAACGTTGTGAAAATCATGACCCCCAGGGGTAGGGTGGTCCACATTGGGTGGTCAAATTTTTACATAGGAATATATAATAGAGTAAATCTTTAAAATTTTCTTCTCAAGAGCCATTATGCCAGTAAAGATGAAACTTGTGTGTAAGCATCCTCAGGTAGTAAAGATTCAACGTTGTGAAAATCATGACCCCCAGGGGAAGGGTGGGCCACAATGGATGGTCAAATTTTTACATAGGAATATATAATAGAGTAAATCTTTAAAAATCTTCTTCTCAAGAGCCATTTGGCCAGGAAAGATGAAACTTGTGTGGAAGCATCGTCAGGTAGTGAAAAATTCAAGTCAATTCAAATCATAATCCCCGGGGGTAGGATGGGGTCACAACAAGGGAGGGGAGACAAATTTTTACATAGGAATAAATAGAAAAATATCCTGTATATTGTTGATCATGTGAGCGAGGTGATCCATGAGCCTCTTGTTTATTCTTGTTGTCTTAATGTTCTTGTTATTAACGTTAAATTAAAAGTACATTAAATTGGTTAAATTGTATTCATAAAATTTATCCGAATAAAACAATATAAGCAATGATTAAAATTAATTTTTTTTAGCTTAAATTAAAAAGACTATGAACAAATAATTTGTTTTCATCATTATTTTGTAGAGTCCAGATGCCATGTATTTTATAACAATAGCTATATTGCTGCTGTTGTCATAGTTCCTATCGTTGTATTTGGTATCCTCTGCTATTGCTGTTGCCACTGGCGCATTCAATACTTTTTGAAGAAGAAAAGCCTAAAAGAAAGAGGTATCTGCTTTTTAGCTCCCCTGACACAAGGGCTTGAACTCACTTTTAGTCTTATCACTTATCTGGAATCTATCATTATCGTTGGGGTTCTTTTCTTATATATGTAAGATTATTATTCAGAAATTGAATATATGCAAATTGAGATTTATATACCATAAAAAAATTAACATTATGGTTTTATCATGTGATTCCACATTCAAATATGGCTAAAGCTAGGAATATATTTTCTTTCTCGAGCAACAATGATAAAATGTGTCATTTTTGTCATTGCCAATACATATTTCGAAACTAAGCCGTCGTTTAATTCATCTTCCCAACTCAAAACATGATTAAACGGATAACTTTGTATTTAAATGGTTCTTATTGTTATTTTAAGAATTCTAAACAGTTTTTAATTTTTGAAGCATATTTAAAAGAAACTGTATCTCTTTGTTTGTTTGGAAATTATAACTTTTTATCATTTCCTGAAAAGTTTTATAAAATACATTTCATGATAAGAATCTTGGAAATGTTTTATAAGTATTGTCTGTAAACGTGATAAAATGAGTTAGTTCGTAGTAGTTTCAATTAGCCTGAAATAAAACTATATATGACATATCTTCTCGTAGTGGATGGAGGTATTGTCAGTCGAAGACAGACTAATTCTCTTTCTTTATGATAATCAATTTGACAAACAAAAGTTACTTCTGTGCAGGCCTAATAAACCGTCAGAATACATGCAGATAGGTACATACATATTTACCAAATACTTGATTATTCAATGTCAGCACTGTAGGCATCGAGGCGGCGCTTAGAGAGTGGTTTATTGAATGTTGTTCTTGTTTATGCGAACAAGTCCTTCATGAATCTCAAAAGTTATAAAATATATGCTTAAAAAGAAGCAAAATTCCCTATGAGTTGTGCAAAGTACAACAACTGTCATATATAAAAGGAAAAAAAGAAAAAGTATTGCCGATATGATATATGTAAGTAATGATTCAACTTTTTCAGGAGTCAACAAAGAGTGGGACGCCCTACTTTGGCATGATAATGAACACTCCAAAGATGCCAGTAATCTGCTAGCGGCACTGGAGGGCATGCGCTACCGGGTTTGCACTAAGGAAGACAGAACTTGTGGTAAGCAAGGGCGATATGTGGTTTTGGTTTTTTTTATAATTTTTTTTTCATACACAGGATGAATCTCTGCCGTTCAGTTGACTGAATGATAATTGAAAAATGGTCTGGAAATGTTACTGAATGGTATAGCTATATCAATAATCACATTTCACCTACCTTTCAGTCATATTCCAGTTGACTGAATGGCACAGATTTATCATGCGATATCTTCTTTCTCAGATTTAAAATGTTATAATTTCAAATGATGATACCTAGGTCTAGGGTTTGCAACTGTCTTAGTCACGTTTTTCCCAGTTATTACCTCTGTGTAAGAGATATAGAGAGAGACGTAAAAAATAATTCCATTCAAAGATTTTCTGACATAAAACGCGTTCTGTTCGTGTACTGTACTAGTACATACAATTTAGTTATATTTGAAAAATCAAAGTACTGAAGTACTGGCGGGAGTTGATTTCATTTTTATTCTATTTATTTTTTACTTAATTCAAAATCAACGATATGTAATTTCGCCTAGCAAGTACAGTACCGATCAGACCCAGCCTTACAGAAGGTAAATCCTGGGTTTACTTTCGGGGTTTACTCTGGGTTTACTCCGGGTTTATTAGAGTGGACCAAAAGTAAACCTAGAGTAAACCCAAAGTAAACCCAGAGTGGGCATAGAGAGTAAACCCCGATCAGAAGTAAATCCCTGAAAGCAGACGCTTCATGTGTATTCGGATTATACATAAGAGAAAAAATAGCTTCCTACTTTAGTGTAGGTCTGACCCCAAAAGCAAATCCCAAATTTTTTAGATATTTTATATTCTTATTTGATTGCAGTTTTCTTGCATGTAAACATAGTTATGTTGCATGTTGATATAACTATCTTGCATGTCAATATATTTATCTTGCATGTCGACATCATAAATAGAAAAATAACTTGCACACAAGGGGCAGATATATGCCACCATTATATAGACATATAACCCCGTATGATTATTGTTCTGTAATATTAAAAGATAGATGTAAAGCAATCAAACTCTACAATGCATCTATCAGTAATCGAAATAATTCTGAAAAACGTATCCAAGCAATTTTTAAACAAACAAATAATAATGAAATCTAGTCTACGCCAGTACTAATTCAATCTTTATATTGGATAGTCTGCCCTTTATTTCAAACACTGCTGCTGTAGAAATGGAGCTTTGGTAATCAATAATATTGAACTCTGGCTTAGGAATACATTTGCCTGTATTAATACAAAATATCTAAATTGTTCGTACCATTTAAAATTTGACAATTTTCAAAGTATTCATAAATAAGTTGCTTTGAAAAACAATGCACCTGAATACAATATATCGAATTCATCGATTATTTTTAAGTACTAAACCTTGTCAGCGTTGATGATTTGTGCTAAGGTCCAAACACCGTTTCACTTTCGTTTTGCCAGAGTAACTGCATAGGAGAATCATTAAAATCAACTGAAAAAAATAATCCATTTGGGGAGGGGGAGGATGGATATAGATATTGCCTTCTTAAAATTTGATCGATTTGATCAGCTTCTTTTACATGTAAAAGTGTTTTAATACCTTTTTGCCCCTGCAATTTGTTCCGTTCAAATTTTCTTTTGCTATATTTGAACTCAAAAAATATTGCATTCGAACATAAGTTCGGGCCCAGCACCGCCTCCCTCTTTCTACATGCCTTAATTGTAAGTAAACAGAGAGTGATATTATTTTCTATAGAGGTTTACTCTCTTATCAGAAGAACATTCCACCTTAAACTCAGTCAGAGAAATTTTTCATAGTTTTTTTTTTCGATTATGAACTGTACATGAATAGTTGCTACGTATGCCATCAAAGGAAATCAACATAACTTTTTTTATTAATTACAGGCTCTAAACTAGATTGTTTGGAGGCACTGATCGATTCAAGCGCATGCGTAATTATTCTTAGAAAGGATGACGGAAAGATGATGACGATTCTGGATAAAGCTCAAGAAAATCAGTCAGTTATCCTTATTCAGACCAAGTCACAGAGTTTTAAGGAAAAGGTAAACCATTTAAAGTGTAAGTTTCTGTGTCATACAAGAAGAAACAACCTTTCACAGAGTAAAGGGGGGCTGAATAAATCCATGGCCGGCTTCCTAAAACTCTACTGGCCGTCACACGACGCAAATGTTAATTGCTGTGCAACACTCCGCCGAGCCGAGTTTTATTACAGGTTAAGATTGAAACTGCCGAAATCAGGCGCTAACGTCGAGTTGGGAAACATACAAATGCAGTGATAAAATGCATTCCAGTATAGTTTAGGTGATCATTATTCCCAAGGGTGAGTGTAACTTGGAAGATGCACTGTGCATGTAATAACCTTTAAGTTTGCATTTAACACCTGGGATTTGGTTATTTTTATCCTTAAATTGCTCCGATCGGCGTATCAGTTTTGTGCAATTGTCCATTAAGAAGTAGGACTGAGATATAAAGTTTCTCGGATTTATCTTCCCTCCAATATTTTTCCGGTGCTTGTGTGTTGCCAATTATATACTAATAAAGTGCCTATACCACTGCATATTACAATACAGATGGACGGAGAATCAGTGTGCCTTGAACATGTGTCTGGATCTGGTTTACCAATGGATTGATGTCTGTAGAATGCATATGATCATTTCTACAAGATTCTTTGATATAGTGAAAATACTTTAAACTGAGAATGGAAGGTCATGCTTGACAATGCCTTGGGTTCTTGGAAGGACGTTTGTTAATCATACATGCATGAAAAGGCATGACGATATGAATATTCTTAGACTATAAAATACAAATTTTTTAGCATAATTTGAAAAATAAACCAGCACCTTTTTCATTTGATTGTATCTCATTTAGTCATAATAATGCATTCCTAATTACATGTTTATATGTATAAAATATTATATATGTTAACATAGATGTATATGGGTTTTTTGTCCTTTTTAATAAGTCCAAAAAAATTAATCCTTTCGAGCTGTCAAATTTATTTTGTAATAAAATGCAATAATTTGCACAATTTTCCCGAGTTTAACACAATCAATGATCTTTATTTACATGTGAAAAATAACCGAAAGGTATGGGGAGGTGACTGAATTGCAGAGCTATGCCAATTACATGTAGTTATCTTAAGCCCGTTTCACAATTGGCGCACGAGCGGAAGCGACCAAATATTCTTGCGACCGAAAAATTTAGATATGAATCTTTAATTGTTGCCGAAATAATCGCATATGAAAAAAGTATTCGTACGAATTTCGCACGATCTAAGCGAGCGTTGTGCGATGTAAACGCATTGAATCTTGCGATATATCTTGCGTCTGTTTGCGACTGTTGTACAAAAAAAAACAACTGTTGTAAGATAATAAGATAGGAACGTGCGAGAGACTAGGTGATCGGACGATTGAACGTGCGCCAATGTGATTGGACGTACGATTATGCGTTCCATGGTACGAATGATCGTGCGAGTCAGAGGGGGTATATACACCGCCCATATTCAGTAGATATAGTTGAAAGCGAGAAAAATACAGATTTGCAGAAGCATTTATTATTGGGCCCTATACCTCAATATGATTAGTCTATTATATCTGATTGGTCTAGAAAGTCACGTGACAAGGCGATGTCATAAGAATGAAAAAGCCGATATGAGCAAACGATGTATATAGACAATTATTATGCCTTTTGTCAGTTTGTCACTATATATTCAATACTTTTTTCGCATAATATCAAAGGATTTATATAGCGTAAGCATACTATGCCGAAATAGAGCACGGCAAACGTTTTCAACGAAAATCTTTCAAGCGCCGACAGCGGGATTCGAACTCACGACGCTAAAATCATTCCAGCGTGAAGCCCAACGCGTTACCGCTCCGCTAGAGCAGCTGTTATCAAACTATGCGGCATTTATATATATATAACGTAGATATATACGACTGACATCAAGCAATTAAAATTATTCATTTTTCCAAAAACACTTCATTATTGACGGTAATTTTAAAGTTAAAGTTTCTTTTAAACTTTTGAACAAATTGATTGAGCATTTTTCAAAAGAAATTCTACATGAGAATCACAAAAACGCTTTTTTAAATGACGCTTGATAAAGAATGTACAGGAAAAAAATTCAATGAGATTTCGTCTGCTAAACATTTCGAGTTTTCTCGGTAAGGCCAAACGTCTCTCATTTCTTGAAAAGAACATACACCTCTGTTGACTTTTTATTGTACAACAATTTGTTGATTAAATAAACAATCAAATCAATTGATTAATTTGAAGAAAAAAAACAACAATAACAAACGCTTGCTTTTCCGGTGAATATTTTTAGGGACTTGTCAACCCTCGAACGTCACAGCTACTTATAGCAAAGCACGTCAGTATATTCAACAGTCGGCATAATAATAACAATAGTGTTGTGTTGTGCATGTACTATGCCTAAATAGTAGTCAGGGTTTGATACATAGCAGGCTTGGGGTAATGCTAAATGTAATGGTAATGCATTGCAATGCATTACATGTTTTCAAAGTAATGCTAGTAATGTGTAATGCCTCAAAATTAGCATTACAAGTAATGCTAATGTAATGCATTACTTTCCAAAATTTAGTGTAATGCTGGCATTACATGGCATTACTTTGCACATTTATGCATGTTCACTTTTAAAAATGTGATGAATAAATGAATAGTTGAAATTGAATTTGATGAAAATTATTTTTCAAGAAGAAAGAAATAATTCTAATTAAGAAAAAAAAATGTTTAAATTGTACATGTTTTATTAAAACAGTTTTTTTAAAATTCATTTTTGAGTTGTTTGTATTACTAAAGATAACAGCACAATTTAATAACATTTATCCAATTCTGTGCAAAAGAAAGAGGTGAAATGGATAAGTTCAATACAGACTGGGAAATTTGGACCCCTGTGATTAACTCACTCTAGAGTGCTCTCTCTCTCTTTCTCTCTCTCTCTCTCTCTCTCTCTCTCTCTCTCTCTCTCTCAATAAAAAAGGTGCTCAATATGTATTTTGTTTTTTCTCTCTTAGTAAACGTTCATTATATATGCATTATTGATGTAATTGTTTTCGTTGCTTTCTTAAACATACTTTGTGTCCTTGAATATTTGTGATATATGTACGTGATGTATGTAGAAGCAGTTGGCTTATTAATAAACATTTCATCAAAAAAAAAACAAAAAAACAAAAAAAAACAAAAAAAACATTTATAAGAGTGTTGTTATTAAGAGTTTTTAATCATTTAAACAATTTACTCCAATTAGTTTGCACTTTAATAAGAAATGTGTCAACAACACACTATGCCCCCAGGATAATTAAAGCATCAAAACAATCTATTGTTATAAGAAGTGCTAAACACCCCAATCTTCTTCCCTTCGCTATGTCACAATAGAATAGGAGACAGACATGCACCTTAAAAAGCAAAATGAATGCACTGTCCATCCATGATGAAAATCAATAACACTTCCAATATTATAACCCATTTGAAAATAATCTTACTTATTTTCTCTCATTCATTCACTCTCTCTCTCTCTCTCTCTCTCTCTCTCTCTCTCTCTTTTGTATACCAATTACACTGTACATTAGTTTGGACTGATAGAAAATACAAGATTTATGTATTTTATCTATTATTGCACTTAATATATCCTAAGATAAAGATCGTCAAACAGTATTTTTCAGTCCAAGCTTTGACTGCTCCTGCAAAACATTTATTTAGTATAGCCCGGAATATGGATGCATTTAAAAGATGAACCCTTTAAAACTTCGATCATATAGTGCAACAGCAATCTTTTGTCTTAAAGTGCCCTTCGTAAAAAGAAATACGATTAAAATATATTAAGAAATATAACTCGGAAAAATCATCTGTTTATAAATTAATAAAATTAGGTGTCCAAAATTATAAAGATTTGTGTAATCTGGGGATATATCTATATTTAGCTTTTAAAAACTGCAACATTATTTCATATATTGTTTTTTGTTACGCATGTTATCCTGTGTCTCTATTTCATATCTGATATTGTATCATGCCAAATGTCTATAAATATCATTTTTCTTATGTAATATGTTGTTCATATTGCAACAATATGATTATATATTGAGCAAATAAAGAATGACTCTTGTTTATTCATTGAATTTAAACCTGATACTGAGCATGAAGCTGTAGATATGTTAAAAAGTGTTGTATATTTGAAACATTTGCAAAAACTCTTTATTAGCTTTACTTAAAAAAAAGTAATGGTAATGGTAATGCATTACTTTACTCATGTAATGGTAAAGTAATGCATTACTTCAAGAAAATCAAGTAATGGTAATGGTAATTTAATGCCCAAATTCATGAAGTAATGGTAATGTAATGCATTACTTTACGTTGTAATTCGCCCCAAGCCTGATACATAGTGCACTCGCCTCCGGCTCGTGCACTATGTATCAAACCCTGACTACTATTTAGGCATAGTACATGCACAACACAACACTATTATATAAATATGATTAAATTAAAACTATCTAATCATTATGATTCTTTTTATATCTCAGAACCAACTTAACTATCTATGATTTATGAAAGAAATGTGAGACAGTTGCATGAAAAATCAAACAATCCCGACGTTAATGTTGCGACTGTTGAAAAGTCAAACATGATTAGAAATCAAATCGGCGTATTTTGGGTAATCGTATGTTGCTTGGTATAATAAAACGTTTATTGTTGTTAATTTGTTTACTAATGATCAGGGAATATGAAGATTTATTCCCCAGAGAAAACAATTTTTTTCGGGCGAAGCCCTCGGGAAATGGGATTTTTCTTGAGGAAATAAATCTTCATACATGTACATGTATTTCCCTCACCATCATGCAATAAATGTATATTGTAAATTTTGTTCTTAAACAGAGAATATTTGAAAAGGGTTTATATACTAGTAGCAACTCATGGCATATTAAGGCTGATAATTCGTGCAATGATAGTAAAACGTTGCAAGGTTACATGAGACACGTTGAGCAACAGTCTCACGGTCGCAAAACAGACGCATAAACACCAGCGATTTATCTTACGATCTTTATAAATCGAGTAACACTCTTACGAATACACAAAACGTTGTAAAACGTTCGTACTATATAATGTTCGTGCGTTGCACTGCGATAATTTGGATCGTGTTCGGTCGCGTCTGAATAGTGTGCATGTCCACTATTCAGAGGAGACTTGCGACCAGTTAAACATATGCAACGAATGCAAGAGCTCGTGCAACGTAAGCGAGGGCTCGTGCAACGTATGCGAGAGCTCGTGCGAAGCTCAAAAATTTCGATCACAAAGTGTGTAAAGTGGTTGTGCGCCAATTGTGAAAGGGGCTTTAAGGATATCACTTAGTCATCTTTAAGTAGACCTAATAGATTCATCCTGAATAAAGTCATCTGATAATTTTTTTTTTAGAAAAATGGTTTCAGTTATTATTAATTGTAATTTAAGAGTACAGACCTATAGGTATGATATTTACAACTCCAGAGCCAGTGACCATCACAAGGCTGGTTAAAAATACTATTAAAGGGGCATGGTCACGATTTTTGACAATTTTTTTTCGATTTTAAAGTTTACAATGCTTTATTGAGGTACATGTATTTTTAATAAGCAACCAAAATTTAAGAGTCATTTGATGAGTTATAATAGAGTTTCAGAGCTTACGATTTTTTGCTATGCAAACAAGGATTTTGTTTATATTTTGAATGTTAAAGTGAAACTTCCAGTTTAAGTTTAAAAAGTTAGGAACAGTAACTGTTTATTTATGCTTAAAATGAATGAGAAGATAGACAAAACAGCTTGAAAAAGATTTTTACTGTTATATTTAACATATGACAAAGAGTCTTGCTTATAACTCTCCGATTGACTTTTAAATTACATATGATCATTAGATATGCATTCCTAAGGCATAATGCACAATAAAAACAGCAAAACTAAATTTGACAAAAATCGTGACCATGTCCCTTTAAGAGGTATTTTCTTCATGTCGCCTTCGTTAACAAACATATTACATTATATGGCATTTAGCTACAAAATCTGTCACATCGAAATAACAGCTTTTTACCCTTAGTCGAACCAAATAATTGATCTCGCGCACTCGATGTCATATACTTTTGAAATATCTTTTTCTGTTATTAAAATACCTCGATATGTTCCGCACCTGAGGCGGGAATGTTGACGGCCAACTTAATGAACGGTGTTGATAGATCTAGTTAAGTGCCTAAATAGCCATGAAGACGAATAACGTCACCTGCATGTTCATTCTCTATATCTCATTTCTTTACCTGGGTTTATCTGAGTTAAATCAAAACACGGTGTATAAACGGTGCTGTGTATAAAAAAAGTCATACACAAAGTATATAAAACATATTTTAAGCTAGTTTTTTTTAACTTTAATGCAAACACTTGCTAGTATCTACAGATTGTTTTTTAAACAACACTTAAGTTGGCGGTTAGTTTTCTTTTTTCTTTCTTTCCTCGTATTAAATTGTAGATGTGGTACGTGATCTTTAAAAGAATCTTGATTTCCGTATGCACTTGATCCTGGAATGGTCATTTCCTTCATTAATTACACACGCGTTCGTGTGTTTTGGAAGAATAACTTTTATCAACTGCCATATCAGCCGATGGTGTTCATGTTGATATGTGTGTAAGTGAGTGTGTGTGTGTATGTGTGTGTGACAGAGAGAAAGAAAGAGACAGAGAAGTAAAAGTTGTTGACAATTGAGAAAGACAAGTTAAAAACACATTTCGTCTTGTTTGTGTGTGTATGTGACAAACAGCAAGAAAGAAATAGACAGAGAAGTAAGAATATTGATAATTGATAAAGACTAGTTTAAAAAAAAAAGGAAGCTTGCCAAATGGTACACATGTACCGCTCAGATAATACTCTTCGTCCCGCATTGAAGTAATCCATTTCCTGCAACACTTGAACCAAAATAAAGGCCAGCGATGGAGTTGTTATGGTGGTGTTTTACTCTGCTGCAGGTAGTGTCGTCTGCTATAGCATCTTGCGGTAAGTTTATTTCTTTTTGACAATATGCTAATGTTTCGTCTTGACCTTAGTTACCCCTGTCTGAAAATATAAATGAAACTACCATTTGTAATTGCTCAACGTAAACTTCGTGTGTAGATCAATTTGCATGTGCATATTACAGTCTTTAAACGAGGTCGGTCTTTCGAAGCAGTTAAATTTTCAATTGCTATCTGTAATTCATGTCGGTGGTTAAAGATGGGGCCATTGGAGAGGGTTTAGGTATCGGTTGAAGAGATAAATGTAGGCGTATGTTTTTCCCAAACATATAGATAGAAGAAATTTTTTAAAGAATATATAAATCAAGCAAGGGGTTTGACAGGCCCCAGCGTCACGTACTTTTTTCCGGTTTCTACGGTGAAGCATTAGTATTATCTAAAAACTCTTAAGTTGTGAAGATTTCAAGTATTGTATTATGGTATAGTCGTACGGTCGGGTACTTGAATAGGTCAGAAATTATGACATACACTTAAAAATATAGCCAGTATATACGAGGGTTGTTCGGAAATTATTGAGACATTCACCCTTGATTCCTTGGGGGGAAAGATAAACCCTTGAAATTTCACCAAAACGTGCACCTGGATAGAGTTTATCAATGTAAAAAGTTTCTTGTCCATATAAATGATGAGATCACTCCTAGTAAACTGACCAACTTGCTATCACCCAGTGACAAGGCGCGATCGAAAACTTACCGCAACGTCTTTTTAACGCTTCTCATTGATCCTATGTTTCAAACACCTAACAAACAAAAGGAAATAAATGATTCTTCATCTCAAAAAAAATATCCAAATAATATTTGATTGATCGGTTCATTGATTAAATGATTGATTAAATTATTAAGACTTTATCAGTATACTTGTTCAATTTAGTGATATTGAACACAATCCTGTCAGATGTCGGTAGTATTCAATTTGAATCTTTGGAACGAGAATTGTATTGAATGAAATCAGTTTCTTGTGTATCATTTTTTCATCAATTGTAGTCGTCCGTTTCATGAATAGGTGACTGAGCAACCCAGAACCCCAAAAAGAGTACTATTATTCAAGTTTGTTCATCCTGTAAATAAATTTAAAAAAGATGAGTTACATTCTTAAAGGTGCTTCGTTCGTATTTAAAACAACATTTTAAGGGATTTTTTGTTAACATTGTTTTAATATCTACACCAAAGGCAAACCTAAACCCAAAACAATTACAGCTGGACAGTGTGCGTTTAAAGTGCAAAGCAGTGACCATGACCTTTCTTTACTGAAAACTCAATTTACAAATGACGCTTTGTTTGAAATATTGTCTGAAAATGACTCGTTGCATGAAATACATCATTTAAATTTTTTACAAGAAACGCATCTATGCGTGCATGAAAATCTACCATTCACATTCTTCTGATATTGCTGAACCTATAACAGTGGTGTGGAAGGTAATCAATTAATGTGTTGAGATTTCGACATAATTCTGGGCAATAAATAAGACTTTTCAAAACACACCTCAATAGGCTATGCCAAAAAGAAATGTAAATATTTTATTTAGATTTTGAGCTGTAGGTATCTACAAGGTATTGTTGAGTAGTGAGTACATGCTGAATTTGTGTCTATGTTTCAGAAAACCCAGTTATTTCCAGTGGAAATTATACAGCGGTTGTGTTCAGCCAGGAAATGCTGCTATTAAACTGTTCTGCTACCTCTTACGATCAGATACAGTGGTTTCATTTGCCCAATGGAAAAACGAAGGTTGAGCCATACCAATTTACTTGGTGTAAAGATGACACATGTAGGCTATACGATGACCCCAGAATGCTTAAAATCAGAAAAGTCAGCACGGAGCTGAATTTCAGTAAATTTATCTGTGTAGCATCCTGCTCTGCGACCGGGAAAAATGCTTCAGCTCATGTTTTGGTTATTGTTCAAAGTAAATTACTCACCTTACTTACATCTTTTAAGAAACCATTTTAAAAGAGTTCGTTCGTACGAGAATTCTATAAAGTTTTTGAAATTAAACTATATATATTATATATAATATATATTAAAATATATATATGTTCTTTTCATTTTTTTTAAAATTAAGAATGTGCAACTGTTAAACCAGACGTCTCATCAGTCCAAAATGTTACCGTCAGCCTCGTAGAAACAGCAACCCTCACGTGCAAGGCAGATAAGGGGACTTGTTATGAACTGAGTTTTCCAAATTTTTCGTGGGACGGAAACGGCAAGGATATATCAGAACTGAACACTACAAATAGATACTCAACTGATGTAAAATTGTAAGAATTCAAGACGATCATATTTATCATCAATTTGTCTTAATGAAATCAATGCATGTAGCAACATTTAATTGTTATGATACACAGAATATTCATCAAAGAATATATTATTATTGGTTGTTTTCTTTTGCAAAACGACCATTGGTGTAACTACCAATTGTTGCAATCGTTTCAAATTGTATTGAAATAAACTTTTTTTGAAAGAAATGTTAACTACCTGTAGTCTAGTATTTTAAATTTTTTTTCTTTCATTTGTTTTGTAATTGATTTTCCCTACATAATTAGCCATTTCTTTCTGATTCTATCTATTCGAAAATAAATGTAAAGTTAAGTATAAATAAGATATACATAACGGCGTTTAAACGCTTAGGAAGTCGAAAGCTAAACTTAATTTCAATATTTAATATAAAAACAACCTACATTTAAACCGTCATCTAAATTTTAGAAATGATACCGGGAAACTGGTGACAACGCTAACCATACGTGACGTCACAGAAGAAGACCTCCAGTCATTTGACTGTATCCTAATTGATGACCATTTTGAAGAAGGCCACGTTAGGAAGACAATATTTCTCTCATTATCAGGTAAACAAACAATTAAAGAACTCGTATTGAGAATCGGGGGTTATTTGCGTGTTTTTTTGTTGTAGTTGATTTTGTTGTTGATTTTTTTTTGTTAACTTTTTTCTGTTTTTTGTTTTTGTTTGTTTGTTTTGGATTTTTTAGGTTTTCGTTTTTGCAAACTTACACTGAATTGTATAACATCACATAATACATCATTATATTAATTAAAACGATACGATATCGAATGAAACAATATCATATATTTATTTTTTATATAGATGTAAAAGGATACCATTGTCATTTACAACATATTTTATGAATACCATTCAATTATACAAATTAAATCATATGCTTTCTTTTTTCTCCACATTATTTTATAATAACTTACACTGAAGTCAAACCCCGTTGAAACAAGTCTGAAGACCACCACTTACATGTACCTATATATCTAACAATTTCCAAACATGACATGACAAAATCGTTCTAGCTGTTACATGTTTAGGACTCTTAGCCAACTAGATATTTAACTTGCTCCAAAATCAAACAGAATGAAATTTCATCCAGCATCCAGTACATGTAACAGATTCATCATGAATCATGTCGGTAAAAATTCAATCGGATTAAAATAAGATCTTTGATCCGCTCCTTTGTGTAGAGACATCAAATTTGTCGGTGCGGATCAAAGATCTTATTTTAATCAGATTGGTAAAAATTGAAGTAGTTATCAAGTAGTCTTCAAAAGGCATCTTATCCAAACTTGACTCTTATGTAGCATTCCCGCATGTCAATTTTACGTATGCGATTCAGCATCCAAGCCTGGTAAATTCATAAATATCATTTTATCCAAACTGGACTCTTATGTAGCATTCCCGCATGTCAATTTTACGTATGCGATTCAGCATCCAAGCCTGGTAAATTCATAAATATCACCTTGTACACCATTAAAGCAAGCTTGGTATATACTTAGATATAAGACCTCCAAATAAATACAGTGTACATGTACTGAAAAACACATTGTCTCGGTGAGCTAATTAGGGATTCGCATTAGTATTTTTCGTAAGGCTATAAATCTACGAATATTTTTGTCTTTAATTTTCTTATAGTACTAGTGTGAAATTAAATACATTTTGTGAAAAGATTTTTTCAATATATACTTGCTACATTTACTATATGTACATTTAGTTCCACTGATCCGCCAACAAATTTCATTGACGCTTACATATCAACGATTTCTTGTATTTTTTTTTTGGATAATTTTTGATAAATGTTTTCAGTATATTGTACATGTACTGTCGTATATGTTTATGGTTTCTTTTAAAGTACGACATTGTTTGAAATCAGATCAGTGTCAGAAATGGTGTATTTATGTTCTTACATTTTTGTAGAGTCCAGATCGCAAGCGTCTTCCTCCATTATCATTGCCGTTGTCGTCACAGTGCTTCTTATTGCAATCATTCTTATCGTGGTTACTTTCCTCCTATGCTGTTATTGCCAATGGCGAATTCGGTATAAATGTTGGAAGCCGAAAACTCTGAATAAGAGAGGTATATTCTTTTAGCTCATGGCACTAGAGGCAATTGCTAAGTAAAGTCCCATATCTTATCATGTCTCCAGCGTCATTAGCTATCATTTTTAATGGAATTTTTTTGGTTTTTTCTTAGTTATTATTTGTTTTTTTGTTTTTGGTCGTTTGTATTAATCAATGTGCTTAATTAAAAAGCTAGAAGACAGGCACTTGAATAGACAAAAAACTAAGTACATTATAAGTTAAATCCAGTTTTTTTTAACCTTATAAGATGGTTTTGTTATTTAACTCGGTTGTTATTTATTTCGGTTGTCCACAGTATTTGAAATAAGCAAATATATGTGACATTTTACTACCCAATATTCCAGCAAAAACAGTTTTATAGGTTTTAAAATCGATATATTATTTCAAAAGTTTGTAAAAAGGAAAATTTGTTCAATTCATAACATCTTAATATATTTAACATTAATGCAAAAAAATCTTATAACAAACCAGTTTTGGCTTTTTCGCAGATCCATTTACTAATAATATTTTTAACAACTTAAAAACACAAGTACATTGTTTTTGCAAATATTTTCAATAGCCATGATTCATATTATATGCATTATATGCGTATAATTATTGCATTCATGTTTAATAACCTTTTTGAAAAAGCTCAAGAAATTTCATATCAAGTAATTTGGTAGATTCGTCGAGAGAAACTTGAAAAAATAACAACCAATGAAATAGTAGATAAACATTTTCAGAAGTGAACAAAGCGTGGGATGCTTTTGTTTGGCATGATGACGAGCACAGGCAGGAGGCTAGTACTCTGCTGGCGAAGTTAGAGAACATTGGGTACCGAGTCTGTACAAAGGAAGACCAAACTAGCGGTGAGTTAAGACTTAAGAAGGAAATGTGAAAAAGTATTTCGAATAGTAGGTGGTGGTTTATGTTTTTTTTAGTGCACAAAGAGAGAGAGAGAGAGAGAGAGAGAGAGAGAGAGAGAGAGAGAGAGAGAGAGAATATGGAAAGAGAGAGTATGATTAAAGTTAAAAGTGGGTAAGTGAAGAGGGACACAACGTGGTAAATATAAACAAGCCTGGTAAAAGGTCTACCATAATCGTTTAAGGGATATATTAGTATAAATAGTTGTCTGTATTTAGGAGATATTGTAATAGCTGTCAGTAATAAAGGGATGGTGACGTACAATTTGTATGGGGGAAGACATGTCTAGCAGGAAATTCAAAGATGATAAAGACTAAACATTCATGTATGTAGCTATTACAGTCTTTATTTTTGATTCTACAGTTTGCTAATATACGTGTATCTTTGTTTATTATTATAGATTATATTTTTCATCAGTATCAACTTTCTTTTTTCAGAAGGCATTACAATATAACAACAAATATTATATTTGGTGCCCTTTGTCTTGATTCATTTTTCACTACAATAATAGAATGAAAGTAAAGTTAGACGAAATAATCCAGATGTAATAGGTAAGGGCATAAACAAAACAAAAGTTCACAAAAAATCAAAATAAACTCTACTTGTATTTTGTTGAAAATGAATTGCAGGCCAAGATCTACAGGGTTTGGAGGCATTGATTGATTCCAGCGCATGCGTTATCATTCTCCGTAAGGATGACGGTATGATGATGACTGTCCTGGATAAAGCTCAGGAGAACAAATCAGTGGTCCTAATTCAGACCAAGGCTGATCCTCCACCCGTGAGTCGTGTGGAAAAGATTATGAATATATTTAAGCTTCGGAGCCAGACCAAGAGGTACCATCCTCCCCAGAGTAATGGGGAGATAAATAAATCTATGGCCGGCTTCCTGAAACTCTACTGGCCGTCACACGAGACTTCTATTTTTAACTTTAAAAAAAAATTTATCCGAGACGAGTTTTACTACAGATTGAGATTAAAATTGCCGAAACAAAGTTTACACGTTGAGGCAGAACACATACAAATGCAGTAACAGAAATGGATACATTAATTGTTTAATATGTTAATATATCAAAATGTATTATGATTTGAACCGCCATTTAACAGCATTATCATCGTGTTTTTATCACAAACTCACTTTGATGGTTATCAAAGACTATATTTATTCGATTCAATACCAATCTCAGATATTAAACTTTCCCTCACACCGCCCCTCTCAAAAGATGTATTGCATTGTGTCCTGTAAAAAAGATGAATTCATTTTAAATCAGTTTTATAAATCTTCCAGTTTAGTTTTATGCAGATATATGTAGTTTTTGTCACAGTTGATTCGATGCACAAGGGCATGCTCTTCGTATGAACAGTTTTTAAAGCGAAGCAAGCTACTGACAAACAAGTTGATAAAACGGGACTATCAACAGTCGCGATAAAAGTCAGCTTTTTGTCATTTCTACGGTCGATACAACGACCTTGTCAGCAAATGCAGTCTTCCTCTGCGTCGCATGCTGACATTTATTGTTAGACCAAAATGTATCACTTAATTGTCAACGGATTTTCCCGTTTTCCCCGATTACGACAAAGAGCACACGGCGAGTCTGACTGGTCAGCAGAGGATGCTTACTCCATGGCACCTGATCCTACCTCTAATTTCTTAGAGTCCCGTGTCTGCTATGCACCTGTTTTGTTTTTTTTTCTTTCGGGCTTTTGATTATAAACACTGTCCGTTATCACCACGTGTCATTTTTACTAGTGTTGTCAAACAGCACTCGGTTAACCGCCCAACCATGCTAATCTCGGATAATAAAACTGGTATGCGGTAAATTTTATTGAATATTTGTGTCATTAAAAATAACCATATTTAGATCTTAGCTAGTCAGTGGAAGATGCTCGCTACAGACATCAAAATCGAAAAGATTAATAGAAAAGCGGTTTCAAAAGTCGTGATATGTAAATGATGTGAAATGGAAGTAACTTATAGGGAAGGAACTACAAATATGTTATAGGGACAACGTCTCGATTGCCATCAAGATTATTTTTTCCGTTTTCAATGTTTACAATGTTTACAAATAAGGCATTTCTAATAGTCAACAACAATTTGAGTTTCAGTCGTCGAGTTATAAGGGATATAAAGAGACCCTAATATTCTTTGTAATGTAAACAAAGCTTTAAATAATGCCTTTGTTTATATTTTGAAAATTCTAAATTTGTTCTTAAAATGAATATGACAAACACTAGGAACTGTATTTATTTGTCCAAAACGAATAAGTAGATTGAAAAAGTCAGCTTGAAAGAGAATTTTACCGGTATATTTAACAATTGTTAACAAAGGAAGGCACGATCTTTGTTGGGTAAGAACATGTCAAAGTGAATTTTCAAAATTAGTTCAAGTAGAATCATTGTATCAAGGAAAAGACTTTACCAAATACGGAAAGGTTTACGGAAGAATGCCTTTAGAAGAAGTTTCAATTAAATACTTTATAGAAAATAACTTTTTTTTCTAAAGTAAATACTGTACATAACTTGTAGAATCATGTGGAATACAGAATTCAAATTGTGTAGCTTCTTTTATTAAAAAAACATAGCAATACAAGATAATATAGTTTCTGTACAACTATTGCACGCACGTGTCTATTTTATGAAATGAATATTTTGTTACCTGACAATAAAAACTGTTTTAGAAAATATCTGTCTGTATCTTTGTACACAATAGTAGGAGAATGCAGGATTAAACAATGAATTACCATTTTTAGGCAAATGTTCATTATTATTTCAATTTCAGAACTACCAAATCACAAATCATCATCAAAAAGCAATAACATTTTTATCACTAAACTGCACTGTGGCTTGAGTTCATTAATATTTGTTGAGTACCAGTTTTCTTTAATTTCATTGTTGAATTGATCGAAATTATAAATGGTAATTGAAGTGCATTTTTTTCTTCAAATAACATTATTAAAGTATCGTCTAGGTCATTATCCATCAAATTTTGTATCTGCAACACTGTGTTATTTTGATTTTATCTAAGAAAATTCATGCCAACGAATGTTAATAAAACCGCAATTTTTTTTAGAGCAAAACTGAGAAATTGGCATTGAAGCTTCCTAAGCAGCTAACATTAGTTACTTAGTCATTAGAAATAGCAAAATTGCTGCTTAAATACTGACATGGAGATTAATAAGATAAATAACATATACAAGTAATTGAATAAAAATCATGATGAACAAGAACAACACAGACATTAGTCATATATGCATGAAACATTTAAAAATTAAAGACAAAACCCTTACAAGTGACTAGAACTAAATAGTACCATCCACTATTAATAATACTTAGGGAGATAAAATTTATATCGTTCCCTCACAAATCCTAACAAACGATATATTAAAATCTAAACAAGAGATATATTATACTCTATCCATAATTTTTGAAACTTTTAAGCAAAGGCTTACAAAGTCAAGTAAAATGAAGCTCGAGATAATTTCAAATCATTGAACAAGGATATCGTAACTCAAACCACCCACACATGCTATATAATATCACAGTCAACATACGAGCCCTTTATATCAAATATTCACGTACACGTAATGCACTATCACTAACAAGGAACATTTATTTCCTAGACGATTTAAAATATATGATTTGCAATTCCGATCACCAAGTTTTCGACATACAGGTGAGCATATTATTTTTTGTACCCCCAAGCCTCATACGGAGGGGGTGAACCGTTGGGAGTCAATGTGTTTCGATTTACTCTAGATATACTTCTCTCTGTGTTGATCTTCGATTGGGATCTACAGTCAAAAAATGAAAAACAAGTACAGTCAAAGTAAATGTAGTTTAAGACATTAAAATTATTTATGATACAATGGGATGTTCAATTTTATTTCATATTCTAATTTAAGATAACCCACGTTACGTTGAATCTGAATACATTTGAAGTTTAGAGCATATTATCAGAATGCATTAACCATTGGCTAACATAAGATTATCAATAGACACGAGTAATTATTAAATAAGACCTTTCGATAGTTACTGTTCATTATAATCAAAATTTAATAGAAATTTTTCAAGAACCGATAATTTCTTTGTTCTAAGTGTTGAATCAAATTGAATGTTAGCATTGCATAATTGAAAGATTTATGCATACAAGTCTCTATGCAAGTAGTAGATGATCACATGATATATGATTTTTCCAAAAATATTTATAAGATCTTGATATCCTACTGTATCTATTTCATACATACATGTAATTATGTACTCCCGAAAACCAAGTGCATATGGAAAAGACTTACATTTG